>NW_027526203.1:431961357-432001431 GCF_048455015.1 Haemaphysalis longicornis | reverse complement strand
GAACTAACATGTACAAGCCCAATAACATTTGGCAGTTTTCTGCCGGGAGACTATACCCTGAAAATTTCATTCAGATATCTCAAGAAAAAAAAAAAAAAAAATTATGTGTTCCAAGGCAGACTCCTTCCTTAAAATTACATTGACCAAACCTTCGCATACAAGCTCAGTCTCCAAAGAACAAACTGCAAGAAAGGGAGTGCCTGGAGCAAATGAATAACTCATGATTAAATTCCAACGAGGACAAGAGAGGGCACAAACGAGCGCAGCTCTTGTCCTCGTCCCCTTGCACAGTTGGAATTTATTCATGAATCTGTTTCAACTTGCCCAGCCTTCTCTGAATAATTAATTTTTAGCACACTGCTAATGCCAGTCATAACAGGCAATTCTGACAGAAAAGCCACACACACAAAAATAATCATGCACCCCTCCGTCTAACGACGACGACGGTTGAAGGCGAAGCTTTCTCCTTATTAAACGCATCCCTCCTCCTCCTCTATCTTTCTCACGAGGGATTCCTTCATTGGCCAATCCCACACTGCGAGTGTGTGCTTCTCTGGAGATATGCACCACCTTTTTAGAGTAACCGCAGGAACGTGTGCACTCCACAGGCCTAACGTTTGGGTTTGGGGCCTACAGCATGAACCGGTACCTGCTGATAGGCGTACAGAGAGTACTTTTTCGAACGGGTGCCAGTTCAAGGTTTTAAACCCCAAAATGCAATGTTAGGACTAACGTCCTAAAACTCGAAATGCTATGTTAGGCCTAACATCCTACGGCTAACAGACTTATGGCATACAGAGCAAAGCCACTGTCATCGCATGTCGAGCTGTGGGCAATGGCTATCGACGTCCACCGAAGACAAGGCGTTAGGCCTATATACGTCGCGCCGTCGCACACCTGCATCACCTCCTTCCTCTGCTGCTCATCAACTTTAGTGGAAGGGGCTGTCACCAAACTTCGCAGGGAAGTTTTAATTTTTCCCCACTTCACCCCGATCATCACCATCACTATCACCACCACCACCACTAGACAGGTCTGTTTTCCTGCAGAGTGTTTTCGCATACAGACATCAGTGAGACTATGAAAGCTTCGCCTTAATATTTCTGGGCCACGTTTGTGTAGGGCTGAAACTTCTCTTTTGCAGAAGTTTCCTGTCCTCTAAGCAGTAAACAGTATTTTTTAAACTCCGTGGTTCGAGCAAATGCAGCTGAAGCAATGCTGCTGTACTCGAGATAGGCTAGCTGCTACTCACCTTCTAAATGGATGTACAGCTAATGCATTGACCCTGTGGAGGTTGGTGTCAACTAGCACACTGACAACTGTGCCATTGAGGAAGAAAGACTCTATCCGGGCACCCTGACTGCTGTACACAGCCCTGTACAGAAGACCTGAAAGACAGAGGTTTTGGCATTAATGTCCAGCTCAAAGCTAACACCAATCAGATTAATCTATTATCTCCCTCCCTCCCTGCAACGTTCCTTGTGTGTTAATATTGTCAATACTAGAAAACCTGAAATACCGATACCAAATCTCTGTCCCCTTTTTTGTTGTCTTGTTCAATGTTTACTGGCATTGCGCTCAAGCAGCAAAACTTGAAATACATTAGTGCACGATTAATTGAATACAACATGCTGACAACCGCTACTTTCAGCTTCGATTGCCTCAAGCCCAGAGGGCGTGGATGGCAAAAGCTACACGTGCGCATCGCAGTCAACCACCAAAATCTGGTAGGCATGGCATGTGTGCCCAAGCGGCCGCTATCATCCCACCACGAGGGCAACGCCTGAATTGTTGCACCAGTAGGAAGGCCTATGGCGGCAGTTCTTCACCATCACGGGGGATATGTAATGACTGCTTTGACTAGTGCCGATTTAGTCCATATCTGTTCCTTTCCCACATGTGGAACTTTGTTTTCGCCAGGAGTTCTATTCTTGTGAGCCCTGCTGAGCTGTAGCTACAGCTACACGAGTCAGTTCAATCACTGCCCGCCATGCTGTAGATACCAGTGTTGCAGTTACAACTCAGCTGTCTTGTAGCAAAGCAATGTATGTTCCATAGTATTTATGCTGTACCTACTAGAGCAGAGTATCCTGGTACATATGTTAAGGGAGGCTATGAATCTGAAATCACACTTAAAGTTGCTTTGAAATTGTCAAGACTTGGCCTTTGTAAAGGGGCCATGCAGACAAAATGAAAGGTTGGGTCATTCAAAAGACTGCCTCATTGGGATAGCACTCACACGACACTTGAGGCAAACTTCACTCAAACAAGTTATATAATGATGAAAACAGACAACAGGCGGGCAAGCTACTTTCCACAGCCAGAGTTATGATGCAATACAGCATGCTTGTAAAATTAGGTGCCCATAAAATTAAGTGCTAATTAAGCAGCAATCATTTAGCTTCAAAAACAAGGTATTTGCATTTGAAATTTAGCGCATACTCTTTTCACAGCAGTAAAAATGGCGGGGGTAAGCCATAGAAGTTTCAAATGAACATGTAGAGGTGCGCATGTGAAACCTCATCATCGTGCTGATGATTTGCAGGCTTGCGGGTCCTTGTGCCAACCATGACTAGCCATTTTAGCTCACCTGTCACCTTGCTTGGTATGCTCACGCATTAACAGCAGAGCTGCAACCTGCTAGGCACCCAAAATTCTTCATTCACTCGGCTCGGCATGTCCAACCTGACATGCCAACTGGCCTAAGCGACACTGCAACTTATACGAGCCTTTAGTAGAGTCGTATCCACTGTTTTACGAAACCATTACTATGAACCGTAACAAAACACAGCTTGTACAGGCGACCTTTGTGCCTTTATAAAACAGGTGGCTTCACAATACAGGCTTCACCAAGTGCTAGTTTCTAAATCCATGAACTCCACTGAGATAAGCTAATAGTGCTTTTGCAATGAGACAAGGAAAAACAGTGTCCAAGTTTTTGAAAAACCCTGCAGCAACAGCTGATGTGAAAAGATTTGAAATAAATATTGTTCCAGTTTGCAAGTTGCTTGTATTTCAGCAATGGTAAATGAAGAATGCTTGAAAGGTAGGTTTTGCTGTGACCTTGGTTTGTGCATGTTCTGGTTACAGTGTGGTACAGAGCTTAGCAAAACTTTTTGCAGCTCCAGCAACATGCACGACAAGGTTACACTTACAGTGGAACCCTGCTGATAAGTCCCCGGTCTTATGACAACTTGCTCCTTATGACAGCTAACCACGGTCCCAGCAATCTCCCCATACGCCTCGAGCGCTGCCTGTAGGGGCGCCACTGAAATCCCCCCAGCAGCACGTTTCGAAAGCAATCACGGGAGTCGCCGGCCTGCTCACCACTGTCGCCGTTGCTTTTGAGGCACGTTCGCGACTGATATTTTCTGTTTGTATGCGTTGGAAATACACCACATTTGCGAACAGAGTGACTGCTCCACATAAATATGCCTTTACGACAGTATTAATGCTTCTGATGTGATCTTACTCTGGTACATTTGGTCCGCATAAGCGCCAAGTGTGTGTCACAAGTGGTGAGTCACGAAACCAGCATGGAGCTGATTGTAATTCTACTGCCCTAAAATTTACTAACAGTACTTCCGTAAGCAGAGTTCGTTCAGATGCTCATGCTACGGCTATACGCTACGATGTAAATCGGTTTCATATGCTTTCATAATCTAGCGGAGCACTCATACCTGACAGCCCGCCAGTTACGCTTCATATCTCGGATATTGATCACTACCCTGAACAAGACAATGTGGCATAAATTTCACGGACATTCTACGCAATAAGTACAATAGATAATGCAAATTTACATGCGGGAGTCAAAAGAAAGAATTTACGGCTGGGTCGTCTTGTCGCGAGGCGAGCTTTCCCAAGTCATCGGTTGCATATATCCTACGCTTATATCCGCAGCCGTGACTAAACGCTTCTTCGAAACATCATCATATGACACTGAGCCTGCAGAATTCAGCACAAAAGTGAAATTGGAGGGCCTTAAAACCAGAGGGCCTTATCAGATACCACACTCTTCCAACGACACCTTTTATCGCATATGAACGTATACTTCAAAAAATGTGTCCGCCAAGTGATCAGCTTTTCTTTAAAGTCGGAAAACAAAATAAAGGTGAACGCGCAGATTGTGTGTGATTACTAAAACGGTCATTCCTTGATTTCACTCCGCTTTTGTACTTTGTACACCACGATAGTTAAGCGCCCCCCTTTTCCCCCTCCCTGTCTTGGAAAATATCAGTGCATTCCGCATCTAGTTGGTCTAGGGAGTTGAACCTTTTAAGGTACAAGACTAATGTCTCTAGGATTTCCGAAGCTGCACTAGGTTTTTCATTCCCGCACGAGCTATTACATTGCTCCCGGACTTTGCAGACCATTTATTTTTCCGTGGTTTCATTAATTCTCCTTCGTCCATACCACCAGGCGGGAGTGGGCACATATTTAACGACCCACAGACTTGGAATACACTTAACATGTTCACGTGGCCCCTATTTCTATAAAAGGCACAAGTAATGGTCAGGTATTAGGTAATCACCTCCCCAAATGATTTTTCTACGACGTATACATTCAAAACAAGGCTGAATTCGTTGTCCGCGCTGCAAAACGAAACCAACCTCTCACTGTGCCAATAGCAGGTCTAAACGAGGCGTCAATAGAATTCACTTGCGCCTGAGATATTCGGAGGTGACAGTGGTGATATGCTGCAGCCGTCGCCGACGCCCGTAAGAGCGGCGAAGAAGCGTGCAGTACCGCATCCCCAGTTAGCTCTTGTTGGCGTTCGAGCCCTCCAATCAGGACGCAGCTGTTTTTTGAAGTGCCCTAAATGTACTATTTGCTTACAGACATCACCATAAGACGTTTAGTACGCGGAAAGGCAAAAAGAAGCGAAAGAGAACCAAAACACTGCATGAGCCGCTATCAGCTGCGCAGCGGACATCCCGTAAGAGCCGCGGAGAAGCGACAGCAGGTGGCACAGCGTTCGTGAAGCTCGAGGCGTATAGAAACAATGCATTAACAACCCCAATCTTGCAATGCTTCGGCGCATGTGGTCCCCTTCATACAACGAACCCTAACAGGGATAAACCAGCGTTTTTCCCCATCTTTTACACCGCGTCGCTGCCTCGTTCCAACCTTTATTTTTAACCCACATTTGTCGCTGCATGATGTGGAAAGGTCCGCAGGCGGCCAGATCACTTGCTGAAGAGACAAGCAAACAGGCGAGTACTGCAGCGGGAGTTACCCTTCGATGCCCCCACGCAGCAGCAGAACCCCAACACTCCAACCGCGAGAAGTCACTCCAGGTGGCTGGCCAACCGAATTTGAAGCTCCCATCAAGCCGACGAGTGTGAAATCGGGTACGACACCACCCCACGGCGGTGACCAAACACCCGCTTTCTTCGCCCACTCGATTCAAGTTTCTTTCACGACGCCCTCTCTCCCTCTATCTCTGCTCTCTGCTTATCAGCGTCTTTCAAAGCCGTGTTGTCGCTCTGCTCTGCTCTTTGCGCCTTTTTCCCACCGCCGCCTCGTACTACCGTTCGTTTCACTTGGCCTCGGCAGTTTCACACACTCGACTCTTCCCCTCTCAATTTGCGCGACCCAGTCACACTTATCTTGCACGTGTGTGCGAGGTGCAGAGCTGGTAGGCTATAAATAGAACCGGACGGCACAGGGGTTGCGTAGCGCACGGTGCATGGCTGGCAGGCTACAGCAGAGCACAAAATAGCCGTTTTATTTTTAGAAACTTTACATTTCAGTTAAGGGGTTCGCAAATTACACGACAACACAGTAAACAGAGTAGTTTAAATAAGTTCTTAGCCCTACTATCGAGTGAGACCGTCTGCTAGGCAGCAGCATTTACCTGTACCCCAATCGTACGACACCCCGGTCATAAGACGCTTTCACGGGGGCCCTTGAAAGTCATTATCGGGGCTCCACTGTATTACAAACTTTATATAGTGAATGAACTTAGTGGTGTGAAGTATGGTACCAGTGAACTTGACTGCACTCATTAAATATTCAGCAGCACACTCAGCATCTGACGGTTGCTTTGCGACAAGAGCCACAAAAGCAAGCAACGCGTTAAAAACCTGTCCGCAACTAATCACACCTATCACAGCACTAAAGATACAACCGAAAGAAGCAACTGAAACCTCCGCTTATAACCCTTGTATCGCCTAAAAGCTGCCTGTACAGTGAAAGGCAGCTGGAAATAAGCACATATCTGAATGAACAAACACTCACAACAAGAAAATGTCCTCTCATATACAATTGAAACATTTATGCCTGTAAAAATATGCTTACCAGTTGTAACTACTGATAGCTGGTGTTTTATCGAGCATGTGCCAGTGGGACATTCTCCACTTATCACTGAAACTATCTTTTCATTGCAGTTCTGTTTCGGTGGGACCAATCGCCTCCCAAATGCCCCCATAGCAAAAGCAAGTGTTTCAGCATGTCATTTCCGAGTGCGACAATGGGTGAAGCGAAAACTTGATACGAACTACGATGTCTCCTATAGCAACAAGATGCACAGAACAACGAACACAGAGAAAAGCCTACCCGTAGAGGCATCGGCCGCCAGAGCAGTTACTCGGGTGTTGTTGAGAACTGCCAAGAGGGTCACATTGTAGCCATCGAGGCGAGCCCGATACAGCCGCTCTCTACTGGAGAATATGACCGCCTCTTCTGCAGCAAGGACGTGGATCGAGTCGAGAGGCATCTCGCTGAAGTCCGCTTGCAACAAAAGGGGCGGGAGCGCAGGGTCCGATCCCACGGGATAAACCATGGGCCTGTGGTTCTGCAGGAAAACCAGCAGAGTGTCCGAACCGCCAAGGGGCAGGCAGCTGTGCTGCTCGCCGTCTTCGGGAAGGCATATGCCCCGGCAGGACACCTGCAGCCGACATGGATGCCTCGAGACTGGAAAGCAAGCCATGGTTGCAGTTGATCTTTTGATCTGGCAAGGTTTGTTGGAAAACACTGCTGGTAATAGTATCGCTATTAACAGTACTACCTTCAAGCGCATGATGGGAAGCAAGCTAGTTACCAGGGGCCACTACGCAACTCTGAACATATGAGCAATGAAATAGAACACTTCCCAAACTATTTCTGCTCTTCAAAATAATTGAAGTTGCATTTCATGGTGGGAGACAAGACGCTGATATTAGTAGGACCACATGTGCAAGCCACGGTGAATACCACTTATCAAATGTTAAAAGAGAGTCATCGTGAACAGAAATGGTGCCAAAAGTGCCAAAAAAAGCAACGTGAACTTCGCTGTGGAAGAGCATGGTGGGGCTCTGGCACTTTTGCATTCCAACATGTACGTAGCCGTAAATGTCTCGCTGACGCTGAACTTTTTAAAACTGTGGTGGACCATGCTGCCTTCAAAGTGAACTGCGCAATCACAATGGGCTGCAGGATTTTTACAAGTGTTTAAAGGGGCCATGCAGACAAAACACAAGTTTGGTTCATTCGAAAGATTGCCTCGTTAGAATCATATTGACACCACCTTTAACTTAAACTTCGCTCAGATAAGCTATAAAATTAGGAAAAAAGGGAATGGCCTTGCGACCCACTAGCTCATTTCCCACAACAATACCTATGATGTCATATGCCCAGCTGTGCGATTGGCTGAGGCCGGCAAAAGCAAACGCAAATTCGGCACGGCTTATAAGCTGGCCGAACGAGCTATTTGCGCTTAAATGTAATGCATATTCATTCTACAGCAGCAAGAATGGTGGGGTAAACAATGAAAGTTACGAAAATAGACGTAAACATAGAAGTACTGATGCGCACTGCTGTCGGTACTGGGTGCACTATGCTTGTTTCAGCGGCACAGCAGTCCGCCAATTTGGAGCATGACCCTGGCCGATTGGCATAAGCGTCAATGTCTTACGTGACCCTGTTTGTCGAGGATACCCCATGATTCACGAAACGATTACTTTCTGCCGAAATAAAAACAAGCCAGGCGCAAATACGGTCAAAAACAAAGCAACGGTGGACAACGGCCCGCGGCTGACTATGCGAGGACTGACGGCAAGCAAGGCTGCAGAGCCTAATGACGCATTGGAAGGTAGTTTGAATACCCGCCCTCATGACTTCATGGCAGACATCGCGAAGACACACGATTTGGCGGGAGAATCAAAATTCTAACCTAAATTGATTAATTTCTCAGTGAATACAGCATCCTTTGCTGCCAGACAAGAGTTGGGGGCACTATAAAACACGAAATCTTCCGGATAAAACAAACTTGTATTTTGTCTGCATGGCCAATAACGGGTCTTGCAACTTGCGGTTAAGGCGCAGGCCTTTTTTGCCCATACATAAATTGGCCACAAGAGTGGAGTTTTATAAACCATATCCAGAGTGCTCGCACTGAATTGACTATCATGCTGAACAAGCATGAGGGGGTCTTTATTTAGTCCACTTGATTGTAGACATCCCCTTAATTAAACTTATGAGGTGCTAAAAATCTACCTGGACGTTGAGCATGGCGAAGACTGCCTTTTAGCACACCCACACTGTACCTTCTCTTGGGACCTTTGTAAAAAGTTCGAGATTCCCCAGTTTTTGTACTTGTGCAAATGTAGCTTAGCCCCCCTCATTTTTGAGCTTGTGACTGCAAGTTTTGTAGTTCATTAAGAAGTAGGCTTTTTTGTGACTGGGGTTTTCACTGTCCGCTCCAACACCTGAGGGGTGTCAACTGATGTGTGAGGCATGCCATGACATGGGTGCATCTCTTTTTTTTGTTCTTTAGACTACATGTGCTTCGTTTTTTTTGCCTCCTGCCAGTGGCAAATTTGATATGGACCTACCACTAGTTAGCACGTCTGGGGGGGGGGGTACCATTTGTCACCCCTTCAGCTCAAATGATCAGCTTTGTATAGTGACATGGGCGGTGGTAGAAGATGTAACTGGATTAAAGAGTTTCCACCTTATCATCAGCCACCCTAATGCCCTACCTCTGACCCACATGCCTACTTACAAAAATAAGTGTCAATTACAGTAACAGCAGACGAAGACTGGTCCTAATATGGTGCACGACCACGGTAGCCGATCAGTGCTACTGAGAACGCACAAGGCCAAAGATCACGACTTTGTAAAAAACTGTGCCCAAACAAGGAGAGACGAAACAGATGCGCGCTGCGTGGCACACCAACTAGTCCATCCCAGTTAGTTCACTTGGCCAAAGACGAGCTCTGTGCATGCACAGCGGTGCCAACACTGTAGTGGGTATTATACTGGAACCCGTTCCCACAGTCTGCTGCAACTTATTGTTGCCGACAGAAATAGCAGCACTCACCAACATCGTCAGGAAAGGCATCCGCTCCAGTGTGCCTCAAGTAGCTCAAGCGTTGTGTGCCGTTCCAGAGCAAGTGCGGCTCATCCCGAGCGTCGTGGTTGATGGAGTACACGCTGCCTTTTCCCAGACTGAACAACAGCTCCTCACCGCTGGAGGCAAATGCCACGTGGACCTGGTTGCCCCCACCAGGGAGGAGAACCTCGGAGAAGTTGGCAGTGGCCCCGTAGCCCGCACACATGACAGCGCCCCTGCTCGAGTCACTCCAGCACACCTCCTCCTTCAGGAAGTTCACATCGAGGCCTGCACCGGGACAAACGGGGGTTGCCCTTCACAAAACGGGCCAAAGCGATAAAAAATACAGCCCACTAATAATCTCCACAGGCTCCCCATAGAACACCACAACTTATGCTAGGGTGCGCGATTGTGGCCACAACTACAGACAAGCTTTAACTTCACAAAGTTGCTTATATCTTTGCAAGTGCTGTGAACACATTGCTTCTACTACGGTGAAAAATGCAGTTTTGGCTTTTCTGTCAGCTAGGCGGCAATTCTTAAACCTGCCGTGAAAAGTGAAACTGTTGTAGTTACCGAAGGAGATGGCTGCCTGAGCAAGTTTGATGCGCAATCATTAAGGGGGGACATGGCAAATTAAACACCTGATCTAATTTATGCACGGATTCTAACCAAACTTAGTGCACAAGTAACGTTAATCATGAAAAAATTCATGAAAAAAAATCAGTTCAGACCTGCCTTGTTAGTCACCGAGTTATAAATGCATCCTACTACTTACTTCATCCCTTAAATTTCTTTAAATTTCTTTAAATTCCCTTAAACTTCTTTAAATTCCCTTAAATTTCTTTAAACTTTTGTGTACGTATTCATGAAGGTGTGCTGTGTGCAACAATGCTGTTAATTCTTTTGGGGCTCTGTAGCTACAGCTACATTTAAAAAGCATATACAGATTTTCACCATATGCGCATTTTTTTACTAGGATCGGGTATAAATGCGATACCATTTTTGGCATTTTTGTTATTTAATAAGAATACGGAAATAAACTGCTTTATTGCACACAATACACCTCCAAGAATACAGCACTACAAAAATTTAAAGAAATTTAAGCTTTATTAGTTGTTTAAGGGGGGACGCGGGGATCAGATTGTGAAAAGTGACCAAAAAATCGTTTTTTCGGAAGTCACATTTTCGGATTGCACGTTTTATATTCTATGCGTTCACAAAGTTTCCCCGCCGCAAACGATCGCAAAGTGCCAAAGAAAAATATTTATATCGGCTGAGGTGGCAAAATATTTCTTCAAAATGACGAAAACACGGCAATAGGCCTCCTGCGCTGGAGTTTTGGCGACATGCAGCGCCCCTAGCGGCCGACGCCTCTGGGTAGTACAAAAGCAGACGACCCTCGCCGCCCTCCATGTGTTTTCAATTACAAGCCAGAGTGAAAGATGGTTGTGGCGCTTTGTGGCGTGTTTAAATGACTGCATACTGTATGAAATAGCCCTTAAGTAGTGGCAGAGGCTAAACAAAATAATATCCGCTAAAAGAAGCCGATTTGTCGGCCTTCTTTTGAACGAGCTGTCGCGGCGTGGGACAGTATCACCAGGTCGGGTGGTTTAACTGTTTGACGACAACAGTTTTTTCTTCTTGCGTGCGGTCGACAAAGGAAAGTTCACGAGTAGCATAAACACAGAACGCTGCTCATCCTATATCCTGAGGTAACTGCAGAAGGTTGCTTCAGCGGGAGCATGCAAGCAAACGCAAGAATTGCGCAGCCGATCGACTCAGCTGACACTGCTGGCCTGGCACCGCTAAACTTCTAGTACACTCTAGCACCGCCTTTGAAACGAGTGGAAATTTTGCTTCGTATTTTCGCAAACCAAATGATTCTTGCGTAACGTTTTACGCCGCCCGATTTACGAACGGCAGGGTACATGTATACTAGCGAGTAGGTGGGGCAATAGCGCCAAATAAAGCGCTATTAAAGGACGCAAAACATGCACCAAATCACACACCCGCTGCCTGCAGAGATGTGTACTTCTATAACATCACATAACACAGCATAACATAACACAGACGCATACATGGCGCGGGGCCCCGAATATTTACATACGATCATCACTGACTGTGTTGGTTTTCTAGTGCAGGGGTCATCGAATCTGAACGCCGACACGCCAGTTTTCACTTCAAATGGAATCAGACAGCGAGACAAGAACAGAGAATTGGTCACTTCCAGCTGAATTGTTTCCCATCTTCACACTCCGCCAGGTTAATGTCAAATATTATTGGCAATTTGCTAATTTTTTTTTGCGTTCAAAGCCCCCCTCCCCTCCCGATTTGCAGTACAGCCCTCCGCCGTGTCGGGTATACATGCAACTCGGCCCTACACTTCAAAACGTTGCTGACCCTCATTCTAGCCTATTAAGTGCTAACTGGGAATATATAATGCAAGAGCGTAATTAAGTAAAGTGAGAGCAAGCAAGGAAAGTGAGCGGCCTCTCAGTTCGCCCGACGGCCACTAATATCGGAATCGCAAAACAGATTTCACGCTTCTGACGGTCGCGGCATTTTGTCACTGAGACACGCAACAAAACGGCAAGCTAACGCTGCACCATGTATTCGTAACGGCGACGCAAACGAGCACTGTTTAATGAAATGTGCACGCGTAGTGTGTGCAGGTACGCGAAAGAGCGGCGCACCGCAGCAGGCGAGCCTGCGGTCCGCCGGACTCGCTGGCTTTTTAAAGCGCGATCATCGCCGATTGCGTCACTCCTCTTTTTTGATCGGCTGTTTTTGAGAAGTCTTTGTCACCTAGAGTATCAGTTTAAACTAGAAATTTCACTTAAAATTTCACTTCGTACGACCATCGATCGGTGAACCTGCGAGTAGCAGACGCCGTCACGGTCCCGGCACTTTCGTCGGCGCTGTAAACGTGTTTAGCCCTGCAAAGCTTTTTTCCCTAATGCCAAGTTGGTCGCTGAAATAGATCGGACGCGTCGGGGACGAGCTGGTGACCACGTCGCAAAATAATCGTGAGCGTCGAGCACATTTTGCTTCTGTCAACACGGGATCCTATGGAACCCGCGCAGCTTTGTACTACCCAGAAGTACTGCCCGGAAGCCGCTTGCGCAGCGCCCCC
The DNA here is from genome assembly GCF_048455015.1 of Haemaphysalis longicornis. Classification (NCBI taxonomy): domain Eukaryota; kingdom Metazoa; phylum Arthropoda; class Arachnida; order Ixodida; family Ixodidae; genus Haemaphysalis; species Haemaphysalis longicornis. The sequence continues at coordinate 431,988,982 of NW_027526203.1, read as the reverse complement.
TGGGCAGCGCAGGAGGCCTATTTTCCATCTATTTTCGCAGCGCTGTATCTCCGGAACGACGCCACCGGGCGCCGCCATCTTGGTCGCGTTAGATCGGCCGACTCTAACTTTCATTTTCCGGTCGCTCCTTCTGTCATCGCTGGCTCATAAACGCACAAACGGCAGAAAGAGAAAGGTAGTGAAACGAAGAAGCCGATAGATTGTAACACACGATTGGCTGTCCGGCCGCCTTTTTTGATACGGCTCTCCTGATTGGGCGTCGCCATCACAGCAAAAACATGGCCGCCGCGCTGCTGCGCATTTTACGCTTACTGCGCTCCGCCGATGTTTTCGAAGTTTCCCGGTCGACTCGGTTGCAGTTTACTCGTTTTATCTGTTGCGGTACTGAACAGTGACATTACTGTTATTGCGGCGATAATGCTTGAGATCGTGCGCCAGATAGGGAAGTGCGCGGTTCGAAAGATGCATCGAAAACGTGCCGCGACGTCGCCGTGGTCTGTCCTTGAGTGGGAAGCGCGGTCCGTGCGTCTACAATTGCAGTTCGTGAAGCGAACTTTGGACGCATTGCGATGTTATAAAACACTGAGTTATTGATGTGTTTCACAACGAGCTCGCGAGCTTCGAGAATGGAATGACCGACTCGCCAGAAGTTGCGGCGCGCGCTGCATTGGCACGACGTGTTCGGGCAGCGGCCGATAGCTCGATCGGTTGCTATTGCACGCGAGTAATAATAATTGATGTACGCGAAGTGAAATTTAATGGGAAAAGCGAAGTGGCCAACCATAGCAAGGTTACCTAAATTACGATTGTGGGGAACGTGCGCGTAGGGGATTGATTGTAAAAGGGGGGGAAGGTGCAATGAACCGTCACCCAGCTTATTTGAGAAACTTTTGCCGTGGCTGTAAACTAGTTCGTACAACGAAGTCTGGGATTACAAAATTATATTTTCAGTGTTAAATAAGTTAGAAAAGACGCCGTAAGGCTGCAGCGTTTTACACTTCGATATTTTGATTGGGTTTTCTATTTTTGCAATGTTTGCAATTCTGTTGTCTATTTTGCAATGATTGATTCGCCTGAAGGTGAAGAGCATGGTATGCTAATAATAATCAATGTTGTAATTGTGTAAAAGAACTATATTCTGCTTTCAAATAGCTCATCATATGCTTGTGATGCCCAGATATAACTTTTTGACACTGAACAGCCTCATGTACTAAGCTGTAGCTTCAGCAAGGTTTTTACACCCAGAAATCTGCTGAAAGTCTGCTGGCACAATAATATAAAACGAAACCATGCCTTACTCTTCATTTTGGAGACAGCTATGCATTAGGCATACATCAAGTAAAGTATAGGTACTCTAGTAGACCATAGTGAACTTTGTGGTACACTAGGTGTAAAACTGGTGCTCCTGCCATCTGAAGGCCTGCACATGAAAACCTTCAATTGGCCAGGAAGGCCTCCCAGATGCACCAAATCGAAGGGCAAAGGTCTTTGAGGTTGTCCCCAAGCAAGGACAGCAAGGACTATGCTGCTGGTGCAGTTTGAAAAATCGTGAAGTCTTCGTAAACTTTAAGAGCCGTTTTCTCAATAGTGCGTTTTACGAGTTCGTTGCCCGTGGAAAGGATAGCATGGCAACCACTGGGCGGATTTTGACACTGTCTGTTTTATTTCGATCCTTGAAGAATTCTGCAGGGTATGATATTCTCGGATTTTCATTTTACAGCCTAGTTATTTTATTATGTGACATTTACGGCTGAGTCAGCTGTATACTACTGGGTACAGGTGAAAATAATGTTCTCTATAACAAAAATGAAGGGCGTAAAAAAAATTCGAAGAATGTCATACCCTGTAGTGTTCTTCTGGCTACAATTGAAAAGTATTCTGAACTTCCTACCATATGTCAATACCTTGCTAGGCTTTCCACGAGCGGGCAACATGTACACCTCTGCAACACAAAAACTACTGAAGGTATCATCCTGAAATTCCAAATTTCACCATTTGGAGTGTTTTTCAATGCACCTACCAAATTTCATTACTCTATGTCAAAAAATAAAAAAGTTTGCTCCGATCCCCACCTCCCCCCTTAATTATGGGATCAACTAATTAGCAGGACGCATTTTGAAAGCTATGAAAGATAGCTACAAACAGGTGTTTGTTTTGACTGCATTTGTGCGATTTCGCTTCGGTGGATTCCCACAATGTTACCATCAGCTGTCAAAGTCCAAGGATGATGTAACATCGTCAGATTTGCTGGGGAGGGGGCACATCAAAGGAAGCAGTCTTGAACATTGCTGGCCAGTGATCAGTAGGTTTCATTTCTCCCTCCAGCCTGTTTCGCATACTCGGTAGCTGATTGAAGTGCTTTACAGCTGTCATGAATGTTATCTAATAGGGTATATGTAGAAGTAATTTAGTCAAGACTTGTTGCCTCCTCCCCAAGAAAGACTAACGTTTGTAGACTGCTTCACCCGATGGCATGTGCAACTTAAAAGGCTGAAAGTCATTTTTTTTGTAGCTGGAAAACCAGTCAAGCTAATTTTTACTAAGGATACTGCTAATCCTCGTAAGAAGACTATATTCCAGTTAAAATAATTCTCAGATATACACATTATCTCGCGCGTTTTCTGAAGTCTACCAAAAATTTTGCGTTATAAATTTCATTCTGCATTTAAACCCCTTTTTAAAAACATCTACTCAGCTTCATTTTTATGTGCCTTACAAATTTGAGCCCAACCATTCGTTCATCAAAAAGCTTTACTGGATATAGAGAAAAAGACGTTTTCTTGTGGTATAGAAGTCAAGCATGCACTTGTTTTCGTGTATATGGGTGTTTTTTCAGCTAAACTGAAAAACGGCAGCGACAGCCTGGTCCCAAACTTATACCTGATCAGAGACAGCCTTGAGCTTAGCCTCTACATGCATGCAAGCATCACTCCCCACAGTGGCAGACTAGTTATTTACAAACGCAGTTGCCAAGCCAAAACAATGCCACTGTAAATGCATCAGTCGCATCCACTTTGGCCACATTTGTGCATTCTGTAATGGCTGTAATTGCCCGTTGCCCTAGGCAAATTCACACGTTAAAATGAAAATAAGCAAATTACCTTTAATTGGAGTATTCTTGGGGCAAGTCCATGCATATATTGTCCACGGAACTGATCCATTCAAGTTGGCAGCTTTCACGGTCATCATATCCTGATCCCCGGCAGCTCTTTCACGTTCCATCCAGAGAATTAGCCTACAACAAATGCATGACCGACATTATCAGCAGTTCCAGAACCAGAACATTTTTTTTTTTGCATTTTAATCAGTATACTTACGTGCTATTAGCATAGAGTCTTCAGAAAACCTTCAGGATAGGAAAAGCGCCATTCATATCAACAAAACTATCACACACTAGCCGATCCAACTAAGACTGTGCAAAGCAATCGTCCAAATGCGCGAACAGCATTAAGAATTTTGTTAGTCAAAGTTTAGCATGCAGCGATGGACTGTACACCGAGCTTATGTTGCAATGAACCCAAGACAAGCCCAACTATCAGACAGTTTAAAAACGAATGGTACCGTATTTATTCGAATATAATGCGAGGTTTTTTTTTCCAAAATGTGCGGTTTCAAACCCAATATGCCGATTCTGGTGTGACAGTTTTGTTTTCAACCTTCCAACTATTTCTAAGCTTCCAAAAGAGCCTGACGACACTGTTGGAAATGTAACAAAAAGATTTCAGAATAAAACGCATAAAAGTTTACACGAACGCAGGTTGCAGATAGTAATTACAGAGTTTCGGCAGCTGCAAGGGTATTGAATAGTTCGCGATGCAGCAGAGGCCATGGCAGCAGACTCCTTCGGCCATGTCAACAAGCTGAGCCAGCAGTAGCTGTTTCAAGCCAGTAGTAGCCGCAAAGCTTGTAAACAAGTCAGGACGCCATTTTGAATTTTTTGTTAGAGCTCTCCGAGTCCCTGCTGCAAGATTTTCTTTCTCTGTGCTTGTTTCACACGACCAGCGCAATGGCGAGTCGTCGTTGCCACTACAATGCAGCCTTCAAGAGGAAAGTCATAGCAGAGGCGGAAGTCACTGGAAACTGCACGGCGGGTCGAAAGTTTGACGTCCCCGAGAACAACGCGAGTCGTTGGCGCAAACAGAAGACGTCGCTCTTAGCATGCGCCGCGACGAGGAAGGCTTTCCGTGGCCCACGAAAGGGAGCATTTCCCGAAGTGGAAAAAGTGCTGACGGACTTCGTCAAAGAGAGAAGAGGCCGCGGTTTGGCAGTTACTACCGACATCGTGCAGATGAAGGCGCGTGAAATCGCGAAAGCATGGCATTCCCGCACTCAAGTTTAAAGCCAGCTGGGGCTGGGTGCAGAAGTACATGAAGAGGGCTGGGCTTTCGTTGCGAAGGCGGACCTCCAATATCAGAATCAGAATGTTTTTTATTTTCCTCAGTGGAAAAACGGAAGTTGCTATGTGGAAGTTGCCAGGAGACTATGAAGAAAAACTAATTTCCTTGCAAAGATATGTTATCGGCCTGCGACGTGACCACGACTTCCTACTTGGGCAGATTGGCAATGCCGACGAAACTCCGATTTTTTTGACATGCCGTCGGCCCAGACCATTCACCAAAAAGGTGATCGCCAAGTGAGCCTGCGCACTACAGGCAACGAGAAGGCTCGGATAACCGTGATGTTAGCCTGCACCGCCGATGGGCGGAAGTTGCCCCCTTCATCATCCTGAACAGAAAGACTATGCCAAAGAACGAGGTGTTCCCACAGAACATCCACATTCGTTGCCAGGACAAAGGGTGAATGACGGAAGAGGTTTTTCTTGACTGGATAAAGTAGGTGTGGTGCCGGAGATAAGGGCACTTCTCGCCCGGAGGTCAATGCTGGTGCTCGACGCCTTCCGCGGGCACCTTACGGAAGGTGTGAAGAAGCTCATGGACAACCAGACGGAGCTGGTCGTCATTCCGGGGGGCATGACGAGTCAACTAAAGCTGCTTGACGTTTGCCTTAACAAGCCCTTTAAGGCACACGTCAGACGGCTGTACAACGAATGGATGGCGTCTGACATTGTGGCCCTGACGCCGTCGGTACGTCTGAAGCGGGCGTCCCCGTCTATGCTCGCCCAGTGGGTGGTCGATGCTTGGGCAGGGATCCCTAAAGCCATGGTTGCGGCATCGTTCCGCAAGTGCTGCATTTCAAATGCTCTTGATGGTGCCGAGGACGATGACCTCTGAGTGCGCAAGTGGATACCACCACCTCTGAAGACAGTTTCTAAGTTGCACTTTCGTCTCGCTTCGAATAAATCCCATTGTGTGCAGATAGTTCATGAATACTTGGTGTCTGCTTTGCTGAAAGGTAACGAATTTAGTTGTCTTTTTTCTTTCGTTATTTCGCCTTATATTAGTGTGCAAACTTTTTTCTTTTTCTTGGGTCCTTCAACTCCCCCCTCGCCTTATAATCGTGACCGCCTTATATTCGAATAAATATGGTATATTTATTAGAGTCTAGCACATTGCAAAAACCCTTGTTAACTTGCTCAGGTGGTTCACAATTCTGTTTAATTAAAGGAGCACAGAAATAACTTGTAAACATTGTGGGATTACTAGAAAACATTGTAGCCTGGAGTCTCTAGACCATGTTACGACCACTCTCGCTGTGTTTACGGGGCGTTATTCAGTGAAAAATCAATTAAAAAATGCTGTCCTTTCTGCATCCTCCTTACCGATTTTCTATGACGTTTCGTATGACGTCGAAACAAGATGGCTTGGCTTGACAGCGCTACTGCACGGCTCGCCGACCCTTAAGCAGAATCAGTCAGCCCAGCGTTTAGTCGGCCGGCGGGTCGTCGCAATTTGGGAGAAGAGTCAGCGAAGTTAATATAGGTACTAAGGAATTAAAATCAACCGAAACTTCTATCCAACAGCGTAAAACCAGGGTGCAAGGAGCCCATTTTGCACTGGGTGAACTAGCACAGCGGTCAGCAGCATGACCACACATCTGCGAATGCCTCTCCGTCTAGGGAATGCAGTTGCTAGACACGAGATATTGTGGGAATTTGGGGTTACGCTTACTGCAAGAGCGCTATACAGCAAATAGTCATCTAAGCTGCTTGAAATGCTAAAACTAAATAAAAATGTAAACTGGCTATACATTATATTCTTTGTATTTCTGCCCCCAACATCACTGGCCTATGGCCAAGAGATCTGGAGCATTAGGTACAGTTGAACCCACCTATATCGAACCTGTTTACAGCGAATTATCCTTTATATCTAACTATTTCTGCCCACGGTACATTTACAACGAGAATACATAGCAAAAACTGTGTTTATATCGAACAGAAATACCAACAACAACCGATATATCGAACACGAAATGCTGGAGAAGTGCCTCCCCAAGTTGATTGATTGATTGATTGTGGGGTTTAACGCGCCGACGCAACGCAGGCGATGAGGCGCGCCGTAGTGGAGGGCTCCGGATTAATTTTGACCACCTGGGGATCTTTAACGTGCGCCGAAATCTCGTACACACGGGCGTTTTTGCTTTTCGCCTCCATCAGAAAAGCGGCCGCCGCGGCCGGGAATCGAACCCGCGACCTCGTGCTCAGCAGCGCAACGCCTTAGCCACTGAGCCACCGCGGCGGGTCGTGCCTCCCCAAGTTGGCTTTCCCTCGGGGCGGAGGAGAAATTCTGCTGGCACACCACTCAAAGTGGTTTAGCCAGGCCGCCCATGGGCAGTGGGTGGCTCTTTCCCCTCCCTCACGCCACTCTCCCTATCGTGACTGCACCAACCCGCCAAATTCTGTGGAGCAAGCCATTTCCGCACCGCTATACACACCACCCACCTGTTGACGGGATCCACAGCCAGGCTGGTCACGTGTCGCACAGAGTCCCAGATGAGGTTGCTACAGTATCTGCCGGCTGTCGAGCACACGGAGATCTGGCTGCGGATGTCAGTGTTCAGCTGCACCGAGTTGCCCACGTACAGGTTGCCAGAGAGACAGTCGAACGACAGTGCAGTCAACTTCACCAGGGACCCTGCCCAGAGAAAGGCATCGAGCATCACCAACCAGGCCGACACACTAGTGCTGCAGCCTCGCCGCAATCGGACCAACGCAGTCACTAGAGTTAGAGGTGTGTACTGTTGCCTGAAAGGACACAGCCAGCTAAGACCCGCAATATTTCTCCCTTCCAGAGGCAAGATGGAACCCCCTTTCCCCCGTGCAGTGGCTGCACGATGACACCCATGTTGCTGTGTAGTTGCAACACAGGCCTACTCCTCGGGTCGTATGGCTGCAATTTGGGAGGAACGAATCTGTGTTCCCGATTGCCTTTTCTGCTTGCTCTGCTCCCAACTTTCAAACTGCCAAACTAGTCAGATGGCCTTGATCAGCAAGCCCTCTATACACACTTATCCAGCTTTACTGGGAGTACAGAAAACTACAGGGGTGCCTAAGCTCTTTATTTTTTTTTTTTTTTTGTGCGATGCAAGAATGCGCAGGCATCACTTCTTTCACAGTTTAGCGTTGCGAAGCACTGTCCGAATGAGTGAAAATGAACAGAGGGTTAGTGCCAATTAGTCGCAAAGTGGAAATGAAAAATTTGGCCCAATTTGCACTCATCAAAGTGCAAGTTGGTTGACACGCAGGCTCAAATGAGACAGCAGAATAGCACATAAACTGCCCTATGAAATTCTGCACAGCAGAAAATTGGCAAAGCAGAAGAGTTCACTTGCTAACTTTGACATCAAGAAAGTGTAAAGTCCCTGCCCAAAAAAATTTGCATAAAGACAACAGCAGCATAGGGAGTTTTAGGTGCCCAGGGCACATGCCAGTCACAACGACCACTACAGTTGGGGCATTAATGCCCATTTCTGCCTGGTTATTCTCTGCCCATACGAAGACGCCACAAAATTCACGAGCCTGCACTTGTGACAACTATGCACCCTCATACCATGCCTGGGTACATAAAAGGGGAACCTAACACACCACTTCCAAGGCATCCCCAAGCAAAGACGAAACAGGCTCCAAGGCAAATGAGGAAACGCAGAGTACACACTCAGGCAGCTGCCGTAAACAGCAGTGAAAAGGCCTCAACACGATACACAGGAGGCATGTCACTTGACGAGGTTCACCAACAGAGGCTTGCCACGGCATAGTAGTTAAAGCACCTGGGCCAGTTTGCTTGTATGAAATAGGGTTGGGGCTTGACTAAGTGGCAGCTGTGTTTTAAACAGGATGGAAAAGCACATTTCAAGGACCAAGTCCCTCAACACCCTAAATGCTTTACAAGCAACCAAATGGCCACAACAGGCACAAATGTACTTGCAAGCACAGTGCACTTGAAACCAATGCGTTTGGGAAGGGACAAGGAAGTCCCCACACTTAAACAGCAGAGTGACTAAAATTTGGACCACTGAAGCATGTTAATTTGGTATATATTTCCATGCCACTGTATACACTACTTCAAGCATAGCCACAAAAACCAGAATTCCTGTTAAAAAAAAAAAAAACTAGAGGTCACACAACTTCGTGAAAAGAGCCTCACCAAATTCTGCGAATACTTCTGTGGAGTAGCTCTTGAGCGTATGCCTTTTTATTGCTCTTCCTTCAATCCAGTACAACACCTCATTCCGGCTGTCATAGGCCAAACCAAATGCAACCGCCTGCAAAAAGCAAGTGAAATTCGAACATTTTCATTCGACTCTGTTAACAGCATGGACGCACAAAAACTATTACTGTGCATAAAGAAGTGCATGAAGAAATTCCGCAGCCAAGAGTTCATAACAGATGTCACAACCAATTACAAATGACTCCTCATTCTTGGTGCTGTGTCAACTTTTGTTGCTGGGCTTCATACACCCACCGCACAAATGTTCTAGATCAGGGCGTTTACGCCCGCACATAAAATTGAGAGTAGCTTCACCAAAGTTAATGTAAATGGTAGCACTTGAGCACTTCTTGGTAATGCACATTAGCCGATGCCACGCTTCAAAAGCCACCACTGCAATGCCACACTGACTATCCTGGGTGCTGCATAGCAATGCGTTGCCTTGCTTGCGCAGAACTCTTTTATATGAGCGGCTCCAAACTCCAACAAAATACGTCGCCTAGCAACGCTCTCTCTTGGCTGCTGCTGACAGCTGCCACCAATGCACGCCAACGGCTTGAAACACGGACACGGTCATTTTCCAAAAGCATGAACCCTTGATTGACAGGCTTTATACATTAGCGATGCAAACCTTCAAAGTGGGAGGGGGATATAGAAGAGCTACTATTTGGTGGAGCACGTGGCAGTCTTTCAGTAGGCAACAACCTACAGTCAAGGAGTCAAAATCACCCTGTACTCACATGCAGCTTCAGTGGGGGGTAAATCCAGCGAGATGGATCACTTGCCAAGGTGAAATAAACAATGCTCGGGTCCTTTGTGGCATAAATGAGCAGAGGTCCATGGGCTGGTAAAGAGCATGCGAAATAAGAGGAAGTCTAAGTAAATAAATGACAACCACACACAACTACGACTTAACAATGCACACACACAAAAAAATGTTTGAGCGTGCGATAAAATTTGACACCATATGGAACCGGAAAAAAAATGTACACAACCGCAGCCTACCTTTACAGGTGCGCTTGTCAGGCCCTAGCTGGAGACCGTACGGACACATACATAGGGGCTGACCGTCTCCCAGCACACACAGGTGGCTACAAAAGCCATTCTTGTGGGCACAGTAATTGGTGGCGTTGTCTGGGGGGGGGGGGGGGAAGCAGGAGTTACATATAAGTACGTGGCCCTACTGCCCAGCCAATGAAAGATAAGTGCAGCTCCACTCTAGCACTAGTCTGTCCTTAGAGAGAAAAGGCAAGTGCCATTTCTGACAGAAAGCACGCTTACATGTTGGGTGTCTAGAGGGATGAACAATAGCAGCCTGATAGAGTGTGTTGTTAGAGTGAACCACCACCTCCTGAGATGCATTCAGCGAAAATCGACGAGCCTGGCAACGAACGAATGCTTTCAATCACTGCGCCAACAACTTGCCCCGCATGCACGTACGCATGCAAGATGCGAGAAAATTACCTTGTATATACTGGAGTAGGTGATGTCCGTCCAGTAGAAATAGTCGCCAAACACGTCCATTGAAAAGGGCTTTCTAAAGGTGGACAAGTGGAGGATTTTCTGATGACCAGATCCATCGTACTTGACGGTGTGAATCGACCCAGACCTGAAAGAAAATCACAAGAAGCAGGCTTTCTCAACCTATGCACATTACTCTGAAATTCCCCAGATGATGGGAGTATACCAGTACTGTTGAAGTTGCCCCACAAATAAAGTGAATGATAGTGGTCAGAAATACTCTTCTGTTCCAAGCACATCACCAGCTAGCACTTTTTCGGCGAGAACAACTTGCTTCTTCACACGTTCTCAATCTTTTTCCAAGACCAGGCATTCACATGAGAATACCCGCATTTTAAACGAAGCCCATGCTTTTGAGGGCCTGTTAAATCAATAGTAACACTTGAAAAACAGGCCCGTCCATTTGTTTTTAAAGGCAAGAAACAATCCCCTCCTTTTGAACGGAAGGGCTTTGACAAAATCTATTCCCCCCTTTTGTCACTCACTTCTAGCCTAGCCTGATCTGGCATAACACAAGCCTTATAAACAGGCAGCAATGTGATGAAATTGTACCCAGCAGACAAATTGCTTGAATGATGGAATCCCTTTTTGCTGGATTCACCTTCTACAATGCTGCTTTTCCAAGGTTTTCCAAGGTTGCTGCAAGGTTTTCCCCGCGGTCGGCAATGGTGGAAATGCTGCCCACTGCTTTCTGTAGACTACCCACTGCATCTATTGTCTCATTTGAAATGTGCGTGCACCTGAGGAACTAAACACGGCCACTGTGAGAGAGCAACGGCAGCTGGCCACACCTCCCGCCACCTGGTTACGTGAAAAAAAAGTGGTATTGAAGTCTCAATAGATGGCCAGCTGCATGAAAATCTGAGGCAATGCTTGTGCTCGCCGCTTTTTTTTTATTTTAAGAGCTTTCACTCCAAGTCTCATATCATCATAATACCCAGTATTTTACTAGTTATTCAATTTTTGTAGTGAAAATTTGCAATTCTTAACCTTAACATCTTGTCCCCCCGACCCCTTGTTCTCAAAATGTCTGCCTTTCAAAAATTTCTAGGGAGAACCCTGGCTGATATAATATCACGAACCCTTTTAACAACATGGGACCAGCCTATTCTACTTTTCCACATTCCTGATTCCCCATTCTGGTTCCACAAGCTTGATCATGCCCCTCAAAGAAAAGTCAATCAAGGAGAAAACTGCTGGCATTGAGGGGCACCCTCTGTGAGCAAAGCTGTGCAGCACAGGCATTCGCATATTTCATGATCTAATGTTTCCTACATCCTACACACATCAGCATGGCACTACTGTGTACCTTTCATGCCAGATGTCAAACTTTACGTCCTTGTTCTGAATCCCCAAAATCTTTCAGACATAGATGCTAAGTATTTCCAAACAATCGCAACAACAAAAATTTCAATCCAGCCCTCTGTCACAAAGCACCTCTCGTGCAAGACTTACTTGGCATCGATCCAGTAGACCCTGTGAACAGCGTAATCCAGGGTGATCCCATTGGGCAAAGACTTTGGCAGGTGACTGTACTTATCCACCTCAACTATCACTTTTCGGGAACTCCCGTCCAGATAGCTTCGCTCGATTCGTGGGTTGCGATCGTCCCAGTCAGTCCAGAAGAGGACACTGCACACACACGCACATGCCCAAAACGACAGTCAGCCTCAGACAAGCGCCACAACTGCACGGAGAACATAAAATGGACCACATTTACGCAAAACAAGCAAGGCATGATGCCAAAGAAGGCAGAAAATAATCTACATAGAAAAAAAGAATGAGGCCGCTTTGGCTGTTCACCTAGACTGGGCTCACAAAAAGACAAACTACAGCAGCTAAGCCAATTACCCAGTGTGTATAATTAATGGCAGCACTATAAAACATCATTAACAACAATGACCAGTGCTTCTGAAATTTTCAAACACTGAGGACTGCACCAACATTCCAAGGATGTGAATCCACTGACAGAAATGGGTTGAAGTTTGAAAAAAAAAAAAAAAACTATTTTGGTGCAGGAATAGCAGGAGGCAAAGCATCTGATCTGGAAATGGCAAAAAATTGTTATGTTTACCCCAGTGCTAAAATATGTGCGCGCTAGATTAATTGAGAAAAAAAAAAAAATCAGCCATTGCTTTTGTCCCCTTTTATAGAGAAAGAAAACTGTACAAGAAAAGTCCCAACAGCTTCATTAAATTAAAGGTGGAGATGTACACCCTTTGTAAAAATTTTGTGGGCCAATCCTAAGCCTTCTCGACAACAAAGAATTCAATGAATTGGCTTTACCTTTAAATGCAACAAAAATATTTTAAGGCAGTAAGGAAGGTGTTTTCTCTAGCTTTCCTGCATAAAAAGTTTCAGCCTCACTCGGGAAGTAAGCTTGTGCATGGAATTTTTTGCAGCCTGCACGCTTCCGGCTTGGACCACAAAATTTTGACCAAAACTGCACCACCTGCGTAGCACTAGTGGCCTTTAAATGAGGGTTGCGCGAGTGATGCATTCATGAACATTTAATGCCACATGATGTCTGCGTGGGAGCTTCATGCAATTAAACAAAGTATATTGCAAAGCTAGAAAAAAATTTTATATCCTACTGAAATAGCCTATCTAATAACACACCAAAAGTTTCGAAATATCTACCCCATAAAAGCTTTCTTCCACGCTTATTTAAGTGTCTTAGCGTTTTGCATGGCTTCACCCCATTTTTCACATACTTTTGCTGATAAATTAAGCAAACAAAGAATAAATGTTTTACCATCTTCGTAATGTCGTTTCCAACCTGTTAGAAATACTGGTAAACGACACGAAACAAAGCCACACAACTTTACTTACTGGTGAAATTGCATGCTGAAAGAAAGCAAGCACAGTGCACTCCTCAAAGGAGAGGGAGGGTTACATTTATCAGTTGAACTACTATGTGCTTGGAACTATGCAAGAGTGCAAATACGCATGCACAACAAACAAGAGCCAGAGAAGCTGCAGAAACCCTATTCCTTGCAAATCTCACTGCATGGGCCCAGCATGCCACCTCTCGTTCAGACTGGGCAACAGATAAAGGAGGTTATTTTCCAAGAGACTGCTAGTTGGGTCTTGATCTAAAGCGAGGGTCTGTGAAGAAAGACACCCCGCTTCATATAGCTAACCTCCAGTGCCAATTTCCCACTCCCTCGTTTACATGCAGACCCTTACAAGGAAAAAATGCTGCAGTAACTAGAAACATACTTGCAAATCGACAAGCGTGCCGGCACGCTGGACATACAAGAGGGCAGACAATCAATAGCTGCGACAGAATGCCCACAGGTTTCGTGCAAACACAAATTTTGTCAGACTGACTGTACACACTTGTTGGCAAAAGGCACAAATTTTTCTATTCGAACTATGTAGAAGGCCCTTTCAGAGAAGCAATACTTGACACTGCCATATTTTATGCCATGCTCATGTACACAAGGCCGGTTACGGAAGAACTGGCCCTTGAATTTTTTTTCTTCTAATAATAGTTTAGAAAAACTTGCTATCATACCTATTACGAAATCACAAAACCAGACTTGAGAAGTAGCAGACAGTAGCAACTTAGTACTTCAAGGTTCATCAAAACTTACTTGGTCAGACATTACCAAGTTGCTCTATGCTTGCTACCTCCAGTGGAGCTTCATGACCCAAGGTAAAAAATGGAGTTTAGCCGAATTGAAAAGTAACTTCAAAGTCTTGTAATCTGTCGCTTGATGCCAGAAGGGTTAAAAAAAGCTCTGAAGAAAAAAAATGTAAGGACAGGAGGTCACAGAGTCTTGGGAATTTTAGCTTGAAGTTTCAACTGCCTTGATGATGCACCATATACTTCCTGCTGATGATCATGACAAGCTGAGCACCAAAAATACGTGACCAACCTTTGGGCAGTAACCTGCTATTCAAAGTTATGTCGAGAAAGGTGAGGGAAAAAAGAAAAAAAAAGGAAGGCACAACTGGCTGCTGCGAAGCAGACCCGCAAGCGAACCCCCTCACAGCAGCAACCATAAAAGAGGGGGAGGGTGCAAAACTCACCCGACTCGCGGATCCAGCGCTAAGCCCCTAGGGTGGCGGACATCGCCCACGACCGATGTCCGCATGGAACCGTCACACCTTGAAACCTCTATTTCCTGGTGTCTGCTCTCCACCCAGTAGAGATTGCACGCAATCCAATCCACGGCCAGGCCCTCCACCGATTCCAGGCCCTCCCCGACCAGGGGCTGCACATCCTCCAGACCTGCACGGCCACCACAACACACCTGCTTCACTCAAGGCACAACCTGGTTGGCCTGACCGCCCACCCAGTACTGCAGCCAAGCCAAATTGCTGCGCGAAAGTATAACAAAACTTCTCAACACAAGAAGTGCTCAGAAGCACGTTGTAACCCAAGTGTTGAAATGAAATGACAAAACTGAAGTAAACAAACTTCTTTCGGACTTTCACTTTCAGCCCCAGTCAACTTTGTCTGGCAGCAGCTACTGTAGTTCCTTCTAAGCTCTCCGCTCCCTTTGTTTGCAGCAAACATAGTGGCAAGGGTGCACAGGTATTGTTCACGCTGGTAGTGGCCTTGGGTTGCTCTAGCCCCCTCACCTTAGTCGCGCATCAGATTTCCTGAACAATAGCAAAAAAAAAAAAAAAGATAACGGCCTGAAGACAAAAGGACACAGACCGTGTGTTTTCATGTCCTTTCGTTCGGTTTTGTATGCTAATGTTTATAAAATATGCAGTACAAACTCTGCTAAAATGCAAAATTATTCCCTTGTCATATTACACAAGTGCAAGGTATTGTTATTGCAAACTTTGGAATGAATAAGAAAGATTTGCAGTCATTTTGCTGTGCACCTTTATGCACAGCAGTTTTCAGCGTAAAACCCTCACAGGCTCAGCACGGAACCTTTTGTGGTCACAATACGGTGGGTCCCGCTCTCATCTGCCATGGCAGCAGCATTGAGGGGAGATTAAGAATCGAACAGTCACTTCCCAGCAACCAGTAAAGCCCATTTCCACAAGCCACTTGTCTAGTCTTTTTCTAGCTAGTGCGGACCTTTCCTTGGCAGTTTTCCTCAATCCGAAGATCCTCAATAACAATATAGCATGTGCCACACCCAGAAATATGTATCCAATTTTACAGTGTGTGGCTCACCAACGAAGAACTACAGGGAGTACCATAAAATCCAGAGGGCTGACCAATTCACACTAAGGTAACACACGCTGGTACCTGGCCGTTAATTTCACGCTGAAAATTAAACCACCCTTTCATATCAAGAGATCTACTCAGGTTCCTTGGGGTTTCACGGCAATAACGACTCCACACACAAGGGCAACAACAGAATGGCCTGCCAAGCCCCACAATGGCAGACCACTTAGCTGCAAAAATGTGCAAAGCAAGGGCCGCATAAAGACAAGCAGAGGCAGAGACGCAGATTGGCGAAGAGAGGGGAGTCGTTCAAGCGCAGTTAAGTAGACAGGGCAATAAGCCCTCCCCTTCCTCCTGGGTCCGATCAGTACGTGATAACACAGGCAGGACGCCCACGGTGTAGTGGCACCAAAGGAAACAATCCAGAGGCAGAGAGCCACCAAAGAGACTAAGGGTTTGGCGTGCTCACAGGATCAGATTGAGGGGGGCAAAACAGCTGGCCATCACAGGGCAAACGACCTGATCAGCATGTACGTTAAGAGGGAAAGTACACGCTTTGTTTACAACTTCACGACACGAACAGGGGCGTATCCACCGAGTGACAAAGTGAACACAGCCTATACTTTTTCTTTTCACGGTCTGCAGAAGAATGAAAACTAGTTGACAGAAAAAGTCTTTTTTGCCATTCATAAAGGCCATGCTTCGGAGAAAATTTCTCAATCAGGTGGGGAAGTTGGCAGGTCTTGCAAGGAATGCTTTTGATGGATTTCTCTTAGCAGTGCAGCCACACAAAGAGCTCAGGATCAGGCAAACTGCCATGTAGTTTTAGAAGACTTGGCAGGCACTGAGCTCGAAGTATAAGATGATATCAGACAAGTGCTGCTGAATTTCACCTGTTTTAACTTGAATCCCACCGTGAAGTGGAGCAAAGAAGGCAAAGGACGTAGGAGACAAGGTCCGGCGCCGGTCCTTGTCTCCTACGTCCTTTGCCTTCTTTGCTCCACTTCACGGTGTTATAATGGAGCAGCAACTAGCTCGTACCCATAGATTGCTCAATTATCCGTTGGTACATCTATGCATCAAAGTGTGATGGCCATGCCATCTGGCTGCACAACAGTTCACTGGAACTGACTCCAGCTCAGTACGTGCTATGGTGGCTCAGTGGCTAAGGCGTTGCGCTGCTGAGCACGAGGTCGCGGGTTCGATTCCCGGCTGCGGCAGCCGCTTTTCTGATGGAGGCGAAAAGCGAAAACGCCCGTGTGTACGAGGTTTCGGCGCACGTTTAAGATCCCCAGGTGGTCAAAATTAATCCGGAGCCCTCCACTACAGCGTGCCTCATCGCCTGCGTTGCGTCGGCGCGTTAAACCCTACAATCAATCAACTCCAGCTCAGCTTGCTTTTTTATGACGATGGGGGGAGTACAAGGTGGTCCACTGTTATATAACAGCACATGACTGAAGAAATTAGTGCTGGCTCATTAAGTACCTCTAGTTGCGCCCGAAAGCCAAAGAGCCTATTATTCTCCGTGCTTACAGTGCACTAACCCAACATTTTAAGAAGGGGTTTTGAAGAACACAGGCCATGCTCTCCCGTGTTTCTTCAACAGTGGACCACCCTGTACTCTAGGAACCATGTGAAAAGAAAATCAGGCGCAAAGTACTTTAAGGGCTAAAACTTAGTGCAAGGTCGCTTTGATACAACAGGCTTGCTTGCAGCAAGAAAAAGGATTTAACGATAGAAAACTAGCATTTCAAAACAAAACAAAGGAACACATGCCAGACACTATGCTGCCAAGCCATTTTACTCTTGCTACGAAATTTACTTGACAAAAATCAGTTTTTTTTTGCAAATGCAAGCGTGTAAAAATGCCGTTTTAAAGGGACCCTGCAACACTCTTTGTGCAGTGCAAGTAAACCTGCGCAACGTTTAGATTACACTGCCAGGAATACCTGAGCCAAATATGACACATGCACGTGAAGCGGTAAGCGCGCAAATCGCCGTGAAAGACGCGAAAAAACCAACCGCGCTCCCTTCAATTGTCCTCATTATGCACCCCTGGGATGGCCTAAACGACGTCATTTGGGCCACGGCTATCCTGTTGGCTGTCACTGGTCAACTTCGCGGCTTATTTCTCGCATTTCTTGTGACGATCCGCCGTTGTCGGCGCTGTGTACCAACCTCTTCTATGCCTAAAACTGTACGCACAGTTTTGGCGTTTGTTGTGTTTTGAGTGCACGAAGAGTTTTAGTGATGAACTCAATACTCCCCTTTGAACTAGAGCACTCGATAACAAACGTTTATTGCTTCAAACGGAGAAAAGGAGAAACGGAGAAAAGGAGAAAACTCCCCGGCATGCGATATATCGAAGGCCGCCGAACAGAACGCCTCGAGCCGCCCTCCTCTCCGGGAAAGAGCGCATAGCTTTCGCCGTGTTGTCCGCGGTCGAGTTGAGAGGGAGCAATTGTGCGTGATTTCTCATCGCGCGTAGTTTCGGTGATAGTAAACGGATTTTCATAATTCTTGCAAGAGGAGATTGCTGGGACAATAGACTTTACCCCAAAATGCATTCCGAGTAGTCGGTGGTAAGTGTTGCAGGGTCCCTTCAACAAGCTGCTACCGTTACACCCCCAAGACAAACTAATGCCACCTGAAAAGCAACTTGAAAATTAAAATTGCCTATGAATAAATAAAAGGAGCGGTACAAGCAGCGCATTGCGCCTTTTCACCCCCACTTTTTTTTATCTTGACCATAGCCGAATGAACTATGGCAGCATTTTTTTTTACAATTGTGCAGCTAACTGCTGGGCCTGTCATTGGAAATAAACATGTCAAAAAAAAGTAAACAAAGAGCAAAGAAAACGCAATGTACAAGCTTGTTTCCGAAGGAATGCAACAGCGGCGAAAGTATCATCCAAAATATCATTTTAGACAATACAGAGACTCCACTCTTGCACAGTAACTAGAGGGAAGACTGACTGCACAGGGTTTACTGCATTTATAACAGCCACATCCAAAAAAAAAGTAATTCTTTTTGGTAAAAAAATTACCAAGAGAAACCAGTAGCACATACGGCTAAGCTGAACAGGGCACAGTGCAATTACATGAAGGAGAAGACACTCACGTCCTGCCACAATTTTCCCCGCATTGATCTGATCCAGGTTCACGTCACTCCAGAACACCGTCACGTTGGGGCCATTCAAGAGGAAATCGACAGCCACCGCAAGTGTGTTGCTACTGTACAGAAAGTGGCTTTTGCCCTTGCTTTCCACAAATGACTGCTGAATGCCAGCATTGGTGGTGATCAGAAGGAACGATGCCAACGGATCTGTAAAAAATGAAACAGGAACTATCACACCGGGAAGGCGTACGCAACAGACTGCTTGTCCAGGGTGTGCTACACAACTGCTTGCGAAAAAATTAAGACATTGGGGTGCAAGTCACAGGTCCCAACGTATTCTGCACAAAATAGAATCGTGTACTACGTGCCAGGGGATGTATTTCTAAGGACCACAGCCCGGAGTCTCCGATTACAATGGTATTTGTCCGTGATCTGGCAGCTGCGACAACACCTTGTTTGCATTTATAACCGGTGCACGACACCTTATAGGCAGGACGCCTGGTGGATGCCTGGCCACCAGACAGTGGAGGAACTATGCACATATCATAGACTTGCGTCCTCCCTTGTACAATGGGCAGACCTGGTGCTGCACTATGCGCTTGGTTCTTTGAGCACAAGACATCAAGGAAGAAGAGCACTTGTCCCATCTGAAAAGCGCCTGCAGCACATATGGGTACAAACTTGAGTGTGGTGGCTCAACAACTGTGGATAGGAAGAGGGCCAAGCTGAAATCGTTGAAGCGTTCTACATTGCCTGACGCAGTCTACATCACCAAGAACCATGGCAAGGGCATGAGACACTGGTCTGTACCAAACTAGTAACATTTTTTTGATGACACAGTAGCCCATCTAATGAGTTATCACTTCTTTGCAAGAGGGCAAAGCAAAAAAAAAAAAAAAAAAGTTTCGAGGGAGAACTATTCTTTGATAAACACATTAGTAGAGCTAGCAATTGTCTTTGCACCCTTTTGTTGTCCTTAATTTTACTTTTAAAAAACTGACCACCAGTGGACCATCAGAGTGGCTACTGAGGGATGGAACTAGAAGCAGGGAAGACCATTAACTCGGTGGAGGGACAAAATAAGGAATTCGGGGACAAAGAATGGAATAGGGCATCGCTAGACAAGAACAGCTGCAGGATCATGGGACAGGCAGGCCTTCGTCCTGCAGCAAACACAAACGGACTGATGATGATAATGAATTTTACAATTGCACTGCTTGTATCATATCTCAGTACCTACATGCACAAGTTTCGGCTCTGTGGAGATAAAATAATCTGGTAGCAATTAATGTTCTTTTTGTTTGTTTATTTGCAACATTTTAAACAAAAACTGTCAGCAACCTCAAATTCATGACTGGAGGTGCTGTTGGTTGATATTTAAGTGGCTTACCTAGTGGAAGACACGATACTTGGTTGGGACCAAGGTGGAATCCTTCGACACAGCCACACTCGACACGAGATTCATTCTGCCTGCTTGGCATACACGTTTGGGCACACCGGCCCCATTCATTGCATGGAGATTTGCCTGGAAACAATTTGCAAAGAAAGCCCAAAAGAAGAAGGTATGTTAAACTGGCATCACAAAGGAACTGGTTGCTACGATATACAAATATGCATCTCAAAATAACTAGATAATTCCTTAACGCCAAGTATCCCACTAAAATCATTAAGATATTATAAATTCCATATGAGTGTGCATTACAACAAATAGCTAGAAATCTGTAGAATTTAACGGACCATTTAAACAATCCCCTTTTAAAGAAGTGTTTAGTTATGCAAGTTGAACCACATGCAAGACTTCGACCACAAAGAACATTTTCATGACATAATATGCGCTGCAAGGGCCAGGCTAACACAAAAACACCTAGAAAAATTCCACATAGCCGCATTTGCATCTAGTTGCATTAAAATTCCGCCTTTGCGGAAAAGAAATGTCCGGGACTAAGCAAAATGCATGCACGCTCCCTGTCGTAACAGCGTTGGCAAGCGAAAAATGAAATATTGGCCGCAGTAAAGGGTATCCTCCCCCTTCAAACAAACAAAAACATCTAACTTCTCGAAGCAAACATCTAATTTCTCGAGCATTAGCGTGTGCCCACCGCAGAAGTTTCATCCATTTCCATTTCAAAAACACTGCAGACTACGCCCGCAGGAAACACCACGGTTTCTATTTGTTTTCGTTCTGCAAGCCATTGTGTCTCTGCTTACGAAATGCTCAGGTTCGTACTTCCGTCGCGTACCACAACAATGCAAGCATAGAGTTTCACGGCATGGGAAAATGTGCCGCCGGCGGGCAGCCGGGGGAGGAAAATAGCTGAAACTTCCCTCTGCGTTCTTTTCCCACCACGCTCGTCTACACGCAGCTAAGGCCTCACAAAAAAAAAGCAGATTAAATAATAAGGACATAAGGTGCGAAGCCGGGCAGTCAAACTGCGCGCTAAACTCGCACCACCCGTGCAGGAAATGGTGCGCGGGCCGGGTCACGTTATCCAGCTACCTTCTGCTGCGCCAGGTGTCGACCGGGTCGGATCCGCTCAAATTTCACAAAAGCGAAAATCAACAAAACCAACAGAAAATTGGCGCTTGTCGGAAGCCCTGAAGCTCGGAAGCAAAGTGTGCCGCACGTGTTGTTTAACAGGGACACAAATGCACGTAACGAAAACGCATGACCCCGCGGCGTCCTTCCCGGTGTGCGGTGATGCGCTGAGCGCCCGGACACTCGCTCGGACTGCTTCCGCGAATAAATAAGAAGTGAACTACTGCAAGGTGCAGTGCCAATGTCCTTACCATGGCTGGTGTGAAGAGATTCCGCAGAGTTGAGGGCGAAAGCAAGCAGAGACGGGAGTAGGTGTGCGAAGAGGCATGCAAATTGCATGTCAGATGTTAAGAAATTAAGGAACAGAAAACGGTAAGGTGAACTGCGAACGTCCCTGAGAGGCGATGTAGCGCGCCTAGCATCATACTAATCTCGTTACGGCGACATTGTGCTACATTTATAGGCGGAAAACGCTGAAGAAAACTGCGCGGCCGAGGGAGGCAAACAGGCAGACGAAGTCGGACACCGGTCTTTCCCCCACGAGGGAACACGAGCGCAAAATAGGTGAGGGCGCTAGTTGCGGGAATAAAAAAGCTTGCGTACGAGCCACAGCTGACTTTTATTTTATTAAAAGTAAAAAAATAAAGTATTACAAATTGAAGATTAGTTTTATTTTTTGTTGCCAGCGTGTGAAGTGCACAATAATGAGCGAGGGTGCGGTTACAGCAGTTTTGGTTTCGGTTCTAAAACAGCGCGGCAATGCCAACGCGCCTGAAATATGACGACTTGAAATGAAACCCTATGCGAAACATACTTAAAGCAGGTATGCGAATCTTTGCACCAGCACGTGCAGCAGCAATAAGCAAGACTATATGCACATAAAAAGTGCTCATTTTATATATACATTTTTTCCACAGAAGCTACTGCAGAAATGCACGCATGCATTCGCATTCGTACGCTGCAGCACGAGTCATGGAATTTCAGTCTGATATAGATCTATTAGTATTTAGCCTATGTCACGATTTTCATGCGTGAGGAGAAACTCTATGCTTGCATGTACACCGACGTTCTAAAGGATGGCTTCGTTCGTCAGCCGGTGCGGCCGCGGAGGCTATTTCGTTGCCTTGATCACATTCTTCCCGCCACAGTTACGACAGGCGAGTCTTTACGTACAGCACCGTACGTTTTCTGCTACCTTCTCCGTCCGACGTACGGTTGGGTGCACAGGCACCCGGAGAGTAGAGCCCCACTAGTAGAACGGTGCCGCTTGCCAACTTGCGCTTTTCAACGCAGGAAACGATCGTGATCACGCCAGTTATGTATGGCGGCAACACATCCATACTATGCGAAAATAATGAACGCGCACTGACTTCTGACACCGCTTTCGTCACGTCAGCTGTAACCCCATTGGACCACAGATGTCCATCGAACATATCCGTCGGACATCCGGTGTCGAACATTTAGACGTCCGTCAGACATCCGCAGAAAGCCAGACGGACGTCCGTGGGATGGTCGTCCGGCAGACGTCCCAGCCGGATTTTCCGACATCCGGCGGATGTTCAAAATCGGACATTCCCAAACTGAAATGTACAGGATACACCGAGGGGATAACAATGCGGATATTGGATGTCCGCCGGACGGATCCGTTTCTAGTCTTACATTTTTCGAATCAGGGAGGACCTGCACTCCCTGCGGTAAGATACGCCACCGTGCACGGATTCCACGCGCTCGGGTCCACGTACGTCGTACGTGGTATGTCGGGTTAGTATGAACGATTATATTTTCAAGTACTGCGCAGAAATTTTCGGAAAAATACGATGCTAGCGCACAAGTGAATTATTCGGAAAAAAGTTATAGGGAACATCTCCGTTTAGTACGTGTTGGAGTTCCGTAAGTGATTCGGCTGGTGAGCAGGGCTTGTACGAGCCGACATGTGACTCTCGGAGTCCATATGAGGAGCCCCGGATACGATGAACGAGATGCGTGAGCTGGGTGACTGTCTTGTGTAGCTGTGGTTGGAGAGTTGACCCGGATCTGTCTTGATGGAAAGGAACTCCCAATATGCGAAGCGTTGGAACTTGTGGGATGGAAGTGCCGGATACACTGACCAGGGGATTGGGAATGGTATTAGCTTTTCTTCCCCTAGCATGAAGGCAGAAAAAAAAAAAAAAAAAGCAACACCATGCCGGGAGTAGAACCAGCGGCTTTGACTGAGCGGGCGCGAGGGATTAGTCGACTGGGCCACAATAACCGGAGATGGTGCTGAAAAAACCCACCCTTTGTGTCACATCAATGTTTTTTTGTATAAGATTGCAAGGATTCCTGGCCGGTTAACTGAAAATTTCTTGAATTACACTTGCGCAGTAAGGTTAAGCACACACCATAGCTGATCTTCCGGCAAAAGCACTGTTCAGTCTGTGACATGCATTTCCCCCTGCAGGAATAGTGCTCGCCGTGCTTTTGCTTTACGATTTACGCTAAAAACTTTGGTCAATATTGATTCCTTATTACCTAATAAACCTTGTGTAACTGCTCTTCTATTAACCGAGCTTATATTTTCTACGTTGCTGGTCGCACACAAATATGCAGTTTGCAACTCCGGGAAAAGAATTGTCGCCAAAGTGAAAGGACGGAGCGTCGTAAGCCAAAATATGGATCGCATGTGTTGAGCTGTATGAACTTAATGGCCCTTACTATTTTTACTACTCTTGGAACTAACAGAACAAAGCCGCATCCATTACGGCACTATTTTTACTTTTCGATCGATTCCTGAAGCCTGTTCGGCCGATCGGCGTCGGCATCTTCGGTCAGCGAGCCAGTCACACATCACGGACTTTCGATCGCCCGAAGCGTTCGTGTCCACGTCGTATGACAAGGCGGTCGCCAACTCAGAAGTCGATGCCGCCATATTGACCTAGCCAACGCACCTGAACGAGAAGCACGATAATAAGAGTAAAAAAATTTAAATACGGATGAACACGATAGCGTTAAGAATGCTGCAGGAAGTGCTAATTAATTGAAGGCGCCACCGCAACCCATTGATGCTGAGCAGACGACGCTTCTCTTCGCCAGAAGCGAGAAAAAGCCGTCCAATTGCAAGATTTCTGCCTCGTGACACGCATGGGAGAATCGACGACGTACACAGAATAAGATGGCGGAGTCCAAAAACATGCAGGAAAGAGTGGGAACGCAACAAACTTTGCAACGAAAGTATGTGCTTTTCACAGTGTGTAAAAATGTTATACTTGGCACAGATGACGTTCACCACCCCACCTAACGATTGCACTAGTTCATTTGGTGTGCTCAAAAAACCTTTCAGGGCCCATTTAACTTGGGGCGAGCTGGGGGCTGCCATTTTGGCAAACTGCATGTCACTTACGTCTCTGTCCCATTGTGAACTGCCACGAACATGTGCGTGATGGCACAGGGGTTGACCAGTGTTCATCGCATCCGCAGCCTGGGATCAAGACACTTGACATGCCGCCTGCCAAAATGGCAACCCCCAGCTCACCTTACGTGCGAATGATGCATGGGGAAACAAGGGTCCCCACACAGTGTCCAGATTTTCCTTTCCCAACCTGTAGCTGCCGTTTCCAAATTTGAGATTCAGGCCAGCTACCAGCTCGTCTTTGGAAGTTTCCTCGTAGCAGCCTTCACTTTGCTTTGTTCGCACAGCTTCTTTCACAATTCAGCAGCTGCTTTGCTGTCATAACTCTACACTGCAAAAGGCATACCCTGCAGCATCGATAATGCTTGCAAAACCCACACTCTGCTTGTAATGCAACTAGCAGCTATGCCAAAGATTTGACTTCATAGCACATCAAGCCCTGAACACCGTGGCCCTTTTATCTAGTGTACGTGATGACAATCTGAATCTCAGTCCTTGTACCTGCCTTGCGAGTGAGCTCCGCAGCCTCTGCCACACTCAACACCCTGTGCAGAAGGCCAGTCGTGCATGTCCTTGCGAGGCTGCTCATGCACAGCCCCTACGAGGAGCATGACCCATGACCACAACACTGCCCCGTGCCCCCCAAGGCAGCAACTTTTCAGCTAACCACTCATCGTAGCACAGTGATTATCTCGTGGCAAATAAAAATGCAAGGTTCTTTTAGGAAATAAGGTTTATTGGAGCAAACCTGTGCACTGCAACAAGTTAGGAGAAACAAGCATATCGAACAATATAGCCAGGCATGGCCTTCAACGACCAGGTCCTGCACGAACACCTCCGGTGTGCGGCTGGTGTCGCACAGAGCCACACTGTATTTGCTGGCTCTGTCCAGCCTCATCAGCTTGCCTGCAGAGAAAAGGAAATGTGCAGGTACAGTCGCGGACAAAAGAAATCCGAACCCGAAAATATCAACCGGAGCATGCAAAATTGAAAAATGCTATTTGTGGAGGCCCAATAACGGCATACTATTTGTATATTTGGATAACCAGATTTCCAACCTTTGTTACTGTAATTATGCCACGCGTCAATCTCACTTGAATGGGAAGAAATTGCACCATTTGTGTGTTTGGGTTCATATCTTCATGATCACGTTTTCAGTTGTCCACGATTGTACATTGAAGGGTTTAGGCCCGGGTTGCACTGGCAATTCACACACGTTAAACGCAGTCAGTCGGACAAACTGAACATCCATACCCTCAGGTCTTATGATGGAAACAAATTGTGGACTGTCACAGAAACATGAAGCTCACGAGACCACAAACACCATAGGCTCCACACTTCAGGTGCCGACTAACAGGTTGACGCTGCAGACTGGACGCCTGCCAGAGCATACAATCGTATGGAATTTGTCACCACCTTCGGCTTTAAGATTAGCGCAAAACGTTTTGCATAACTATCCTCAGAGAGACTCTAAGGAAGGACATTACGGGCCAGCACTAAAACAGTTCGTATTCAAAGGATGCGATCGAAAGGAACTAGATGCTCCTCTACAATCGTTCAGTTAGGGTGGCTTATGCTGGCTGCTGCTGATCTCACACACACAAAAAGAAAATCAAATTGCCTGAAAGTGGCTGGGCAGTTGCCACTGCTTTTCTGTTTTTAGCATTGACTGTTTTTTTCTTTGAAATTTGCAATAAAATTGGAATAGTTATTTGGAAAAAGCAGAATTTTTGACGAACCTAACTTGTATTTCAGCTTCATGGCCCCTGTAAACCCCAGGCACATCAAATCTGGAGCAGCTGCACTTAACTGTTCCAACAGGAAGACTAACCATTTGTAGGGAGAGCGCGAATTAGCAACTTCAAGTAAGGAACAAGTACAGTGGAACCCCGATGATACGTCCCCCTGTCTTACGATGACCCAGTCCTTACAACGGAACACCGCGATCCCGGCAAACTCCCCATAGAAACAATGCATTAAGAACCCCAAAAATACGACGCTCGGGTGCACGTGGCCCGCTTCATACGACGCATCCTGGCGGGAATAAACCGGCGTTTTTCTCATCTTTTACACCGCTTCGCCACTTTGTCCTGATCTTTCTGAATTCTTAACCTTCGTTTGACGCTGCCTGATGCGCGAAGGCCTGCAGGCAAGCAGGCGGGTACTGGTCGGCGGGAGTCAACCAACGCGCCGCGCCAACTGTGAAAAGTCAAAGTCCAGACAAGTGGCGCAGAGGACCGCCAATTTGAAGCTACCATCGAGCCAACAAACGTAAAAACACATACGACGCAACCCAACACCCACTTTCTTCACCTGGTCCATTCAATTTACTCTCTTTCGCAACGCGCTCTTGCCCCCTCTCTCTGCTCCGCTTATCAGTCTCTTCCAAAGCCATGTTGTCGCTCCGCTCCTGTCTCATACTCCGCCATCTCATACTATTGTTCGTTTCGCTTGGTCTGGCAGTTCCAACTCTCGCCTTTTCCTCTCTCAATTTGCTCTACCACGTTGGCCTTATCTTGCGCATGTGAGGCGCGGGGCTGGCGGGTTATAAATAGAGCCAGATGGCACGGGGGTCGCGTAGCGTGTGGTGCATGGCTGGCGGGCTAGCGTAGACGCCGTGGAGGGGAGGAGGGGGCGCCAAATAGGCGTTTTATTTTTAGAAACTTTAGATTTCAGTTAGGGGCTCGCAAATTACGAGAGAATGCGCTAAATATAGTACTTTAAGTTCTTAGCCCACATGCCACAGAGGCCGTTTATTAGGGCGACATTTACCCGCACCCTGATCACACACCCTCAACTGTCAGCGGCAGGAAGGGGGTGTTTGCAATACAGGGCATTCTACTAAACATAACATATGGCCCAGCATACATACACCCCGTGTAGCAAATGCCCACACAAGGAGATGGGCCGAAGCTTGAACCAATTAGTGTAGGTAATCGCCCATCAACCCCCTGAAGAAAAATGCGTTAAAGGTGCTCACTGGGGTGGGGCGAGCACGAACAACGTGCTCTGATCCAGCGAGTCAAGCACACAGCGCAGCCAGCACCGCCCTGGCCGCACCACCAGTGCTGCAAGGAAACAGCGGGCACAATACGGTTTATGCAATCAATCAACACGGTACTGGGTACCATTCCTAAATTACTCTATTCGCAATACCGTATTTATTCGAATCTAAGCCGATAGTTTTTTTGAAATACTGATATATCAAACTCCAGGGTCGGCTTGGATTCGAGGATTTTGAAATACGCGCCAATTTCCAAGTGAAGTGGCGCCGCCACCCAGAAAAGAAAGTATTGTAGCCATTATTAGACGAGCCAGT
>NW_027526203.1:431691364-431961257 GCF_048455015.1 Haemaphysalis longicornis | reverse complement strand
GTAGCCACTTAAGGGCCATAGGCCGCCATTTTGAATTGTGCGGACAGTGGCCTGCGTGCGGTGTGGCGTTTGGTTTTGACAGCGCAAAAAGAAGCGGTGCCATTATAGTGCCGCTTTTAAAAGAAAAGTTGTTTTAGCTGCGGAGTTGTCGTCGAACGTTCAAGCCGGGCGGGACTTCGGCGTGGATGAAAAAAATGTCCGTCGTTGGAGGACGCAACGGGAGAGGATATTTGCGTGCGCCGCAACGAGGTTGGCAATCACCGGACCACGAAAATGCCGTCACCATGAAATGGAGATGGCATTGGCTGACTTCGTTCAGACGCAGCGAGCAGCTGCCCTTCCAGTAACGACGGAAGTGCTCCAGGCAAAAGCAAGGGAGCTTTTAAGGGAACGAGGCTTATCGCGGGCACACTTCAAAGCCAGTCGGGGCTGGCTACAGAAATTCATGAAGCACTTCGGCTTTAGCCTCCGTCGTCGAACCTCAATCGTCCAGAAGTTGCCCGGTGATTTTGAGGAGAAACTGATTGAGTTCCAGCACCGCATCTTCATGTTCAATAAACGTGTTTTCTTTTTGTGAACGCTGACCTCGCCTTTTTGCTCGGCCTACATTCGAGGTAAGTTTTTTTTTTTTCCGCGCCTTCGGACTTCGGGGGTCGGCTTAGATTCGGGGCCGGCCTAGATTCGAATAAATACGGTAGTCCAAAATCTGCACTGGCAGGATACCTGCACTCAACAGCAGACAAATGGTAAGCAATAACCGCATCCATCCTAGATGAGATCAAGCCCCATATGGTGCCGCCCTACTGTAAATTCATTGTCAAAAAAAAAAAAAAAAAAAAATTCATAGCACGATTTGCGGGGAAAAAAAAAAAAACTACATATTACAATACAATTTCAATGACATCGCCACAGTAATCTTTTTTTTTTTTTTTTTCACATACTGAGGAGCAGGGCTGAGCAGATAGCTCCAAAAAGTATTCCGAAATACCAATATCACAGTACTTGTTAGCCACGTATCATACACAGGGATAAAAACGGGCTTAGTCTTTTGGAGCAGCTCAGGAAACAGGAATAATGGTGTTTCGGAGCAGCTTTGGAGCAATAAAAAGTTTTGGAGCAGTGAAAGTCTGTTTGAGGGCAGATTTCTGGGGTCAAACTGCAACTTTTAAATTTCTAGTAAGCACACACACATGCATGAAAAACCAAGAAAGAAAGAAAGACGCAGCAAAAGAGAAAGATCCCCCGTGCATAGCCTGGCCTGTTGACTACGTAATGCAGGCTTTTATATACTTAAAAACAAACTATGTACCCATGTCACTAGGCAAAGTTCGGTGCTATATGAGAATACTAAATGACACTAACACAATTGGCATTTCGTGGTCGAACAAGTTTGGAGAACACATTCGCATTAGCGTCCAAACTGAACGAGTAGGCTTGATAGCAGTAGTCCATTACTGAACAAGGAGGGTTTTGATCGATTATGAGGTTTAATGCACAGACTCTGCACAGGTAATGATGCGCACCATAGTGGAGGGCTCCGGATGAATGACTGACCTGGGGATTTTTAACAAGGAGGTTTTATATTAAACTCTGCAGCACTGTGTTTAAAACTTACCAGCAAATCAATACTGCCTGGAATCGCCTTCAACCAAGAAATGACCATGGCCGGACAGGAGCGAGTGTGGTTTCACATGCAAAGAAACTAGCGGAGTGAGACGTGTGTAGTGTTCCCCTCTCCCGCGGGATGTCCTTTGTCAGTCAGACAGGCAGGTGGTGTTAACGTTGTAGATTAAGGAAGCACGCATCAGCAATTAGCCAAGCCTATTCATAGTGGGAGGTATTGCCCCGTAGTTTACGGAAACTGTGTGTTTGTATCAGCACAAACACGCTGAGCACAAACATGCTGAGACCATGCGGAAGCTCTCCATATACTTGATAGGGGTGATGCCTTTGTCACCTGTGGTGGCCCTCATGAGTGAAAAACAC
Organism: Haemaphysalis longicornis; assembly: GCF_048455015.1. Classification (NCBI taxonomy): domain Eukaryota; kingdom Metazoa; phylum Arthropoda; class Arachnida; order Ixodida; family Ixodidae; genus Haemaphysalis; species Haemaphysalis longicornis. The sequence goes on along the minus strand of NW_027526203.1, from coordinate 431,959,271 downwards.
CATCTAGGAGCTATGTTTTCAGTCACGTAGCAATGATTTAGGCATTCGACGACTGCTTAGAAGGAGGTGGAAGTGGTCATGCTCATTTCTTGGGTGGTTTTGAGTAGCTTAGATTTTGCCACCTATAAATAAGTATGTACTTGTAGTCTGCCCTCCTGTCATCCATTTCTAACTTAAGCCTCAAAAACGCCCTGTCCAAGCTAGCTGCAAGTCAGCTCAGTGAAATGGCCTGTCCTTGGACCCCTTGGTACCAGCCCCATTCCATTCATTGTTAGGTCCCTTGTCTGATGCCCTCTCCAATGAAAAACTTCTCACTCCCCCCATGGAGGGTTGCCCATGTTGCCCCCCATGTCAATACATATGGTGCTTCCATCACGTGCCAGAACAGCTGCCACCTGTTGCGTGTCATGGGCGCCCTTACCATGCAGCTTGCCGACCGCAGGCACGTACTGGGGTGGTTCCAAGGATGTGCTCTAGGCGACCGGCCCCAGTACCACCATCCCACCCGAACGCCCTGGTCCACAGGCAGCCGTAGGTCATGGTGGGGGACCAGCAGAATACGTGATCGTGGGGGCCACGCCGCTAGGTCCCCAATGTAGTTCCTGTGGTGGGTACAGTGTTGTCTTCAACCACAGCCCCCCAAACGGGAGAACACAAAAGCAGCTGCAGCTAAGAGGGAACTAACGAAAGACCAGACAGATCTCTGGATGGTACAATTAATCTCACAACCGCACACTTCATAGCCAAGGTACAGCTTCAATGATAACACTGCAACTGGAACTGGGGCTAATTTGAAGTGCGAGGTGGTGTCTGAAATGTTCACAAAATATTTCACAGGTTGCCTGAAATAATTCAAGTTGGCTGGAGTAAATATAAAACATTTAAAGCAATTCCCTCAAGCCTCTTATATAACCCTTACTCTTTAAAGGGGCCATGAAAGCAAAATAAAAGTTTGGTCTATTCAAAGATTGCCTAGTTAGAAAAACATTGAAACCACTTTTAAGGTAAATTTCTCCCAAATAAGCTACATAATGAGCAAAAGAATAGGCATGCGACACCCCAGCTACTGTTCCACTCTGCGTTATGCAATGCATTATGGGCAGCGCGTTGCGATTGACTGAGGCTGACAAACCCAACTCAAATTAAACGGGGAATACAAGCTTGCAGAATGAGCTTTTTGCACTTAAATTTAGCGCACATTTATTGTATAGCCACAAAAATGGTGGGGTACACAATGAAGTTATGAAAGCGTAAACATCAAAGCACTAGTGCATACTGTGCACACTGTGCTGGTTATACGCCTCGAGCTTCGCGATCGCTGCGCCGCCTGCCGCCGCTTCTCCGCGGCGTTGACGGGATTTGCGCTGCGTGACTGATAGGGGCTTGTGCAGTGTTTTGGTTCTATTTCGCTTCTTTTCGCCTTTCCGCGCCCTAAAAAAACTTGTTATGGTGACGACTATAGGCAAATGGTTCGTTTAAGTCACTTAAAAAGCAGTTGCGTCTTCGTAGAGTACGCGATCGCCTGCAAGAGGTACCCGGGGACGCGGTTCTGCGCGCTTCGTCGCCGCTCTTCCGGGCGTCGGCGACGGCAGCAACATATCACCCATGTCACCTCCAAAACATCGGGCACAAATGAATTCTACTGACGCCTCGTTTAGACCTCATACTGGCACAATGAGAGGTTGGCTTCATTTTGCTGCGTGGACAACGAATGCGGCTTCGGTTCGAATATATACGTTGCAGAAAAATATGTTTCGGGGATGTGATTAAACCATGCGAAAATGTAAAGTATATAAACCATGCGAAATATAAACCATGCGAAAATGTAAAGTATATTCCAAGCCTGTGCGTCGTTAAATATGTGCCCACACACGCCATAGCAAGAACCAAGGAAATGAAACCACAGAAAAATAAATGTTGTGCCGATGCGGAATTTAGAAACATACTAATAGCTCTAACGGTATTGAAAAAAAAAAAAAAAAAAAAAAAAAAAAAAAAAAAAAAAACAGTGCAGCGTCTGGTACACTAAAGACGTTCGTCTAAACTTAAGCCAGGTAGGTTTCACTAGACCAACTATACGCGAAATGCACTGCAATTTCGCGAAATCGGTGGGGGGGGGGGGGGAGGGGGGGCGGGGAGGGGGACGCCGTGTACAAATGCGGAGCGGAATCAAGCAATGAACGTTTTAGTAATTCCACATATAAATCTGGCGTTCACTTTCCTTTTGTTTTTCTACTTCAACGAAGAGCTGATCGCACGGCGGAAGCATTTTTGGAAGTATACAGGGTAGGCTGTTAATTCAACGAGCGATGAAATGTGTCGTTGGAAGAGTGTGGTATGTGATAAGGCCCTCTGATTTCAGTTTCTGGTTTATTCTGCAGGCTCCCTGTGCCATATGACGATATTTCAAAGAAGCATTTAGTCGCGGACGCGGATTATATTGTAAGCCCGTCTCCGCGCTGCTCGCAGAGGATATATGTAGCAGATGAAGGTCTGCGGGCGCGCACCTCACGACAAGACGACTCTGTCGTGTGCTGATCCCCCGAGTATAATTATGCATTGTCCATCGTACTTTTGTTGAATATTCCCGTAATTAACACAGGCTGGCTTGTAAATGGTGGTGATCAATATCTGAGGGATAATATTGGCAAACGTAACTGGTGTGCTGTCAGGTATGAGTGCTCCGCTGATTATGTAAGCGCACAAAACCGATTTAAATCGTAGTGTATAGCCGTAGCATGAACATCTGAGGAACCGGTGGTTACGGAGACACGGCTAGTAAATTCAGGTCAGTGTAACTACAATTGGCTCCATCATACGCCGGTTCCGCGACGCTGGCCTGTGACACACACCTGGCGCTTATACAGACCGAAAATACCACACTAAGATCGCGTCGGAAACATTTACACTCTCGTAAACACACCCCATTTGCGAACCGAGTGACTGCTCCACACAAACATGAATTTCAAACGCCCACAAACGGTAAATCTCAGTCATGAACGTGCCGCAAAAGCAGCGGCGGCACTGGGGAGCGATGCGCGGACTCCCGCGCCTGCTTTCGAAATGGGCCGCTAGGGGGATTTCAGTGGCGCCCCTACAGGCCGCGCTCGAGGCGTATAGCTGCACAGCAGTTCTTCATTTTGGGGTTGTCTCGCACAACACTGGTGAACTGGCTTAAGCGCTCGTCGTGTCCTCTCTTTTCTTTGTCCTTGTCTTCTCCCCGGCTTGCAATTAAAAGTAACCGTTAAAACGGGGTACAATGTCTATATTCGATACTCAAGATGTATTTTGAACCGAGCTGCGAACGAAAATTAAGAGAATGTGTTTCATTATTACGCTAGATTCGCAACTCAAAGATTTGCAACGTGCGTCAACTAACTAGAAACCAAAGTAGATTGTGCCACGTGTTCCAGCATAGGATTGAAGGCTACTACTGCCTGTGCCCCTGAAGACTCCCTTACGCTGCCACAACAAGCTATCGCGGTGCACAAAGTTTTCTTCCACCTTTCATGAGTCTGGGAAACACGCCAGAACACAAGGGGAGCGTACAGGGATCTGGAGATGGAGGGGGGTTCTTGCAAGCTGTATGAAGCGAGTTCTCACTGGAACCAGCGACTTCAGAAGGCGCCATCAGCGACGGCTCCGGAGGGCTGCCCACTTTTGACTTGCTGTTACTTGAGCCAGCATTACACCATGAATTTCGCTTCCTTTATAGAGCGCACCCAATTTTCCCTGATAGAAGCACAAATTCCACAAGTCCCCCCCCCCCCCAAGTTTTTCCATACTATTCAAAATCACCGAGAATTCCTGGATTTGTGCGTTGGTAGACACCCTGCTAACACTACTTTTAACATAAACATCACTCAAATAAGCTATATAATTAGGAAAAAAGGTAATGGTCACACAACCGACTAGCTCATTTCTTGCAACAGAACCTATGTGCCCACCTGTGCAATTGGCTGAGGCAGGCAAAAGCAAACACAAATTAGGCAAGGCTTACAAGCATGCCAAACGAGCTATTTGTGCATAAATTTCGGGCACATTCTTTTCATAGCAGTAAGAATTGTGGGGTGCACAATTAAAGTTACAAACGACCACGTAAACACCGAAGCAGTTAGTGCGGCGAATTTCTGGCTGACACTGCCTAACACAGCCACTGGACAGGTTGGACTTGTCTGACAACACTGACCGACTGACATGAGTGGCACGTTCACTTAAATGACCGTGTTTGTAGAGTCACAGCCAAAGTTTTAGGAAACGATTAGTATGAACCCTAATAAAAACACGGCAAGCATAAAAGTCCGGCCAGAAGCAAAGTGCAAACACTGGAACTTCAGCGGTATTGCAGCACCATCTATGAAAGTGGGTGATAAACAAGATAACCAAACGGCCACCTGTGAGATGGTAGCAGCCCTGGTCAGCAGGCTATCTAGTTTTAAAGGAGTACTGACGCGAAAATTTTATGTTCCACTTTTATTGCTTTTATCGATGCTTAATTGTCTGGCGAAGCCAAAACAGCACTTTAAATACTTCAGCGCGCGATAATTGCATTGAACGGCCTGAAAATTGTTTGTTTCAAATTCCTGCACTTTCATCACGAAAGGCGCATATGACAAATCCCGGCATGACCTCACCGCTTTGTGCGGACGTCAAAACACTGTGGAGGCCGCTGGGGGCGTTGTTTCGACCGCGCCGCCACCGAAGCTGAATGGCTAAGCTGCCTGAAGGTGCTAGGCCTACCACTGCGGCGGAAATTCGATGACCGCTTTCAATAAAAGTCCCGATGCTGACTTCAATCCGCCTCTTTCACAACCCCACTGCGCATGCGCAATCCCCTAGCGGCCAAGTCCCTAAGCAGTCCAGTAGGGGCAGCAGACGACATTCCCCACAGCTCCCGCACAAGCGGGAAGGGGTCGTGGTTGTATTTACATCGTTTGATTTTTTGTGTGCGCTCGTTGTGCGCGGAACAATGCCCACAACTTGTGCTGCGTTCCGCTGTAACTCGGAGTGCCGAAAAGGGAACGGTGCCGGCTTCTATCGCTTCCCGTCGGCTGCACGCGATCGGCTACGGCGGCTTGCGTCGCTCGCGTCGGCTCGGGTGATGGCAACTGTAGGCTTAGCATCCTGGCGGATATTTGATCGCTGCTATCTGTGCAACTGCGAATGACAATCCGCAACACAACTTTTCACTACACTATCATACCCTTTCTCGCATGTGGAACTCTATTTAAGTTATAACTGTTGTTTGAGCGATCGGTGACCAAGACATCTGCGTAGCCTGTTTCGATGCTTCCGTGCAGGTATCGCCATCTCTTGGCCGCTCGGCGCACCGCGCGCCGCGGCGACCGGTCAGCGTAGGCTTGCATCGCGGCAGATATATCTGATCGCCGCTTTTAAAATAAGCCCTGACAACAATCCCTAGCACAATTTTTCACCACACTAACACCTACTTTCTCGTATGTGGAACTTTTTAGCGATCCGATTGATTCAGAAGAGCAGCGACAAGCGCGGTTGCTACCGTGGTCTGCGCCGGTTCGAGCCGCTGAGTGTGCCGAGCTGGCAGGCGCAGCCGGCGTGTGCGCGGACTGTTTCCGAAGGCAGAAAACGCTTCACGATTGCTTGCTAAGGCATTTTGCGAACTGCCGGCCTTTGTTGAGCTGGCGGTCGCACTTCATGCCAGACGACTGCAAGTACTGCTCGCTCTGCTACTCGGACGGCACACGGATCTGTCCGAGATTGCTCTGCCAGCCCTCATTCAATTATAAGAAGCCGCCTGGTATTATGTGATGACCAGGGGCTGCTTCGGCTGCTCCTCGCCGTAATGTGGGATCGCTGTGCATACAACGAGAACGCAGCCGGAGGCGCCGGCAAACCCTACAGCTTCAACTTCCGCTAGGCACGCTAGGTGGCAGCACACCGCAATGAAAGAGGCGGATTGCGATTTCGGGCTATATCATCGCTTACTTTCCCGTGTGTGGAACTTTATTTTTGCCAACAGTGCCTTTCTGGGCAGCAGTTATGCCTGTAGCTCTGGCTTTGTGCACCCGATTGTGAATATGCCGGCGCCCGCTCGCAGCTCGCGGGGCGCGCTGCCACGCGCGTGAAGTGACGTCACGAGTTTTTGACGAGTGCTGTCGCGTCACTTCTTTTCCCTCTCATGGAGTGATGTCACGCTTATGCCCATTTGCTGAGTGCCGCTCCGCGCGCTGCTCCGTCGGCGTGATAAATGAGATCTCATTGAAGTATGTTCTTCGCGTCGCAGGCCGCTCATATTTCAGCCAGGGTATTCTATCGAGTAAAGGAAGCGAATTGTGCGACAGTATCAATATTAACGCCGAAAATTGGTGTCAGTGCTCCTTTAAGGCCCTGCTCTGGATACATCATTGTCGACGTCACAAAAACAGGATTTTGTGAGAATAGTCTACATGGCCTCTTTAAGGGTCTTAGAAACTTTTGCTTTCCAACCAATTTTGATTAACTTCATGAGCTTGTTCAGTTTTTTTTAACTAATTTCAAATCTCCAAGTAATTTTGATGGAAGGCAATTAGTTTCAGAGGTAAAAACCTTTCTTGTTCCGATTTTAACCCTTTCAGCCCCGATTTTTTTTTTATTTCGAGCAAAACAGTTTTTAGTGTTTTCCTAAATTTTAGGGTCCCATAAGCCTACAAACAAAAAACAGGACTGGGCATAAAAGTACTTAATGAAGCAATTAATTAGGACACCCAGAAATTGTTGCAATTTTGTCTCCACCGGAGCTTTTTTTCCTTTGTAGCATACAGCTCCACTAAAATGAAACAAGAGTGATAAATAAAGCAATACGCATCATTGAAGAACAATTCCCCAAAATCTAGCAGTTTTTGGTTTCGTTCTTTATGCACTAGAGGAACTTTCATGTAATGGTGTCAAAAGGGTTATTAAAAACATCTATTCCACAAAAAATTACCAGCAAGGCATGAATAGATACTGTAAGTTTTGAAGAATGCAATGTTTTTCTGTATTGAGATCACATCAATTCTAACTTTGCTTTGGGCAATTTTTGGTCCTGAAGACCCATGTCAAGAGAAAGACAAGGATAAAAAAAAATTCGGCTATTTTATGCTCCAAAGCTACACTTGGGCTAATAGGCATGCTGTAGCAGAGTGCAGCAGATAAATTTTGACCCCCCAGGGGTCTTTAACATGAGCCAAATTCTCAACACAAGGGCACTCATTTTTCACCCCACAAAAATAACTGCCACAACCAGGCATGAATCAACACACATATGGGCTTACATGCAAAGCCACTGATTTCCACCGTGCTTTGTCCGATTCTTACAGACTGCAGAGGCACTCGTCGCATGGTGCCCGGGCCAATTCTCGCTATCTTCATGCGACTGACTTAACACTTTCGTGATCGCGCCTGTTCCCACCAATAGTATGCTATCGATGAATACAAATCCAAATTTTGGCGCTCTCCGAGCGCTTCCGGACTGCTAACGCCATCCAAATGGTAAAGCAGGAACTATTTATCGATTTCACTTCTGAGTTTCATTTTTTCGCCGCAGGGAATTTTTAAATGTCCTTTGCCGGTGGGAACATGAGCTCACGTGGTTCAGTTACTGCTTCGCGCGAATGGCGAATTTCGATAGATCAGGCACCATTTATAATCCTCGAGCAAAACCCAAGCCCACTGCTAAAGTGGTGTATCCCCCAGTTTTGATGTTGGTCTACACTTGGGTGCACCTGCATAAAACTGCATTTTCAGAAACTATAGCTGCAGTTTGTTACCAGCATCACACTAACAAAAAAAAAAAATCAGCACCTATATGCAAGAGGTGGTCATTCTCACTAGCATTCTCAGAGCTTCAGCCATACATTTCCCTTCATACTTGATTGCATTGCACATGTATGTAAAGGAAGAGATCAGGAGTTGGTATTGGACTAAGTGGAGTGACTGACTGGACAAAGATGTCCCCTGGCCCTGTGCACTCCACAAACTGCTGAATGTTACCACCGAATCAGAGGAACAAAGGGTGGCGAGACTAAGCACATTAAGGGAAGGGGGGGGAAGGGGCACTGCTTTTAAAAGAATTTTTTTTTTAAAGTAAACTCTGTGAAACTTGTCAGACTCGCTGCTTTTTTACCACTGATTTTAAATATGCCACTATTTTCTGAGTCAGTTAATTAGTTACCAAGATAAGTAGAGATAATGAATCATTTTTGGAGGAATAGACAAAACAGTGGGGCTCCTCGATTTAGTCTCGGACTCACCGCGGACTCCCCGAGAAGCAGACCGGCGTTCGATTTTCCCATGTATCCCTATGGCTTCGGGGAATCCTCGGATTACCCGCGGCGAGTCCGAGACTGTAAATCGAAGAGCCCCTGTGTTGGTCATAGAAATGTAATCTTTCTATTTTCCAAAATGAACCCTGGTGAGTGTAATAAGAGAATCAGTTTAATCCACTGCTTGGAACTAATTTTACAGATCATTAAATTTTGGTGTTTGAAATGGCCATTCGAAATGGTTCCTTGCCACTGGTGCCACCAAGGTTTAATGAGCTGTAAAATTAGTTTCAAGCGGTGCATCAAGAAACCAACTCTACTCACCAGGATTCATAGTACTGGAAAATATAAAGATAACAGTTTTACAAGTAACAGTTTTGCCTATTGTTCCCCCAAAAATGGCTAATTATCTTGGTAACTAATTGACTTACTCAAAAAATAATGGCATATTTGAAATCAGTGGGGGAAAAGCAGCAAGACTGGCAAGTTTCAGAGTTTACTTAAAAATTAATTATTTTAAGAGCCATGTCCCCCCTTAACGGGGCCCTAAATAGGCTGCTGAATGTTACGATTTTGCATGAGCAGTCACTGGAGTACTATCCAAGGAACGTCATCCCGCAAATATTGCTTAAATGCATTAAGTATTAGCCGAGTTATCGCTCATTAAAAGGGGCCACCCATAAGGCCTGGGGCTCTCCTCCTCTAGTAGCTCCTCCGAAGCACTGCGGAAGCCACGACGGCATCGACCCAGCGCGAGACCACCGAGAGAAACAGGGCAATCCATCACCCTTCTTGATTTACGTGCAGTCATTGGCTGCGCTAAGCCCTGTGCGCGCTTTTTTTTAGCACTTGACGCGCATGCTCCGCCCACCAGATTCCGGTTGCACGGTGAGCGCCGTCGCTGTGGTTCGTGTTCGCGGCGCCGTACTGGGCAATGTCTCATGCGTCATAGAGGCGCGTCAGAGCCAGAAAGAACTGCGTCAGAGCGCGGCAGTGTGGCGGCAAGGTATGGTTGGCGAGCCAGGAGAGAAAGTGAAATCTTTTTTTCGTGTTTGTGCGGCCCCTGCTTTACGCAGAGGTGTAATATTTGGTATACGTTGTCGTGAAGGGGTACTCTAGCGATTGCGCGATTGAAATGGCAACCTTCGGAAGCCTATTTAGGGCCCCTTTAACTGCCCTTTGAGCTTTCGTACCTGCTGGCAGTGAGGACTTCAGGCCGCGGGGGGGGGGGGGGAGGGCAAGTTCTTGGCTTAACAGCGCAACAAGTCGAGGGACAGAGGGAAACCAGCACCCACCAGGGTGGGCCTTGCCGTTCGCCTTGTTGCACCGTTAAGTCAAGAACACTGCCCAGGGACCAACCCCGTGGCTGGCAGACCGTGTGGGCCATGGTGCACATCTGCTGTGTGCAATGCGACAGCAACCGGGTCACCGGGCTGCAGCATATGGCGGGTCTTCATGTGCAGGACCTGCAAGGTGGACAATGAAACCGAAATTCGGTACTGAAGCGCTAACAAAAACCTTATGTGTGCGGTGCCACAGAAGGCATATAAATTAATGAAGACCACAAGGGGTACCTAACCTTTTCAACGCGGATTGGGTATGTGCAACAAGGTAATACCGCTAGTACAGGCAGCCACAAAATAAAATGGACCAAGCAAGTGGTGCGTGATATCTTGTCATTTTATTGACTAATGCAAACTGTCGGAGCATTTTCAACGATAAAGATTTACGTGGCGAACAGACAGCTGATATAAGGATTGGCAATGGCGAAATCAAGGTTTATCGCCCGCTTGTTCAATTCCTGCCTGCTTTTTTAAAGCCCATCAAACAACAAAAAAATTAGCTCCTGGCACACATCTTAAAGGGACAAATGAATTTGTCAAGCTCCCGCTTGTGCTTGCACTGCATAGACTGCCTCAAATGTACACTTTTTATCATTTATCCGGGTGATAAGGCGGTACAGACTACCATGCGCGGTTTGCAGCGGCCGGCCCAACTAACAGAAGTGGCGTCAATACAAGGTGCTATGTGACTGGACGATGTCCAAGCTTAGAATTCAAACCAGTTTTGGTGTCAGTTCTGTGAAATAAGATGCTTGGCATTGGACATTATTGTTAAATGGGCATTCTCGATATCTCAGTAATCTGCATACCACGCTTCTGCCATGTCGGCTGTAAAATGCGTCAAATAAGCCTACCAGCCCAGCTTGGAATCGTAACAATCACTAGCAGAGGCATACGCAGTGGATAAACGCCCTCCGCGTCACCACAGAGGGCACTTTTGCCTCACCTCTGAGCTTGCCTGGCTGGTGCCTCTATCGTAAGAGGCGTGCTCACAATGGGCCAAGAGTCTGCCGATTCAGGAATGTGCCCAAAGCAGTCTTTGCTCATGGTAACACCACGCCGAGAACTCGCTAGCATGTCAGCTTGCATGCGCTCTATGAGCACGCTAGTGGAGCAATGAACGTTAACAGCACAAAAATGGGGAATTCGGTGTAAAAAACATTGGCCAAACGGCACGCAGGCGCAGCGTTTTGAAGCCATTGCATGTAGCACCCCTATGGCGCCGCCAAGAACCACACACTGAAGGGCTGTCTCCCAGATGAAGTCAGCATGCGTCACGAACGCTCTCACCCTCACTGTATACCAGAATGAGTCAGTTCGCTTTCGCAAGCGCTCACCTGTGGCGCAACAAGCACCGGCAGCCACGCGCTCCGAGCATTGCGTTTCAATCGCTGAGCACTGCACATACTTTTTTTTTTGTAAGTTCATTTTTCCCATTTTCGGCCGAGGTTTATATACCGATTTCACCATTTTTGGGCCGTAACGTTCATTGCTCCATGAGCGAGTTCGCAGAACGCACAGACAGACACTGATGCGCTATACCGAGTTCTCGTTGGCGTGCTGTTGTCATAAGCACCGACTGCTTGCGGGCAGTGCGCACAGGCCAGAACACGCTTTTTGCAATACAGGCACGAGTGAGGGAAGCTCCAAAGATGGGGGAAAAGCACATGGCATTTGAGCGTCTGCAGTGACGCGGAGGGCGTTCATTAAGCGGGATTCACACGACGGAGAAACCCTCTCTTTTTGGCCCGCGGGACCCGCTCACGTGACCGGTTTTAGGCTCCGCCCCTCGAGGGGGATAGCACGCGGTGGCTCCGCGAAAGAAAATGCCTCCGCGTGTTTTCGCTCGACGGCGGTGGCCCTCGGCGGGGAATAAAACCTGTTCCTCGGCGCTGTCGTCTGCTACTCACTCCGCGTAGCTCCGCACGTGTGGATGCGCCGCCAGGCCGGATAATCCGGTCACGTGCTGTTGACGTCACATATCCGTCCGCCTCCGTGAGAGGGTTCCTCCGTCGTGTGAATCCCGCTTTAACTGCGTGCGCCTCAGCTAGTGATTGCTACGATTCCAAGCGGTCCTGGGAGGCTTATCTTAGGCATTTTACAGCCAATATCACAGAAGCACGGTATGGTGATTATTGAGATATCAAGAATGCCGATCCAACAATAACGTCGGATGCCAAGCATGTTTTACAGAACCGAAACCGAAACTTTTTTGAATGCTAATCTTGACACCGACCAATCACGTCTCCTGGTGCGGCCGCTGCAGACCGCACAGGGTGATTGTTCTTTCGGGCTTTATAAAATAATTAGCGGCTTACGGGAGCTTGACAAATCCACTTCAGTGTCCCTTTGAAGCTGACCGCGAATCGTTACACGTATTGGGCGCATGCCACAAGCTGCCGTTTGGTGCCAAATGTGCCGTTCGCTCGGCGTGCTGCACAAAGTGCCGCCGGGTGCCCCATTCGAGAGAAACGAAGCGGCAAATCGACATCGACCAGGAGGTGTCGCGCTGATAGCTGTTCCGCATCGGCATCGCTCGCTTGGACCGCTCTGTCGACTTGTCGAGTCGCTCGCTTAGGCCAGAAGCGGGAGCGAGCGATTCAACAAGCGCCGTTCACTTCGCACCACTGACCCAAGCCACGTGCGTTTTTAGAACACCGCGGTACGACGCTGGAAGCGGCGCGCGAAGCAGGCGTTTTCCGCAAATTAACAGGAAAAGAAATGCACCCTGGCTAGATTGGCTTTAGCCATATTACCGGGAAGGCGTTCGCTAGAGTCGACAATGGGCAATTGTTCCGAACATTGCATGACAAAACAGACAAGTGTCGATGAATAATTCTGACCACGCACGCACATGAATTGTCATTACGACTTCTACGAACTGTTAGCGAGCCAGAAATAAAGGCTCGCTGCCGCAGCCATTCTCAGCAGAACAATTCTAGCCCACTGACATTTACGACTCAAATGTCATAACAAACAGCGCTGGGATTATTGTAGAAGTAAAGTGCGACACTTAATTTTATGCACTTAATCGATTAGGCGTTAGATTGCATTGGATTGCGTTCGGCGTCTGAAATACCTTGCAGGCGAGGTCCAGCAACCCGGTTCAGCAACGCCTCGGACTTGGCTCGAACGCGGGTCGAACGAAAGCGTAGATCTGCTCACTCACAAGGCTGGTCGCAGAATGACTGACAGGAGCAGACGAACGGTGGCGCGGTCTGGCGCGGTGGCTGCCCCCAACGCCACCGCACCGCCACTGCCGCTATGCTCCTGCTTAGTTCGTGGTAACAACTTAATATAAATATATTATAACACAAAAGAGAAATATGAATGCGCATGCGTTAAAAAAGCAAAGCGAAGAACAAATAAAAAAAAATCAAGCTTTTAAATCGTTTTGGGCAAAGGGTTTCGGTTTTGGTGTCTGGTTGACGTGCGGCTGGAGTGCGCTTGAGTGTACTATTTTCGAGTGGTCCGAGCGGCGGCCCGGGGAGGTGCTCAGTCAACGCCCCGCTACAGTGAACTAGAATATCGAACGTTGCTAGAATATTGCCACGCCTTATGCAGGCTCCCTACGAGCCACTCCTACGACCACTGAAAGCGGCGGCGGGCCGCGAGTCCCGCCGTATTGTCGGCGGGCAGAAAACGCTGCTGCTGTACGCGCGGAGTGCTTGAAAACTGTTCTGCGGGACGTTCTGCTGAACGTCCCGTGGGTACAGTGGAATGGGGGTGGCGAAATAAAAAATTAAACGCTGCGGCGCAATTTGCGTTAATTTTTCCTTTTCCGCTCGACAACAACGAAAAAAATTACGTTATTTTTTCGGTGCAGTAGTAATCAAAGTAATTGCAGCGACATTTTTGCTATTCTAACTTCCCACCAAAAAGCACTTTGCGTGAAACTGCCTAATATGAACGAGTTCACGATTGATTTATGATTCTGCACTTATTGTGCTGCTAGATGGTGATTAACTCGTGACGCAAATGACATGAAAAAATATGAGGCCTGGAATGAAGGCTTTAATTTACGCTGGGGCTGCAGTTATGCGCGTTAATACCTTAAGTTGAATTTATTTTTTATTGCGTGAGCTGTTACTATAGCTGCATGCATGCAGTGGCCCACTTGTGATAAGGATCAGCATGATATGTTAACTCCGTCGCCAGGCCGAACAGAAAATGACACAAGCGAGACTTTTTTTAACTAGGGGTTAACCTAGCGGTTAGCCCGGTATCCTTGAGACCTTTATTTAAAAGAACTATTCCCGCAACATTCCATTTTTTGCACCACCTGTGACGCGGTTGAGTCTAAAAACGAGCTTAATATCAAATAAACGCTAATTTTATTCACAAGTATACTGGGAGAGACGCGTATAAAACCAAAGCAAAACATATATATTGATCACGACAAAAATGAAATATAACATGGAAAATCATATACACGAGGTTCAAGAATGTTAACATGTATGTTTAAATAAACAGAACAGGAACAAAATACACATTCACATTTTAGATCGCCACGCAAAGAAAATGTAACGTGGGAAATTACACAGAAAGTCTGTTACAATGAACATTAATGACAGCCCTTAATTTAGACACGCACCTACAATAAAAACCAGTTTTTGTCCATGGGTAGTTTCCACAGCATCGGTTTCCTTGGACACGAACAAGTGGCACCTTCTATGGGCCCAACCTAAGAGGAAATGTAGCTAGTCCTAGATGGTCCCCACAGGGACCAGCTAGTTTCAGCTGGGTATTCAACCATAAACTAGCTGGGACCAGCTACCATTTTCTCTTGGGAAAGGCGAAAAATGTGTCCATTTCACCTTTATGCAACCTGAGGTTCATGCAGATGAAAAATCCAGTAAGCGGAATCTGCCCTAATAGATGAAAACTGGCTTTCACTCAGTTGTAAAATAATCATGCGAGTGTTACAGCCAATCCTGGCGAAAGCATTAATACATGGCAGTTGAGCATGCCTCAAGAAAAGCTGTCATGTGCATGAAATGCAAAAATGAGTTCCTCCCACTGAGAAATTTGGGAAAATGCTTTTGGCAATCGGCAGGGGCTGTGTACAGTGTGCCATGTAGTGGTTTCCTTTGAACATTACTTTCATTTTCTTGCGTTTGGTTCCCATGGCATGGCGGTACATTGTTCAGATTAGTGTCACTAAACCTTATTTAGTGACACTAGTTCAGATCAGTTACTACAGCACGAGTTCTTAGCTAAATCGACAAAATTTAGAACTTTTAGTCCGTGATTAAGCGACTACTTGTAATGAAAAAAAATGCTTTCCTAAATTAAATCTACATTTTTGAGTAAATAAAGATGCCTTAGTGTCTTTTGGTTGCTTTAGCTGCAGGAGGGATGGAGCCTGTCACATCGTTTTATTGATATCCCTGCACCATTCATTGATTGAACAACTTTTTAATGTAGAAAAACGTTCTATGCATACACATTGTTTTTATAAACAAGGATGCGGGGGTACCTTTAGATCACTTGAGCACGACATGCAGCCTATTATGATTTATTGATACTCCACACTTCAAGAATGACAGTTCTTTGTAGTCTCAATCAACGGCCAACATGTCCTTAGCAAGCAAGCTAGCTAGCACGACAAGCAAGCGGTTAGTTTGTGCCACTAACAGAACATGAGGGTAACAAGCCCAAAAGCGATCTTGCAACTGGCAGTTATGCAACCATGTTTCAAAACATGCCATCCTGGCATGCAGCTAGTTTTGAGTACAACCAACAAAACTGATGCCAGTTTGCTGCTGAGGCTACACTGACGTTTGGTCACACAGGTCTGTGTATAGCATATGGTGCACAGTTCTTAGCAATTTTTGACCCCTTCCACACGTTAATATGTACTCGACCCATCGAGCAAAGTCCCATTTTTGCCGCTGTAATCAACAACAAAGTGTTAGTTCCAAGTGAGAAAAGCCCATAGACCAAGATCAATTAGGCAATATTCTGCCTGAAGGACTTTATAATGGCCCATAAAATTTGCGTATCGAAACCTGCAGTGGTATCTGCAAAACAAGAGGAATCGCAGCACTGCGGCTATGCTTCCCAGTCACTTTGGAAACCACAGGACCATGAGCGATTGCCTCACCTCACCGAAACACGGCGGCCCGTGTTTGGGTGAAGTGAAGCGTTTCGGTGAAGTGAAGCAGCTTTTTTACGTCTCCCAAGTATTAGGTATCCCCAAGTGTGGTGCCAAGTAAGCTCGACCCATAAATGCAAACTCTGTGCACAATTCAAGGGCAAATCAGCAAGAAGTTCCTGTATTTGTTTTTTCAACCATTAAGTCACTCATAGCAGTGCTTGTTTTTTTTTTTTACAACTGTTCTTAGCACTACAACTACAACCACTAGTGATAGTAACTTAATGTGTTATGCTCATCAGTGTAAAACACCGAAACACTCCCCGAACATTTAAAATGCACATATTTTAGTAAGCGAGTGGATTCCTGTGTTTAAGCTCTATTACTGTGTCATTTAAGCATCATAACAAGTGGTTTATCATGCAATACAATAACAGAGCTTTTATAAAGTTTCGATATACGACGTACTGCAATTCACTCATCCTGCACGATGATTTCTTGGCAACACCTGCACGCATTGCTGTGCAGCATCACATACGCTCCCTAACATAATGCACGCACCATGCATTTGTTCTGTTTGCCATCCCTTCGTGGCAAACAGAAATGCTGTACTATGACTGATAAATATGTCTTGGTTCCCCTAAGAACAGCAAACAGTTTTCTAAAGATGAACATCTTTATTTCACCAAAAATACTTACTTTACACAAGCACATTCTGGGAATGACAATACCCCAATATAACAACCATGCAGTATTTGTTGTGGCAAAGTTGGAAATTGTCAGAAAAACGTAAGCTGAAAGCTTAAGCTTGCTGCAACATTCAATTTTGCAACCCAAAACCTTCCTTGAACAGGTTGGTTAATCACGATAGTAGCTAAAACAACAGCTGCACATTCAAAAACGCTGCACATCAAATAACACCTTAAAGTGGACCTTCCATAAAAAAAACACCTTCCAAAACACATGAAAAAATACCTTTGTTGTTAAATTGGACCCCTTTCAATTTTTATTTACCTAGCTGAAACAACTAGAATTTCTGTGAAACTCGATATTACAAAGAATAACCGTAGTCAGAGGATTTAAACTCGCACTACACAAAAAACAACAAAACCTTTGCCAAAGGACTCTTCTAACCACGCATAGACTTTTTTAAAAGTGTACAGGCACATGCAAACATCACCGAAGCTCAAATAATAGAGTCGCAATCTTGAATATAAAAGGCCAGACCTTTCTTTGGTTACTGGCTGGTATTTAGCACACAACACAAAATTTTATTACCTTGCAGGAGCTACTGGCCCGCACACCTCTTATAAAGTCTTTGCATGCTCAGACACAGTGTTCACAAATTACTTGATATTAGCAAGTAACTTTTTGAGCAGTACTTTCAAAGAATACAGTTGAGCAGTAGATGTACTATGAAGGTTACAAGCAGTGCGAAGAATGCTTAGTCCCATTATTATTACTTTTGCAAATACCATAAAGGACCTTGTGAGTTAAAGTGGCCAGTACATAATGTGAATCCTGCTCACATGCCCGCAGCAGCATTTAAGCATGAAAGGCTGAAAGTACGAGAATATAAGCCATTAAAAGGCCCACAAAGTGCATCGAACTAGCTGCAAATGCAAAGTGCCTCGGCATAGCTGAACAGGGGCTGATCAAACGTTTCCACATTGCTGGACAAAGCGCCGATCACATGTAAAAGGCTTTCAGCACTGACATAGCTATACTTCAAAAATGGCAACTGAATCTACTGCAGCACAGTGCCACTGAATCTACTGCAGCCTGAAATGTTGGGAGCTCCGTCTCAAGTGCTTAGTATTCTAAGGGGGAAAGAAACAAAGAAGGGAATGAGCAATTGATTACCGTATCAGAAAGTGGCAAATCACTTTCATTACACCGAAGGTCTGTATTTGTAACAAAGTGAAAAAGCATGAGAAACACAGAGCTACAATACAGGACAGTGCACTTGCCATCCCTCAACAACTCTCGCTGCAGTTAGTGCCTTCTTTTTTCCTGCACTTTTCAGCCTTCTCAAGCATTTATACCAACTTGCCCAATTTTCCTCACACTATATCCAGCAACTGCGACATTGATAAACAAAGTTCGCTTTATTTAAACACTGATCACCCTACAGTGGTGAACAAATACAACATTCCAGGACAACTAGAATAACCCCAAAAATGTAAAGTTGTTTATATACCAGAAGTAAAAAAAAAAAAAAAAATTGGCAGCCCCTTGGTTGCAGAACTAGCTATATTTTTCTGTGTTCATAAATCAAACAATTAAAGCATCAAAGCATAAAAGAAACCTAATGTGGCAGCTATCGGTAAAGTTTTTGAAATAGTGCTCCTCCTCTGAAATTCAAAGCCAGTACAGCAGATAGCAATGCATGATTTCAACCACTTGTATATGTGATAGTCTAGACAGCTTTGAGCACATGAACGTGCTACAACAAGAATTATGTGACACGCATTGTACATAGAAATACCCTGAAGTTTCTCCGAATCTCGCATAGATTTTTTCGATCTCAAGAAGATTGGCCGAAGTTGACATTTTATTGTAAAAAAGCTCACAGCCTGTTCAAGGTCCCCAAGACATACCAAGGAAATGTTCACGGGCGGATTTGCAAACAATGAGACAGCCTATTTTACACACTAGGTGCCGGCACAGACAGGGTTGCGATTGGAGCAGCAATAAACTTCCTTCTCTCTGCTTAGAAACCTGCATGTTGATGTGTAAAGAATGAATGAGAAGGAGAGAGGGAGCTCTTCAGTCAAAGCTCCTAAACACACCAGAGCAGTACGTGTGCTTTTGTAAGAGTGTCTAAAACACCACCGGTTTCTGTCTCCTGCATAGCAAGTGGATACCTGAAGTTCCACACTGTTGTGCTGGTCTGTGCAGAACTAGAGTAGAGCAAAGAATTTCAAAGTGCCTGAAGGTAAACTTAATTGATTCACTTGTGATATTGTCGGGGTTGCTTACTGTGATTTACAATGAATGCCAAATGATAAAGGGTTAGGTTAATGACTAGTTTTGTACTTCAGTCAACACATGTACATAAAGAAAAAGAGAAGCAACAACCTCAGCATCTTAAAAACCTCTGCATGCTTTTTGCAGAGGAGGAGAGCTGCCTCAATAAGACCATGCTAAGCAAAACATCTTTCTCCTCATAACATAATGAGTAGCTCTCTAACAACTCGTGATAATTTCCAGGTACTGATATGCTCTAAATGCAGCGCAGTAAACTATAAGAGAACTGGTGCTAAACAACTCGGTAATCTCAAATGCTACCTGACCTGCAACTACAACTTAGCTGAGCAATAAACGTACACGTTTGCAAATATTCGTAAGTTCTCGTTAGCACTGCTGGTCAGGTCATGTAACAAAGACACTAAACTCTTATAAAACTTGGTCATTGGTACAACAGAAAAATACATGTGGGCAAAATAACACGCCCCATTTGTAGCATGTAGCCGCAAACACACTATATAGTATTTTTAACCACACAAAAAAAAAAAAAAAGCAACAGCTACAGTGAAAACAACATTTATAAATACAGAATATACAGCAAAAAAGGAAACATGGTGAGGCTTCACCCTAATATAACTGCCGCAACACACGCGTATCAGTGTATCCATGCAGAGCTGGTACAAAGAACACAGATAAGTGTCGGCCCAACAAAGCTGTGCATCTAGGTTTGAATCAGTTTCTCCGTACGGATCTGAAAATAGCACGCCTGAAAAGAGAACCAAGAAAGTTTCCCCATGAGTTAGAATTCCAGATTAATATGAATAAAAAAAAAAGAGAGAGAGAATATAAAAACACGGAAAAGCCAGGAAACAGATGTACTGCAACAGAAAAATCTTTTTCTTAAATGCTGCAACACTTCCAAAACCCTCGTTTGGGACTGCCGTGAAGACTGCACAACAGCTTCAATAGAAATTTTAACGGCGATGTACAATTTTAACAGCAATTATTCTTGTTTAAAAATGATGCCCGAGAAATATGCAGCTTCTCTACTACTTTTTTTTATGTTTAATATTTTAAGTAATCAAAGCGAGGATAAATGTCGCCCCTGTTCCAAGGTCACTGCCTGGTATTATTACTGATACCCAATTACAGCAAGCCAATAAAAAAAATAATAACCCTCGGTCATGCTGAATCAAACAGAGTTGTCAAATATTAGTTAATGAGGTATGGTAACTACAGAGTATTAGTTAACCCCATTCCTAGAGGCTGACAAGCCTTTCAAGCAGGCAGTGCAAACTGCACTTCTATATCTGTACATTAAAAAAGAGGCAGCCAATAAATATGTAAACAAGCAAAACAACATGACACCATGTACAGATGTTGTGCAAAAAGGCGATATTTTCCACAGTTCATGTTCAAACTTCTGAACAAACCTGTTCTTTTTTTAACACCGCAGCTGACGTTCATGTGCTGCACTAAAGAAGGTGATAATCTGCTAAAATGAATTCTCGCTATCAGCAAAGCCCTCCATATTTTTTTCCTTGTCACACGAAGTGAATGCTGCACGTCAAGCACCGAAATATCCACCCAAAATTAAGAGCTCTGTTAGTAAGCAGAATATGCTGTGCATGTGCTTGAAGTGTAGCGATGGTCTCCGTACCTTGACAGTGGTGAACATGATCCCAAGCAAACCATTCTGGATATGGTGCTCCATGAGATCATCCACAAAGTGAATTTCAGAGCCAAGGTTGCGGATGCGTGCCCGCACGACCACGTACTGGAATACTGGAAACAGGTCGTCCATGTTCCAAAGAAAGTCCCCAAGACCCTTCTGAACTTCCTGTCCGAGAGAAAAAAAGAAAAGAAAGAATGTGGTAAGCCTACTTATAGCAGTAGTACTACTACTACAAAAATATATCAGCAATGGGTGACCTGGGCAACACTACGGTTATCACATGCGCTACGATAAAATAAACAACTAACAACATTACACTGCTTAAACTGTCATCATTCCATGTTACTGGTCATAATATCTTTCTAGTTTAAACGACTATAAAGATCTCGTCAGGCCTATTCCTCAATATGGAAGTACAGTGTAGGACTCTCACCAAAACTACCCTTGCAAAAAATTAAGAAAGATAAGAGAATATGGCTCTGAGATTTATCAACTCGAAATTTTCTTGGCATGACAATGTAACATATAAAATGTGCAATCAAACCAACCTGTCAACTCAGTCATGCATGCATTGCTTTTTTATTTCCTTTTTAATGGCCAAATTACTATCAATAAAGTGAGAACATTCATCTATCTAGCTGCCATTCCAGCAGAAGAAACCACGGTAAATGGACTACTAGATAGTTTAGCGCACATTGTGACGCTTTTAAATTCTGCCCATTTCCCTCGTGCCGTGAATCGCTTGCTTACCAAGCAACGCTGAAAATAAGCAGAATATAAACCAGTTCCTCTATTTGTGGAACAGCTAATGCAGTCCATATAAGTTTTTGCAGGTTACTGCAAAAGAAGCGGAAAGTATGTTGTCCTCCTGCATTGAGCACTCTTCGTTTGCACATTTTTTCCCCTCGGGTACTTGAGGTGCAACAATAAAGTTCGCATAATACTAATGTAGCTTGCGACTTAAGAAAGGTCAGATAATTTTTGTTATCCTTCTAATTTTGTTGTTTGTTACTTTATTAAGAGCTCCTGTATTTTATTGTGCCCATCGCTTTTGTATGCCTGCTACCTCTTTGAGTCTGTAGAAGACCTCACGTATCGATAAATCAATAAAAAAAATTAAAATAAAAAACAAAAGGCCCACAATTGACTGCTTCATATGCAATCGATTCACATTAACCTGAAGCAGACACAGTTCAAAAAATGTAGATTGTAGATTGTAGGGTTTAACGCGCCGACACAATGCGGGCGGTGAGGCGCGCCGTAGTGGAGGGCTCTGCATTAATTTTGACCACCTTGGTATCTTTAAGGGGGCTCACTGGTCTTATACCAAAAAAGTTTATTTTTGCAGTTATGATGATGAAAATTGGGGGGCACATGTAGTTTTTCATTCTTATTGTAGATATAAAATTTGTTTTTGAGTAAAATGATTATATTCAAATTTATTTGGATTTTTATATTCAATTTTTTGACAGCCTTTGTAAAAAAACTGCTGGAGGGATGCAGCTAAACAGGGAACCAGAGAACTGTGCACAAATCAGAGAGTGCAATAAGACAAACTTTATCGTTTTATCTGGTCTGTAGCAGAAGTTACGACCATTTGAAGTTTGGGCCTGGAAGGTGGCAACCAAAAAAACCGGTTTTGCCTTCCAGGCCCAAACTTCAAATGGTCGTAACTTCTGCTACAGACCAGATAAAACGATAAAGTTTGTCTTATTGCACTCTTTGATTTGTGCACAGTTCACTGGTTCCCTGTTTAGCTGCATCCCTCTAGCAGTTTTTTTACAAAGGCTGTCAAAAAATTGAATATAAAAATCCAAATAAATTTAAATATCATTTTACTCAAAAACAAATTTTATATCTACAATAAGAATCAGAAACTACATGTGCCCCCCAATTTTTTATCATAATAACTGTAAAAATAAAGTTTTTGATCAAAGACCCATGTGCCCCCTTAATGTGCACCTAAATCTCATACACACAGGCGTATTTGCTGTTCGCCTCCATCAGAAAAGCGGCCGCCACGGCTGGGAATCGAACCCGCGCCCTCGTGCTCAGCAGCGCAACGCCTTAGCCACTGAGCCACTGCGGCGGGTAGTTCAAAAAATGCCAAAACTGGGCTGTAGTGCAGCAAACAATGCTAACAGATCATGACTCAGTGACCACGGTGAAAAAGAACCCACAAGTGGGACTTTGCAAGAAAGATACGGCCACTTTGCACTGACAGTCAACTGACAGAGTAATCTAAATACAACAAGTGAAATATAAGTAACGGGTGGCAGAGAAATGCATAACAACAATGTGAAACCAATTCCATTCAATGGTGAATGAAGGAAGTATAACTCTATATAACCAGTAACCTCTATTTTGAAGAGATCTTTTGGGCGGGTGACAGTAAGCTGCACTATGTGCATGCCAAGCTGGCGACTGCTGGCGGCAGGGCCAGCTGTATTTTACCCCCTTTGACTGAGCAGAGCCAAACCAAAAGGCAAAAAAAGCTTCTCTAAGAATCGAGCGCACACTAGGCCTCAAACATGCTTGGGATCGGAAGTGCAGCAGTGGGAGTTCATTTTGTGTCCTGCTTAGGCACTTACAAATATGTAGCGCAGAAGACAAGAGACACAGACAAGTAGACACACACGGCGCTTAGGCACCTTTCTTTTAAAATGCGAAGCATTGTTTAGCTACCTCCCTGGGATTTTGCGATATGTACAAGCACGGCCACTATTAGAGGTAACGTGGACACGACAGGCGTCGTGGGAAACTTGCGGCACATGCGCGATCAGTTCCAGAGGCGGAGATAGCTGCACGTTGCCTGCTACAATTCCTTCCACTTCGCCGCGCGCTCTTGTATGGAAGCACTGCAGCCATGGTGCTCTGTTGAAAGCGGGAGGAACCATAGCAGACAACGCACAGATACTTCCGCCTCTGGCACTGATTGCGCATGTGCCGCAAGTTTCCTCCGGGGCCCGTTGTGGACTCTGTGAAGTGTGGCCAAGCACGCACTCCGTGGTACCTCTAACAGTGGCCACGCCTGTACATCTGTCTGGCCCATTACAAAAAGTGCAAGGAATTCTACACAGTTACAAGTAAAGTATAAGTGAATTCCAAGTACATTCCAACTGATTAATTGATTGTAGGGTTTAAAGTGGAAGAAACATTCAATGCATCCCTTACCTTGCTGATTTCTTCAAATGTCTGCCGAATAGCCTGAAGCTTGTCAGATGCTGTAAATGCCGTGCTGAAATAAAAAGCAAGCAGAAGTAATCACACATCAAAACCAGAAGTACTATGTACAAAAGAAATAAACTAGAAGGCTTGGGGTGCACATTTTTTACGTGCAGATACTAAAAAAAATTACGCCCACCTCCCCTCGCGGGAACCCTGGTGTGATGCGACGCTGAAGGGGGTTCCGTTGGGTGTTTCCATTGGGTCGATTAGTCGAATTGCGTGAAATGCGTAGTGAACGTGAATTGCGTTTCAATCACATCGTTGGGTTCCATGCGAGGGGATGTGGGCGTAATTTTGAGCATAATGAGAGACATTGTTGTGGTTGTCGTTTAGACGGAGGCTTCTCTCCGCGGTCTCCTCTCCTTCGGGTGCGCTGCGCATATAAGCGGAGTGCCGCGCTCCGGCCGGTCTCTCAGTCGACGGTCGCCCGCGCCGTCGAAGGACAGCGCTGCGAAGGAGAGGAGACCGCGGAGAGAGAGAGTACTGCACATGCGCACAGCGCGCAGCGCCGCCCACCGGCGGAGTGAGAGTGCGCTGCGCCACGCGCCCGCAGATGTTGGGCGAGAGTGTTCGCTATCGGAGAGAGGAGAGGGGGTGAGCGGAGGAGAGACGCAGCTGTGTGGACGCGGACGCGGACGCCGACGCATGCAGGACAGGGCCGCCGGCAAGAGATGCTCCTCTCAGTGTCGCATCTAAAAATCCATCTAACTAAGGTGTCAGATTGATTTCAATTCTTTGATGTAGTACCAACTTTTTGTGTCATTTCTAGCCTACCAAAAAAACACAAGCCTTTTAATGCTAGAACTAAGTTTGTGTTTTAAAGCTATAGTAGATTTATGTTGCAGCTGACATGGCAGAAAATGATGGATGCATTAAAACTTATATGGCTTTCGGCAAAAATGAATTTATGCGACATACTTGCTTGACCAAGTCACTAAAAATGGTTGCTTATTAAGATGCACTTCCTTTAACGAAACTACAACACATGATTTGTTGACTATAGTGGTGCCATGCCAAAGCAGGAAAGCTTTAAAAAGTTTACTACTACTACAGCAAGATTTCCCTGCACCACGCACATACCTTAAAAATAATTACACCAAGCTGCAGAACACTACAATTTTTATCATGTTTTGCATGCGTCTAGTTATAGTAATTACAACATACCCGCCGTGGTAGCTCAGTGGCTAAGGCGTTGCGCTGCTGAGCACAAGGTCGCGGGTTCGATTCCCGGCCGCGGCGGCCGCTTTTCTGATGGAGGCGAAAAGCAAAAACGCCCGTGTGTGCGAGATTTCGGCGCACGATAAAGATCCCCAGGTGGTCGAAATTAATCCGGAGCCCTCCACTACGGCACGCCTCATCGTCTGCGTTGCGTCGGCGCGTTAAACCCCACAAATCAATCAATCAATCAATCAAGTAATTACAACATATTTCTTTCAACCAAAACCATGCTTTTTTGCTTCATGTTACAGCGTCGGCTGTCAGTAGAGTGTGTGAATTAGGGGGCTCAAAGTATGTCGAGCGTTTGATACGTTGGCGTTGGAGTGCACATTTTCAGCAGTCGTCATAGCAACCAAACAGGTGAACATATTGGAAAGGAGGAAACCATAACTCTCCACACGTCTCTTCTATGTGTGCACATCTGCACAGCAGTTTCCACTGCAAGCTGGCCAGGTACATTTTCCTTTTTACTTGTGCCAGCCAAGCGACAGGCAAGGCACCAGATTTCGGCCGCCACTATGGGAGTGTGTGCTCTCTCTGTCATTGCACCATCCAAGGGTTCTAGGTTCTACCATGTTACAAACCACCTTTAGCTGTACAGTAAAACCCCAATCAGTACGCGAATTTCTCGGGACCACACAACAACGTCGTATGATGGGAATGTGAGTGCAGACCGTCTTAGTACGCAGTCTTGCATGACCGGTGGGCTAGGAACGTATTTAGACTACTACATTTAAGCAATAACCAGTGTCCTCACGTAATTCGCATGCAAATAACCTAATTCTAAATTTTTAAAATAAATAAAATAGCTAGAATATTTTGTGCATGCTCATGCAGCTGCTCGATACCCGCCAGCTGTGCACTACACATATGTGAGACAAGCTTGAGAAGGCTGACACAGATGAGCAAGGTGAGAGAGCAAGAAGGCTTCAAGCAAGTTGTACGAGAGAAAGAACATGCACGTCTGTTACTAGTGAAAACATAAGCAGTTCCCCCTCTTTTTAAGGCTGACCCCCATGACGGACCAAATCGCTGTATTGGACCGCGGTCCGCGATCACATGATAGAATGTCAGCAGTTTGAGTGGACCGGCGTTGGACAGGGCAGGACCACTGCCCTCGCGGTCCAAATATTCGCCAAGGCATTTCGGTTTGCAGTGTCGACGATGGACCGTGATGTCAAGCAGCGTGGTCTGGCAACGCCTGCGTTGCGTGGGTGGAGCCAGGTCTACTTGCGCCAATAGAAACGGCGCGGGCAGCGTGGTTGTTTGGAAGCACTCGAAGGAGCCTGTCAATCACCCTTGGTGGGCTAAGCTTACCATCGAGACACATACTTAATCCTTGCTTTTACAAGCGACTCATATGACTCTTACTAGTGCGATGATAGCCATCATCATATCGTTTCACGCATGTCTAACTTTAGTCACGGGAAGGGTTCAGTTCCAGCAAGCTGCGGCGAGAGGTGACGAGCCGTATTTGCAGCCTGAGTAGCCCCGTCATTGCCGCTCGTCGTGTCGCCTTCGTGCAAACGATGCCGGCAGCTGCGTGAGTGCACCCATCCGGCATGCATTCGGGTGGCTGTTATCGTGGGGATGAAACGTTTCGTGCAGGCCTGTGGGTTTCAACGTGTTGTCACGGCCAAACGGCGCCTGCGTTCAACCTTCTTGTTTGAGAGTTCATATGGTCGGCCACTCGTGGTCTGCTCAGCCGGCCTGCCGTGTGGATGCGCTCTATGCTGGATTGGACCACAGCGGACCATGATGTCGCATCACGTGACCGATCAGACTGCGGACTGGGCCCGTCGTGTGGATCGGCTTTAACAGCGGATCTGTGTAAGCTTGAGTTCCATCCGTGCTGGCATCGCTCAAAACTTGGCGCAGCAAAGTGGAGAGGAGGAAAAATGCTAGGCCAAGAAGTGTGAGGGAAAGTGGCGAGGAAGCAAGGAGCCGCCGAGAAGGTGTGGGGAGTGCGTGCCTCAAGAAAAACGCTTCTCATTGTCAGAATCGAATCTGGGCCCCTGCGTTATAAAACCGGCGTCTATCCGATTGATCTATCATTGCATTCAGGGTGTTCAGCATTTTTTTTTTTTTTAACCTGTAGCATGGGCATTGGCTTTGGACTTTGGCCAAGTTGGAGTGGACAGATGTTCAGGTGGGAGGTGCACTTCAGGGATTGGCTGCACCTAGTGAAGATGTAAGCGCTGACATGCAGGTGTTCTCCTAGTTGAGAGAGACGTGTATACGCTCAGCGGCATCAGTGTCCAATTTACAGATAAGATGGGAAGACCTGAGAAAAGTCACGTTAAAGCTAGTGAAGACCACCAGCTCCACTGTTTACTCAGTCTTTGCATCTCAACTGCAAAGGTGGCCAAATTTTTTTCCCACTTCGATTATTTTTTTTATAATCATCAAGCATCAGTGACATTAGTTTTTATGATGTCGTTGGAAAAAAGAGAAAAATTTTGCGGTCTGTTATTCAATTGCAGCTACAATAAATAAAACAAGTGTGTGCAAGTGCTGGTATAAAGTCCACAAGATGAGTTGAGGAAAAAAAAAAAAAAACAAGTAGGAGGAGATGCGAATGAAGGTAAGCTGGTATGGCATAGGAGAAGTGGAACAAACGAAAATAGGGTAAAGGAAAAAAAGGCGGGGAAAAAAATGGACAATGGGACGATGCGGCATAGAAAGCAGTGTGAACAATGCTGGCCTTTCGTGTTTCGCGGTTTTCTGTGTGCCGTCAAATGAAGCAGACTGTGTGTGCCCTTGCATTATTTCTGTGAAGAGCTTGCCAGGACTGACATTGCAAGTGGGTTGCCGCTTAACTGAGGGACACATAATTGGGGTTCCACTGTACTAACAACAATGAACATGCAGAATGGAAAAGTTCCCAAGTCAGGCACTTGCCTGATGTGCTGCAGTGCATCAATGGCATCAGTGAAGCATTCATCTTTGATGCTCGAGACACGCTGTTGGAAGAAAAGAGAAACTATCAAGACTTGTCCATGGCCTAAGCTGTATTGAGTGGTCCTAATAAATTTCAAATTGTGTGGGCATACAAGGGACACAGAGCAATATGTACTCACATTTCTATCCATAGTGAAAATCTTGTCAGGAAATTTCAGGGACATGAACTTCCTAGGATAATAGAGAAGACAGCACATCAGCATCTGTGAAAAACTTGATACAAACTGAACCTGAATTAAAGCTTACCTTAGCACCCGTCCTAACAAAATTTTTTGGCTATCACACTCCAGTGACATACGTTTATTTCCATTGTACCCTATTTTTTACATTATATTTTTTGTACCAAAACAGATTTTCATGTCTGTGAGCTTTCTTCGCAGTATACTGTATAAGATGCCTTGAAGGTACCATGGAAAACAGCATACAACTTTGCTTCAGTCAAAAGATCCTTATGCAAAAGTAACAAATTTTATGCAAACTTCAAAATTACACTAAATAACTATAAAAATAGAAGGGTGCTGGCATACCCTAGAGACCTTTCCACACTTGCCCAATGATGCCACAGATACAAACCCGTGCTATTGTCTGATGCCAGTAAAAGAGCTCAAAATTAGAGGATTCTGTGCTTCATTAAAGTTGAAACTCAAAACACCTTTTTTCTAACAATAAGGCAGTAAAAAAATGCTTGTATGGCAATTTAGAGCAGCCTAAATATGTCACCTCAACGACCCCAAAACTGGGTACACTGTGTCATATTTAAAGGAGCCATGAAGACAAAACACAAGTTTGGTTCATTCAAAAGATTGCCTCGTTAGACTGACACCACTTTTAACGTAAACTCCACTCAAATAAGCTATATAATTAGGAAAAAAGGGAATGGCCATGCGACCCACTAGCTCATTCCCCGCAACAGAACCTATGATGTCATACCAGACTGCTCTGCAATTGGCGGAGGTCGGCAAAAGCAAACGCAAATTAGGCAGAGCTAATAAGCTTGCCGAACGAGCTATTCGCGCCTAAATGTAATGCGTATCCATTTTAGAGCAGTAAGAATGGTGCGGTAAACAACAAGTTACGAAAATACACGCAAACATAGAAGTACCGATGCGCACTGCTGTTGGTACTGGGCGCACTATGCTTGTTTTAGCTCCACAGCAGTCCGATGCTTTGGAGTTGTCTTATACGACGCTGGCCGATTGGCGTAAGCGATGTTGCCTTACGTGACCCTGTTTGTCAAGCATACCCCATGTTTCACGAAGCGATTTCTTTCTACCATAACCAAAACAAGCCAGGTTTAAATACGGTCAAAAACAAAGCAACAGCAGAGTGCTGAGTATGCTAGCGCCATCTGGGAGGTTTGATGGCATGCAAGGCTGCAGAGCCGAATGGCGCAGTGGAAGGTCGTTTGTATGCGCGCTGTTATGACTTCATTGTAGACGTCACCAAAACACACGATTTGGCGAGAGAATCAAAATTTTAACCTAAATTGATTAATTTCTCAGTGAATACGGCATCATTTGCTGCCGCGCAAGCGCTGGGGACACTATAATACACGAAATCTTTTGAATAAAACTTGTATTTTGTCTTCACGGCTCCTTGAAATGGCCGTTGTTAGCTCCATTCACCCTGTAGAAAACACTGCGAGTTTGGCTGGCCTCACATTGTTTAATTCTAGCATAATAACCTCCAAAGAGAAGGTTTCATCTTTCAAAGCAAGACTACAATTCAGACCACACCATTACGCATGTCATGGGCCCTATTATGTTTTACTAGGTTCAATTCTTGAAAGCCGTGCTTGCTGTTATGGCTGGACAGAACGTTATGACATGAAGTGAGGATACCGACTGCCTGTTTTGGGTTGCTGCCCCAAATAAGTCATTAATCATAGAGAAGAAACAAAGTAATTCAAAATCCCCCAATTTATTTCCCAATGATGGCAGCATCGTTTCTCATCAAACAAGAATCTATGAAATCTAAGAAACAAGAATTTATGAAAAATCCCATTTTTCAAACGTTGTTGTATGTTGCTTTGCTGGTCCCTTCAAAGGATATTACAGTTTATAGAACTGTATGCCAAACGTAGCACAAAATGTATCCTTTAACTTAACAATAACTGAGCCCTACAATAAGGGTTGATAACAGTAGAGCGTGCACGGAGCCAAAACTCATGGTAGCTGCTCTTTATAAAGGCAGAAATTTACCAAGAAATTTATCCTCATTCAAGCATACAGCATTGATTTATTCAAACATGACACTACATGCACATTCAAACGAAATTAAAAATAGCTTCACTCACAAGTCTGAACTTTTTTCTTCTTCCTTTTGCTCTAGATGTGTACCGTATGCATCACCTTGTTATCAAGGCATCAAAATATCACTTACTCTTTTGCTTACGGATAGGATAAGCCATAGGATAGGATGTGCTCACGGATAGGATGAGCCATAAGCGAGTTGGTATAAAAGTTTCAGTGGGCTGAACACGCCGGCGGAGCACGTACTCATCCACTCCCAGAAAGGTCATCAGGGCCAAGTCAGACTGCTTGTTCCACTTGAGCAGGCGCTCCCAATAGTGCCGGTCCTCTTGCTCATTGTTGAGCGCATACAGGGTAGACAGGGATGGGTACAGCCGGGGCAGCAGGACAGGCTGAATGAGAGTATTGGGCGTGATGCACTCGCTGGGAGGGAAAAAAAGAAAAACCTTGTAAGTACAAGTGCCTGAGTGCAACTTGAAAGCACACTTTCTTTCACTCATTTTGGGAAAGCTACTGATTTTCAGTGTTCAAAGTGGCCACCAGTGATCTATGTATCTGCAAAACCGAAGTGTTCGTCAAGGTTCTGAGGGACGTTTCGCGGGGTTTACATTTATGTTGAATGCTAGCTGAGTGGGGAAGTGAAAGATCATGTTGCCATCACACACACACACACACACACACGCACGCGCACACACACGCACGAGAGAGAGAGAGAGAGAGAGAGAGAGAGGAGAGAGAGAGAGAGAGAGAGAGAGGGAGAGAGAGAGAGAGAGAGAGAGAGAGAGAGAGAGAGAGAGAGAGAGAGAGAGAGAGAGAGAGGAGAGGAGAGAGAGAGGGAGGAGAGGAGAGAGGAGAGAGAGAGAGAGAGAGAGAGATGCTTTGTGAGAGTTTTGCTGGCATTTACAGTTGCCTAAACACTTTTCTGCTGAAGATTCTGGATCTAGGAAAAAAAAGAGGTCCTAGAAGGAGGTGGGCGGAAAAGAAAATGTAGTGTGGGCTTGGTCTTTCTATTTCTTCGGACTACTGCTTTTTTTTAGTTTGCATCACAGGATTCACAACTTAGAACTTGTGCCAATGTTACCCAAATAGGAAAACAAATTTTTCAGAGCACCGGCACTGCTTCAAGGGATGAGTCCATGGTCCTAGAATAATCTTTCGAGTTACTAGTCCTTGTTCTATGTGCTAAATAACCTGAAGAAAGTGCAGCCTCAGTGTCACATAGGCTATTGGTATGATATTGGGATATTGGGAATTGGAATATGATATTGGGGAGCAGCCCTCACATTCCAGTGCACACACACATCTTAAGCAAACAATGCCGCGTTTGACAGCTAAGACAACTTTAAAACAGTGCAAAGTTTTGTGATTCGTTACAATAGGTAATTATAAATTAGTATTTGTAGTTTTAAAACAGCTGTAAAACAAGTCGTGAAATGTAAATTTTCCTAAAACAAACTACCGTATATATTTGTCTCCTACGCTAGAACTATAATCCTACCAAGTTCCACTACACTAATTACAGCAACAGTACGCCAAAGCACAATTTACAAATGACTGCAATTCAGTATATCGAGACCATAGACCAGTTGGTAAAAACCACAACTGTGATGACACCCTAGCAGTTTTCGCAATAGGCAACAAATGTTGAAAGCAGTCGACACTGCTTGTGATGCTCAGTCTAGCACTGTCACACCACCCTTCTGTCACTAACCACAACACACACCACTAAATGAATCCCATGCAATCTGGGTATAATAATAATTACACACTGCTGGAAAGCAAGCAGACCTCACTGGACAGCCCCCACTGTTTGTGGCAACATTTCTCCCATACTACACGAAGATGATGCAGCTCTCGCTGCCATTAACTTGCACACTAAGGGCAAACATACCTGTGGATTATTTCAATTTTCTGCAGTTGGGCATTCATTTTAATACCTACTGATTGCAAGACTGTCTCAATGCAAGGGTCCTCTGCGACTGCACTTATAAATCATGCTTTGTCTCACACAAGTTTCAAAACTTTCTTTGCATACA
Source organism: Haemaphysalis longicornis (assembly GCF_048455015.1). Lineage (NCBI taxonomy): Eukaryota > Metazoa > Arthropoda > Arachnida > Ixodida > Ixodidae > Haemaphysalis > Haemaphysalis longicornis. The sequence goes on along the minus strand of NW_027526203.1, from coordinate 431,927,230 downwards.
ACAAAGGTGCTAACAGCCATGCTGAAGACAAGGCGTAGCCATCATATTTTAGCTCTGCCAGAGAAAGTGAGGGTAATCGATTTAGAACATAGACAACTATTCGGTGCGGTATGCTTAGTTTTATAGTGCGAGATATTTAATCTCTCTAGTTCGCTTGCCCAGGGACATTTTGTTTGCCCTAGGCGCAGCATCTAGAACTTCATGCCGTCAACATGGTTTTGGGGGGGGGTATTTGCTACCGGCAATAAAACAAAGTTTTTTGAGGAACATATTTATCTGTGAAAACTAAACTTTAGTGGTTTTATTTCTTAAACATTTAACACATTGAGATTTCTGCTATAGTAGCACTTTATTCTGGAATAGTCAGCCCGTAATTTTGCATGTTTTGAAATCTATCACTTCTGTTTCTTTGCTGATGCAGTGGCCTTCTTATATTTTTGCTTTTGTGTGCGTGTGCGCGTGTGCGTGTGTGTGTGCACAACAAAAGATTTTCGCTTTTGACTTGCGCCATTGAGGGAGAACGAACTACATGTAAATATGTGGGATATAGGTATTATATAGCATTACACACAGTTGCAAAAAAAAAAAAAAAATATGAAATGGTGAATGTCAGAAAGTTGGCTGCTTGTGACAAGCCTATACCTCAGTTACGAAGGTGTGTCCCTAAAGAAGTTACATCAAGCATTTGTTTTCTGCTTTCTGACATTCTCTGTTTCAATGTTTTGGAGGGCTCACACCTCTTTAGTGGCTCTAGTCCTCAATATTGCAGCTCAATGTAAACAGTTTGGAAGGAGCAACTGTGCATGATGAGCTAGGCTCTTTGAAAACGGTTAAAAGATAAAAACCAAGCAGTCTACAGTCATCTATAGTCTACAGCCTAGTCATGTACAGAATTGATTGGAAATGAATTAACGTTGCAAGAAACTTACCCAGACCCATCAAATGCATCATCAGTGCATTCAATGTTCCCTGAAGAAGTCAGGACCACAGGCTTATCTCCTCGTGGCAAGTCAGGAAAAAGAATTCTATAATTCAAACAAAGGGCATACGACATAAAAAGGCAATTGTCAGCAACTTGAGGGAAAGCTTCTTGTTTACAGCACAGACTGCCATGAACCGCAGAACAATCAACTGCCTTTTACACAAATTTAATTCACCCAATGAATGACAATTTAAGCCATTGAATTTGCTCAATTTGCCTATTAAAAAATGTTACTACCTGCACAAGATTTTAAGATAAGAAAGTTTAATTGTTCACATGGAATACCAATTTGGCTTTACTAACCTGACCAACTCATACAGCCTCTGGCAGAACGACCTGACCTCCTCCACAGCATGCACCAGGAGTCGAGGGTGAACACCAATGCCGCAGTAGGTGAGCCTGGGCCACAAACAAAAATAACATCACCAGGTACCGATCAACACTGGGCCAGCATCAATACAAGTTGCAGTAGTCTACTGGCCCTACTAGCAAAATAAAGCGATACAAGATGGTACCCTCTGCAAGTCTAGTGCCCCAAGCAAGCCCCTCACCTGAACACACCGACCAGACCGTCCAAAAGATAGCCCAAGGGGTGGTGGACACAGTCAAAGGCACTCGAAAGGTAGTCCTTGATTTCCACATAGCGCTCCAGCGTGAGTGAGCCATGCCTCTTGCTGGTTTGAGGAATGCGTTCGAGGTAGTCCAGGTTCTCTTCGCAGCAGGGCTTGGATCTGCAAGTTTGATTAATAGGAAGCGGATCTTTTTTCCAGCTGTTCTGGCAAAAAGGAGCTGAACCTATTACGTTTTATGTATAATTGCCAAAGTATATGAACATCCTAACCAGCGACAGTTGGCACAAATTTCAAATTCGATACAAAATGTTGTAATGCCGAGAGAATATCATTGTTATACCGAACAAATGTTGTAACTCGGATACTGACAAAGTGACAAGCTCAGCCAGCCAAAGTGCAAGTAAAGCCATAAACAACCACAAGCAATTTTGTGGGCAGAACTACCCAAAATGTGCCAGAAGTCCACAATCACGGTGGAAACTTTCTTTGACGCAAATGCTTTTAATAAATTACAACGGCTAAAGCATTTTGGTAAAGTTTAAAGGGTCCACGAAGACAACACGCAACTTTGCTTCAATCAAAAGATTGCCACAATGGAGTAACAAATATGGCAAGTGTAATGTCAACTGCAGTTGATTCGGTCAGAGAATTAGAAAAAAATGGAGATAGAGATGTGATGCCTGGGGACATTTCCAGCATTCACTGTCCAGCTAGTCACTGAGTGACGTCACCAAGCAACATGGTCGGGCAACGTTACGTGCTGGCCTGTACAGATTAATTAATCCCATAAAACCAAACAAGTGTGAAATTCAGAACGATATGGCATCCATCTCTGTGTGGTTTTTCGTAACATTTACCCTACTCTGGTCACGTGCAGTGAAAAATCGAAAGAAATATTAAGAACTCGGGGTACCTGTTTCCTCGTATTGGAACATCTGAGAGTTCAGCTGCACTCTAGTTGTCAAATTTTAATGAGATGGAAACCTAAGCTTGAGGTTTAATGTCTGGACCAAGCATGGTACCTGCAGCCACGCCGTTGCACAGGTGAAACACTCAACTAGGTTTTGCTGGGACATGATTTTTGGTCCCTGCCAAACTGTGGCTCTTGACAAGTGGTCGGCATACTGACTGTTGACTGTTCCATTTTGTTTTCTCCCCACATACATCTTAAGCAGGGTGCTGCAACACTGCTAGAATGAAGACCGAAAACCAGACAAAAAAAAAAATACCGTAATATGTTATTTTTGAGGAAACATTAAATATAATTTTTTCACCAAAACAAAACAGAGAAGTCTCCATTGTGGTTTTCGGTTCTATCGCACCATTACTAGGCCAGACGTCAAGCCACCCCACGACATTCCTACTTCAGGAGCAAAATTTTTCTACTTTAGAACAAGTTTTATGGTCATTGCACTCATGACCATAAGGGGCCCAATGTTTCCTGAACAATTACTACGAACCGTAACAAAATATGGTACAGTTCAGAGCGAAGTAAACGAAGCATGTGATCAATGGCTGACGGGACTGCTGCGCCACCTCGGAAGGCTAACGGTAACCAACCGGAGCGTTGGTTGCCACAGCTCAGCTTCCTGTTCGTTTGCGGAATTGGATTCTACATGGAGTCAACATACTGTTTTAGGTACTTTCCTGCACTACATCATTGGTGACGTCGCCAAATAGGATACGCAGTGGGATAGCTGAAATGTTGATTTTGTCAGTAATTGTTACATTTTTCAGTGAATAAAGCAGTGTTTGCTGCCGGACAAGCCCTGAGGGCGCTATAAAACACCCAATCTTATGAATAAAATCAAGTCGTATGTTGTCTTCACAGCCCCGTCAACTACACAATTTTTTGAAAAAAGCAAAGTTGCATGTTGTCTTCATGGCACCTCAAAGCACACGAATCCATGTGTTCAAGTTTATGTTGTTCTTGTGGCCCCTTCAACCATGTAAAAAATTTATAAGTTGATGTACTACATGCTCTACTGCCCTCTTACAATTACAGAGGAACTTCGTTGATATGTTAAAAAAAAAAAAAAAAAAACGCGAGGGAGGAATGTATTATCCGGTATCCGCGAAAACGTATGATCCACTGCAGTAAAAAAAAGCAGTTGAGAGACGAACATGAGCATTTAATGGCCTTTTTCACTTGTACACGTCTGTCAACGTCTGCTGGAGCTTGCTGTAGCTCTTTGAGAGCAAGAGCTCCTTTTCTAAAGATTCCAGACTTTAGTCCGCACTGGGATTGTCCTTCAAGCGAAAGTAACTACGCACCGGTTGCAAGCCAACTACGGCGTGAGCATATGTGGCTACCAGAGACGCCACATCTTCCTGCAACACGGATTAGCTGCAATGCTACAGCGCTCGGTCTGTGTGCCCTTTCTGTAGTCCCGTTTCCCGGGCTGTTTTATAACTCAGTTAAAACACCTCTTCCTCTTTGTTCTCGCCGCCATCTTTCTCGGAGGCTTTGTCCCGCGCCAGCGCTGCTTCATGGCGCGATTCCTTTACGATTTCTTCTAAGGTTAGCGTTTCGCACATTTGGACGTCGTTATACAGGCGATGCTGGCTAAAGGCAGCCGTGTTACCAAGTGACTCTGGCAAACCCAGCACTGCGGGAAAGCTGTCATGGTGACCCGGGCGGCCCGACCGCCGCTCGGTGCCTGCTTATTGCGCCATGCTTGCTAAGGCTCGGTCCGCATGCCCGTCAGCATGTTTTTTGTTCACCGTAAAACGTATCATCTGGTCATAGTTGGATAACAACTTTAAAATTTTCAACATAATTACCGGGAAATTGTGTTATCCAGGAATGTAGTAACCAGGAAAAAAACACCGCAACACTATGGGGCATTTTTAGTGTTCACAATTGAAAGCATTGTAACCGGGAAACCATATGAACCAGGAATGTATCAACAGTGTTCTACTGTACGCACTTCCCTTTATTAGTCTGTAAATGTTGATGCAGTTAAAGTTTCAAATCATTTTTTGTCTCATTCTTTTGTAATGCTTTGCATAAAAACAACCTTCATAGTAAACAAAAAGGGGGATAGAATTAAAAAAAAAATGCTTTCATACCGGTTCTTGATGTGGCTCTGCTTTTTCCTGTTGCTGATGGCAATGGCAATGGCATCCCATGCATTCTTGTTGTCTTGAGTATCGGAGACACCCTGGATACCCAGCATGTCCCGGCAATGGTCGAAGATGTCTCTCCATTTCTGAGATGCTGGTACACTCAATGATGGAGACCCAATGCTAAAAAAATGGAAAAGAGGCTGATGCCATCTTTCTCGTTCCCAAAATCTACCTACAGTGCTAATACAAACAAGGAACCAACTGTCTTTTTATTGCAGCATGAACACATATATAAATTTAATTTATTTCACTCAGGCTTAACAGAAACTGAATAACTGGTGTAATAAATGAATGAATTAATTAAGAAGAGCTGGCACAAAATCAGTCAATTCAGTTAAGTACAGAAGAACATCCCAAACACCCCCTTATACAAACACTCACAATATGGCTGCCATTCATCACCTAACTACAGTTAGACTTTGTTTTCACGAAACAGGCTATATCTATACATCCTAACATGTGATAGAGTAACGGCTAAGTGTTGGGCTAAATTAAATTATTCAATCGAATAATCTAAATTAATTGCTCAAAATGAACTGCAGCACTTAGAACCACAATTTGAACTCGAATGCACTAATGGGCATAACAAAGTACAGTGGCAGCCATTCATAATGTAACCACGTACCATGCAGGACTGGATGCATTGCCAATTTTTGTGACCACCAGTTTGCCTCCCATTGAACTCAATGCATAGACATACTGCTAGAAATGCAGTCCCCCCGACGCGCAATACCATTTATACGTAGTGCACTTTTCTGGGAAGGCTTTCTGACTGACCACAGCAGCTGGCGTGCCATCCCAGGGTTACAAATAAAAAAACGCAGGAGAAGGGCGCAGTTCTTGATTGATTATGAGGTTTAACGCACTGACGCTGCCCAATAAACGAGGTGTGCCGTAGTGGAGGGCTCCGGATTAATTTTGACCACCTCAGGCTCTTACTGCGCGCCAAAATCTCGAACAAGGGGGTGCAAATCTAAGGAACTTTAAAGATAGGTCGTGCATGTGACTTGGTTTGAGCATATTTTGGTTATGGTGCAGTACCGCCTATAGTGCAGTACCCGCCTATAGTTGCAGCTCCCGTGACATCTGTTATGAGCACTAAATGTATTTGACCCTTTCCCATATTGGCAGTACTATACGATGTCAATGCAAAAACAACAGCTTTAACAAAGTAATTCGACCAGACCCTACCTGTAGTCTACGACTGTCCCAATCATGCTGCAGCCCATCCAAAGCACTGGCTGCTATTCCATGACCCAACGACCTACTACATTTGATGACCGGGTCATCTCTTATGACACGTCACTACAGATAGCACCCCGGCTGTGGAGCCAGACCCACAATTTGTTAAGCGCAAGTGGAGAGCAAGCAAAATTTTTGAGTACCCTATCATTGGCATTTGTGCACATTCCCCCCGCTCTACTAACGCCCCAGGGCAAAATATCCATATTAAATTGGCTCCTCCTTTAACTTTGTTATAACAAGGTTTTGAGGCATTTCAATGTACTTCAGCTGCCTGCTACGCTTAGCCTTACCAGCATAACTATCCACACACACACACACACAGTGTAATATATCTAGGACAAATGAGATTGACGAATATGGCAGTCTAAGCAAAACCTTTTGCTTTCAAAGAAACACGCACAGCAAAATAATTAAAAAAAAAAACGGCGTTGCTAAAACCCTGACCTGTCACGGCGGACAAGCGAGTCGACATCCGAAATGCTGTGTTCATCAGCGACTGCCTTCTGATATACACCCGATATCTTGATGCCTTCACTCCACACTCCACAAAAGCTGCCTTGGATGGTGTCTCCGTTGGACAGACTCAGGACACCCTGTGCAGATAGGACGACATAATCACGCACAACAGCTTCCTCAGTTGCCACAGGCCTTTTTCGGCAAGTTAACAAACGGCCCTGAAGATCGAGCCCTCCTACCTTGCCATTCAGGGAGCCTCCAGCACCAAGTTCCCCTTTGAAGACAGTGTTGTCCTGGAACATCATAGTGCCGTACCCCTGCAAATATTTCCAGAGAGGACACATTACCCAGTATAGCTTACCGAATTATACTGTTGCTACTGCGTAATTATGTACTGAATAATCACTGTCGCTGTTTGAAATATTTTCCTTTGTTGAATGGTAGCTGGCAAAAAAGGCTCAAAGTTGGGGGTGTTGGTAAAGTCTTTGTAAAAATTTTCTAAGCCTTGCAAAAAGTGCACAGGCCACAAAAACTTCAATGTACAAGCTTACATCTCGAGCCAGACTGAAACATTTCATGCCGAAAAGCTAGAGAAAACACCTTTTTTTCTTATTTTAATAAAATATTTTGCCACAGTCAAAGGTTAAGCTTGTTCTTATAATTGTATGTGATCCAGAAGGCTTAAGTTTGGCCTAGAAAATTTAAACAAAGACTGTAGAGTCGGACAAATCTTTAACTAGCGTGCGTGAGCAGCAATTTTTCTCTCTTACAACGCTCTTATTAAGAAGGAACAGCCAAACAGACGATAGGCCCAGCTGAGCGTGGTTTCTGAGCATGCATTTAATCTTGACCCGTTTGCAACTTGGCTTCTGTCCTACGGCACCGATGCATGAAAAGTCGCTCCTCGCACACGTCAGTTAAAAATTTGGCCGACTGTACATGCCTGGTCAAAACAGTGCAAAAATGAAAGACATATAAGTAAGGGTGCGCGCATACTCGAAACTTAGAATACTTCGTGAATAGTGTTTGCTATTCCATTCCATTTGCAGTGCAGTGTCATCATTCGAAGCATTTGAAGTTTTTAATATTCAAAATTTAGAAATAATAGAGCAATAATAGTTGGCTCTGCCATACAACATGCAAACTTTCAATCTTCAGCGCACCACAAGCCCTTCTAGGTTGGCTTTTTCACACGACTTGAAAGCTATGCAAAAAAAAGCTTATCCCATGTAAGCCTTGCATGAAACTAGTCTATGTGAACCGTGTTGAAGTGGAGCGCTATTTCTATATACATATATGTGGAAAAGTTTCCTTTCAATATAATGGCATGAGTGAGGAATCAAAAGTCACTACTAGTAGGCAATGCTTGCAGTAAGGTACAGGGTATACCAGCATTTAGCTTGCAAACACCTTTTTAATGACTAAAAGGACTGCAGCCAGTCAAATATACTCCCCCTATTCACACCATATTAAGGAACCCATGTGTCTTCATGGCAATGCGTCATTTTTTTTTCCATTGCTTTGATATTGTCTCTTAATCTCTTACTATTTTAATTTTTTGTTTTGTAACATTTTCTTGTCAAGATCTAGTACATGAACACTCACGTGTTAATCCTGACTGCCTAGGTCATCTTTTTTTACCAATATTTTAGAAGCTCCACACATATTGAAGAAATGATAGTCATATTTGAAAATATTTGATTCAATTCATAGTCAGTTTTTACTATTAGTATTCGATTTGCAGTTTCAAATTTGACATATGCACACCTCTAAAAAGAAGCAGTCTGTCATCTCTGTTCCTTAGTCAGATTTTGGCCCTGTTCCACTCAAGTTTTGAGTGCAGATGGCACATCGATTTGCCCTATTTTATTCCCTATGAAGTTTGTCTATGACATTGCTTGCGAAATTATTTTGAAATAAGTGAACACTGGTTGTTTTTATAGGCAGAAGGTTATACAGCACAAAGACATTTGGGGGGGAACTGGGGCTGCGCCGCTATCTGTCGACAAGCAACCAAAATTTTGCAGCTAAGATTACAATCTTACTTGATAACACTGCATTCCTCTGACATTTGGCAATGTCTTCCCCCTTTACAACCATTAGCAGAACTAAATTTTCGCTCAGAGCACATAGAGTACACATTCACCTAGTGTTGTTCTCCCTGCATTGGACAAATGACCTCAATACAAAACCTCTGCATATTGCTTGGAGATTTATGTATGGAGCCCTTGTAGGTTTACAAAGTTAGTATTCTGCTAAAGAGTGCAGCGGTAGGCCACGTCTAAGATGATGACCACTGACTTAAGGCTCATGGCACATGCACCGGCAGTCTCCAGGGCTCATATCGTTCGTACTTGTATGTGCACATTACCGCAAACGTTACATTAATTTTATTTTTGATAAAGCACATAATAAAAATAAGAAAGCTTTGCACCCGAGCATTAATTTGTGCAAGAACAGCGAGAGAACGCTTACACTGAGATTGTTGTTCACAAAGTTGCCCTCGTAGTAGATATCATCGAGGGTAACCATGATTCCATTGCCGTGGCGGCAGTCATCATGCCACATGCCCATGTACTTTTCCCCTGAAAAAGAGAGCAGCCAGTGGATTCCCTCAGCTGTCAGTTCTCCCATCTGACAAACGCAGTAGGTGGTGCACAGACCTTCCTTTTCATTGTCGAGGACGCCGTAGCCGTGTCGCTTGTTCTGCTGCCACTGGCCAATGTAGATGCTGGAAGAAGACAGGTACCGGCCCTCCTTGAGAATGCCGTGGCCGTCCTTCAACCCATCCTTGAAGAACCCTTCGTAGAGGTCACCGTTGGGGTACCTGCAAGCAACCCCACCCACTCACTGTCACAACCAAAGGTTAAGGGGAACAAAAAAATTGCAAAGCATGAATGCACGACTACACCGTGACACCAAACATGCACACATGCTCCTGTGGTATTAAAAAGGCAGCTAGTGACTGTTAGGATACAAGATGCGAGCCAGTATACACTGGCAATCAGATCTCTAGAGCACACGGTGAGTGCCACCTTTTACAGAAAGAATAACTGCCTTTTCTTCCCTCTTCACTGCAGCCTTGCAAAGTCAGGGCCAATACTTCAGGCAGCTCCTCCTCTGTCCTCGTGTTTGAAGGACCAGACATGCTGCTTGGTCAGACTTGACCTGTGACACCGGCTCACTGAGAGTGACCGAACCCCACCTGCTTATAGACACCAAGTTTCCCACGAATTTCTGAGAAGAAAATATTGCACAAGTATGAAAAGGTAGGTGGCTGTGATGGTTGCCTGCACAACAAGATCTTGGTAAAAATGGGATCCATCGATTTCATTTTGGAAGGCTGTTTCCAAACGAAGCCCAAAAATTCTACTTCTTTAGTGTTTTTAAGGGGACATTAAATTGTTAAAACAAGTTGCCTATAATGGCAGGTTATAGTGCTATAAATACGAATACACCACTCATGGCACCAGTAGTTGCTTATTAACGTAGAAAATACCAAAAGTGTGAAAACTGGTATTGCCGCCCCATATATACAGTCATGTCTCGTTAATGTGGACGCCTGCGTACCCCAGAAAAATCATCCATAATGTGAGTTGCCTACAATAACGAATCAAGGTCAAAAACACAAACTTTAAGGAACACATTCTGAAGGTGTCTGACTTTTAAAGTGGCATATTTCCTTTTTCAGCTGTGCGGAAACCTCGGTCCGTTTACGCTTAACATCTGCTATTGCCTCGGCCAAACTGACCAGAAAAGTGTACAGCCTTGCCTTTTATGCGCATCGAATATTGGCACGAACTATTATCGCCCTCTTCTCCTGAGCCTCAGGACTTGCTCTTTCCGGTGTATACTGCACTGGGCAATCTTGTTAAATAGGAAAAAGGTGTCCCCCTCTCGTTCACTACCCTATAGTGTTGTTCGCTGATCCCGGATGTTCCCTATCTAATTCGATGGTACTGCAAGGGAGAGCGTTCCGCGATAAAACCATGCTTCGGCCACCAGTGAGTTCCCGGTACGTACTGAGGCCTATGGGGGTCGACAGTCATTTTTTTATATTTTAGCTTTGTGGACCCATGTCCATAATAACGAGACAAAAATGCCTGTATTTACCCATTTTGTGCCCAAAATAGCCGTCCATAGTTCGGACTGCGGGTTTCTATATTAACGGGCAGGATTGCATGGCGAGAGACCGGTCGCCGAACATTTCGTCCATATTGCGGGGTGTCCATATTAACGGGGTCAATATTATGTATTTTCCTTGCACTAAGATTTGTGACATAACAAATCGTTAGCAGAAAAACAGGATTGGGAGAGTTTTCCTAAATTCCCTCCTGGTGGAAAGAAAGAAATAAAGAACACTAACGTGGGGACATGTAAATGTGTGTGAAAACTTTTGTGGTGGTAGTTTTTGAACTAACACAAATTTCGTTCAGCAAGCATCATAAAACAGGGTTCTCCATTTCTCATGACCCCACCGAGTAACCTTTGTTTTTGTTTCCCTTTAGGTTGAATTAATAATTTATTCACACCCAAGCCAAACCAAATTATTTGTGCCAAGTAAGCATGAAAGGTATCATCTTCCCTGGCTTTCTTTATTGCCAGCATCTATACATACGACAAGCCACAGCTAGAGTCGCGAGATCCTTAGCACAACTCCAGGAGCAGATACAAGGCTGGGTCCGAATGCGACCAGCAGGAACCAGCTGGTTTATGGTTGCATTTTTGTCGTACTAACCTGTACGTATGATGATTCATTTATTCCCACAGCAAGTGTTCAATAAAACCACCTCCCCGCCACCATCGCAGCCATTACTGATACAACCTTGTTCAAGGCCGTACATGACACCTATTGTTCATAGCATAGTCATATGCACATCTGTATTATTCTGTTATTGTATAAAACCGCACATTCTCTTGTATTTTACCACTCCCCTCAGTTGCACCCTATGGGCCTTGGAACTACCTATAATAAGTAAATTTTATAGGTGCACTAGTGATTTTCCACGGAGTGCTCCTCATCCTATCAGTTTTGCGAGCAAAGAAAAAGAGACGAGCAGGTCAGTCCAAGTGTAAAAGAAAAATTCAGTAGCGCTCGGGCTACAACCAAGTCCAACACACACCTGGCGCTCCCGAGCCCATGGAGTTTGCCATTCTTCCAGGTGCCCCGATAGACGGTGTCACCTCCGTTTCCAGGAACAATGTACTCGCCTTCTCCGTGCTGCAGGTTGTTCTTGAATCGGCCCGTGTACTTGCGGCCATCAGGCCAGGTCAATTTTCCGCTAAGAGCAAATCACACAGCATGTGCAATGAAGCCACAGGGATCATGAGGCCAATGGGACAAAGGCTAGGGACAACACTGAATATCAGTGCTTGCTGCAATCTAACTATGAACACGTACCAACCCTTACAACCCTCAGTCCCTATGAAGAAAAAAATTTTCTTATATGACCAACCAACATTTCATTTAGCAAATGCCTTTGCTAAATGGCATTTGCTAAATGGCATTTGCTAGAAAGCATTCGCTAGAAGGCATTTGCTAAACGGTGGCAGAAGCTGTTAAGAATACAGATATTGCCCACAATACTGAGACAAGAATATCTGATGTCCTACAGGTTCTATTTCTTATGGCCTTGTACATTGCCTGAAGTTGGTGAGACCGAAATACTACCGTGAAAAAGTTTTGCCCCTACTGAAGCTGCTAATAATTTGAGTCGCTTTATCAATGGGGGCTGCACCAACAAGGCATCAATGAACTTATCCGACCTTATGGGATATGCATATTATTGTCTTTTTATATTTATATCTTTTTATATTTACATTTATTTTATATTTAATCCAGATATTTGTAACACAAGCCACAAAAATTTTTCCCCCTCCTCTCTCCACAATAGAGCTTGCAAAAGTGATTGATTATCCCAATCATGGGTGCAGCTGCAACGAAGGACCACTTATTCAGGGTTCGTACAGGCTTCAAAAGCAAAAATTCACGGGTTTTCAAGGACTTTCAAGGACCAGAAAACACATTTTCAAGGTCCCAATCTAATGTTTTATCTGAGATTACTTATAACTTTTTCAACACAATGCAAAAGTTTTTTTATTGCACAATACCTAAGCACATTAGTGCCTATTTATATAGGCGCTAACAGGTTTATGAATGCTCCCCCACCTTTTTTTATTTCATGATTCGCGTTTTTCTTTTTTCTTGCTGTTTTGCTCAGGCTGTCTTATTTCAAAACTTGGCTAATCCTGCCTGCATCTCTTGCTTGTCAGCAAGGGTATCAGATGAAATTAAATCGGCGAGTGTTGCTGCAAGGCAGGACAAACTATGTACACATCTGCTATTTGCATGTAAAAGCAAACGCAGATGGAGCATATGAGGCACAGCAAACATGCAATGAGCGAGCGTCCACAGACTTAATGGAAGATGCAAGATAGAGAACAAAAGCCGGCTTTCACTGGATTGTATCCTGACGTGAATTGGATTGAGAAGTGCCTGCTCGCAATGTTGCCTCGTAATGAAAATTCACCAAACTTGTTGCAGTTTCACGCAATACACTGAAATTTGATTGTTGCAATGTTTCTTTACATTTGTTAACACCTAAAATCCCCGACAAAACACTTTAAATTCTCGTGAAAAGACAGGGTCATTGATTCTCTCCAGGAAAATCAAGGGTTTTCAAGGACCATTTAAAAATTCAAGGACTTTTAAGGCCTTGAAATAGGCACTTCTAAATTTAAGGGTTTTCAAGGACCTGTGCAAACCCTGTTGTTATAATATCAACGTTTTGATCAAAAATGACACGTGACTATCAGGTTCATTTTAGAGGGATTAACTGCAATCCCAGCAATAAAGACAACTACAAATGCCCTCTGCTCATTTCATAGCTACGCCTTCATACCCAACAGCAAAAATATTCAAAAATTTCTTGCTTTGCGAAATTCCTGCACACAACAAAAAAAACTTAACCACGAAAAATCATAACACACATGTTATGTGACAGATGGCTGTCAGCCATTATTTAAAAGCATCACAATCACTTCTTGGTCTACGCTCGGGTACAAGTTCAGAACGGCGATAGCACATGCAGTGTATCATGCCGCCAAAGCGACGGACCCATTATGTCAATGTGCAAGTGCGTTATGGAAGGAGATTGTGCTTGATGCACGACGTTTGCCTTTTCTCAGCTAGTTTGTCATTGCTGCAGTAATCTGAAAGTTCCTGGAAACAACTCTTATGGACCCTTTGTGCCATAAACTCTATGCGCCATGCGAAGGAACAGCCAGCCGCAGTGATGAGGCACAGGAGCACCTTTTCCTATGGGAGGCAGCTCGGAGGCACAAAACAAAGGTTGGCAAAGAGCCTTTGCTACAGGCAGACAACCGTCACTTACAACCCGTGCAGCTGTCCCTTGAGCCAGGAGCCCTTGTAGGTGGCATCCTTGTAGGCGGGCAACTTGGTGAAGACATGGGAGGCGTGGCGAATCATGGGGGGAGTGAGCCGCTTGTCCAAGTGGCCACTCTTCAGGCTCTGCACCGGGTTCTCTCGCTTATCACTGTTCAGCAGGTTCCGAATGGCCTGATTCAGGCAGCACACCCACTCCGTCTGCAGGTCAACCACCACCAGGCACAATGTCAGATAGCCTTCAGGATTTCGAAGGCTTGACGAGGTTTACATGCCAAAAGGAAGAGAGCTTTACATGCCAAAAGGAAGAGAACAAGCCATTTCATGCGCTTCATTTGTACAGCACAGCATACAAAAGCACCCAGAAGGAAAAACACGTGTTAATACGGGCTTGTTGGTACATACTTGGCTTGATAACAGCGCCAAGACAGGACACAGAGGCCCAGTCCCATGTTGAATCCTCTGTGTCCTGTCCTAGCACTGTTACCAAACCCCAGAAGGAGCACCACATTCGATACGAGTTAGAAAAAACTTTTGCACAACTAAGCCAGGCAAAAAAAAGATGGACATGGGAGTGTCAATATGGTTAGTCCTTACCCTGACTAGGTTTATGTAATAAGAAGCCTGCTCACATAGCTGGCACCTACAGGAGCCCACGGGCTGAAAAATAGCTCGGTATGGACAGCATGCTCCTCCGTCAAGTGGTGATAAATTTAAACCTCAACTTCACCAGCCTTGCTTCACCCGACTGCTGGCACAATACGTACCAGTTGTACCACATGGTACCGAATGTACCAATCAGCCCCTAGAATGTACCGCTCAGTACGGACAATATCTTAGCTATACAAACATCAACATCCACAAATAAACTACACTGGCACGCCATTTGCTCGGCTAGCCTGTTTTGTTTTTGAGCATTTCAGTTCATTACAACTTTCAGAACCTTCCTCAACTTTGGATTTAGGTTGAAGAGCTTTATTTTTGCATGAAGCTCTGTCAGTTCTTGTGCAAATTTTGACAGGAAAATTTGTGTGAGCCAACAGCATCAATTTTGCATGAAAACAAAGGTTTTTTTTTTGCAGCAAAGAGAGCACTAGAGGTGCAAAATTTTTTGATGGCTGCAGCTCCTTCACTATAATGGAAGTTTTGCTTGTAGTAGCTCTCTTGGCTTACAGGGCTAACAAATGGCAATGCCTGCGATGAGAACCATAGCTGCTTTTGAAGTATTTCCTTCAGCCCCTGCTTACATACCGAAGTGATGGGAAACTTTACAGTACTAACTTAACATTACAAAAGCTTGACAAAATTTTAGTTAAAGTCCTGAAGACAAAAAAATCCTAAAACTTGCCTTTTCAGAAGGTGTAGGGCAGGTGAATGCAAGTGTTTCCTCTGGAGCAGTAATTGCAAAAACGGTCCTAATGAACAGAGTAAAGATAAAACTATATTTAATTACACTTCACGCTCATACTTCTAAGTCTAAAATAACTAGAAAGTAATATGAAGGCCAAACTAGAAGGCATCTGTATTCTTGCTCTGTACAAAAGGACCATAAGAAGTCTGAAATGCTTTAGTTATGTGCAAAAGAATCTATATACAGTATAATCTTGCCAAATCTTTTTGTTATATTAATTATTTACCACAAGCTGTACTTTCTATTTCATGCACAATGCTGATCCCATTCATTTTACTGAATTCATTATTCAATTATTTATTTACATTCACTGTTGTACTATTCGATACTAAGGCTACAACGACCACCAGGTTTATCATACAAGGTTTTGTTAGAGAGCAGATCTGTAATTTAATGATAGTGAACGCACAGCAGAATGTTTGCTACTGCAGAGAACACTGTATGTAGTATCCTGTGCTATAGCTCCAGATGTTTTATGGCCTTTAACTGGTTAGCAACTAACGCTTGTATTTGAAAAAGAAACCACAATTTTGCCAACTGGCCCAAAGAATGTGGCACACTGCAATGCATCAGCGCATGCTAGTCCCTGATCTCCCTGACACCCTTCAACTTTGAAGCATGGAGACTTACTCAGATTCCATGTCTGCCTCCACCCAAGCCACTTCCAAGTTGTAGTTTTGAAAGCCACTAAACTGAAGCAGCCATAAAAAATCAAGATATAAAGACAATTAGCGACACCCAAGGCCAAGAATGAATGAAAGACACTTATAGCTTCAACGTAGTATTAACTTGAAGCAAAAATAGTCATATGCAAAAAATATTCAGTTCAATTTGCACTCACTCTCTGTTTCCGAATTCCATTCACAGCAAAAAAATGGACATGCACATAACTCTAATCTGTCGCTATATATCTCGTAATTTTGTCCACATTAGTTCTGTCGGGCATCTTCCCTGCATACTTTTGCAATGTTATCTTTCACAACTGTGCTATTGAGCCAAAAGGCACTGTTGAGCTAAGGTGGTGACTCAGGCTAGTTGTCACGTCTCAAGGAAGGCAAAAAGAGTGCTTAAGATGCAAAGAAGGCAGCAACATAGGGGTTTATCTAACAACTGAAGCTTATCTACACAAGCAGAAATATAAGCTCTGAAAAGGAAACCATGTTGTACCTGTTTTCTCATACCAAAATTTCTGGATAGGTAAAAACTACTTAAATAAATAAGAATTTGTTTTTTGACCACCCTGCCTTGAGCATCCGAAGTGCGTGTGGCTTGGTATAATTACGTGAGAGGACGTGACGCAAGAGAGCTGCCCACTCACGTGTGAATGAACGAACTTGTCGTGGAACAGCACAAAATGGTGTGATGCAAAGCGGCCAGCCGATACAAGCTGCAGCGGGCACGACTTGCTGTCACGCAGCATTCGG
This sequence comes from Haemaphysalis longicornis, assembly GCF_048455015.1. Classification (NCBI taxonomy): domain Eukaryota; kingdom Metazoa; phylum Arthropoda; class Arachnida; order Ixodida; family Ixodidae; genus Haemaphysalis; species Haemaphysalis longicornis. Next base: position 431,910,606 of record NW_027526203.1, on the reverse strand, counting down.
CACTCGGGCATCCTGTACGCGTCCTGCAAAGGGAAGGAGGAGTCCCAGGGCACAGGATGAGAATGACAACTCTACTAGCGCAGTCCTCTTTGTTTAAAAGCATGCACACTACAGTGAAACAATCAAGTATGGCACGTTCTTTTCCTCTTTTAAATGCTACAATTAAAAAGCAATGTCTGGAGCATTTGCAATTGCAATAAAAAGCAATTGCAGTGCAGTAGATATATATATTTTTTTACGTATATACAGGTAAAAAAAATCTTACGTAGCCATGCCCATACATTGTACACCCTACACCTGCCGAAAATTCTGAAAAAACCACATCTAATTGCACACTATGTACCATCCAGGGAACAATAGCCTGAACCCATGGCAGGAAGTTCAGGCAAGAATGAAGGCTTGAATAGCATGAAAAAAATGTCAGCAAGTCTTCTTCTAATCATGCTTCAGGCTTGAATAGCATGAAAAAAAAAAAAATGACGGCAAGTCTTTTAATCATGCTTTTTGTTGCATTGTGGCAAGGCAGTGTATTTACATAATGCAATGCCCAGGTGAGTTTCGGACACATAGGCTGCATTCAGCCAGCTCTTCCCTAGTACCTTCATTTTTTGTCACCCTACTGGCAGATTATTGCCTCACCACCAGCTCACCTTTGTAGTAAGACAAGGGTGCCTTTCTAGCCAACAATTGGAATGCTTTAAACTAACCCATGCACAAGAACATGTGCAGAAGAACTTTTCATTTTGCTACTGGGCTTAACACTAAGTACTAATTATATTGAATCATGCAATGGCTGATCCTACCTGGTAAAGGTAAATGTCAGCCCTAGCTACATTTTTACCCAAATGCTTCATCAGTCCGCGGCCTACCTGTGAACAGTCTTCAATTTATTCCACTACAGCTACGACAACATTCAATGCCAGCATGGACAGCATGTGATGCATTTTTGCTCTGATTTGCCTCTACACACAACTTCCTTACATAGCATTTAGGCTAAAGATTTGTGTGCCAGTCTGACAGTAGCCCATTTAAGAGCCATTTTCCTAGGTAGCACTGGTAGCACTACGCACCAGCTTACTTCAGTGGTGGGAAGCTTGTAGGGGTAATTTGCTCTGGCTCTGGTACACATGCTATATACTTAGTCAGCAATAGCACACAAATATGTGCATCCCCTGCTTGGACGAAATGCAACGAAGAAGACGCTCAGCTCATTTTGGTTCCCCCATTTGCTCAGAGCACAATTGTTTTGAACACTCGGGCAATAAGGCTCGCAAGATCCCTTACTGCCAACTTCTGGCTGACAGAGTCCCAGAACAGTTTCGTCGACTCGGCCAGCTTCACTTCCTTGGTCGCGATGTCGTGGAGGGCCAGCCAGTCATTCAGGCAGGACTGCAGGCTGCTCCAAAGTTTTGTCTAGAAGGGGAAGCCCATACCAGTTAAAAATAGAAAATAGGTGCATGAATTAAACTGTCAGAACTTCAGATAAAATTAAAAGAGTAAAGCAAGACAATAACCAAAAAGACAAAAATTATTTAAAAAAGTCCCCCCCCCCCTTGCCATTTTTTTTTCTTCCTCTTTCAATTTTGTGAGCGTAATCCTACTTCAGCAGTGTGGTTCGAGTTCGGAGCTTTGGTAGCCAAGATAGTCTTCCTTAAGAACCAATTGCCCATATACCAACCAGGCTCTTCATGGTATTGTAGCAAACCATTTATACCAACGGCATGCTTAAGCTTTATGTCCTTGCTGTTACCTATGAAACTACCCACAACTACAGCCAGTCAAATCTTTAACTATCTCATGAATGCAATAACTTCACTGCAAACCAGTGCCTTATGACGGCTCTAACCTGCAAAGTGCTTAATGCTTAGTTCATGCACAGAAAGGACGAATGACACGAGTACTGCTTGCTAGACCGGACGATAACAAAACAGAGGCCAATAACAAAACCATGAGACTACAACAGCGTCGCCGCTTTCCTGAGGCATTTCCAGATAACTAGTACATGTGCATGCACTATACAATTGATCCCCGTTCATTCAGCTTCAGATCCTCTGCCAACTGGTCAAAGCTTATGAAAACAGAAATGATAGCAGTAATGGTTAAAACAACGGTATTTTTAGCTGTGCCAAAGGGGGAGCAAAAAATTCCTGAGTGCAGTGACAACTGGGTGGACAAACAAAAACCAACCGATTGTGCGCTTTGTTAGCATTGCCAGGAGGAGGAGGAATGCCTTTATTATCAGAGGGGGCATGAATGCCCTGTTGGGGAAGGAAAGGGACATGCAAAAAACAAATCTATTCTAAGTAACGTTCTGTGTACGTTAGTACATTTTGCACAGACGGCACAAGTGAAGCTTGGTTCAGCACACTAAGATGCATGCAAGTGGAACTGTAACAAAATGGTGCAGTGGGTTCACCACTAAGGGTTCCTCGAGATTCTCACAAAAATGTTCTTGTGACTGACCCCACGTGAAGGGAAAAAGTAAAGTTGTTCACAGATGGTGAAAGCAAAGCCATAAGCAAAGTCTAAGGGTCAATTTAGTGATACAGCTGAACCTCGTTATAAGAGACACTGATGTAAGAGACAAATGGGTATAAGAGACACTGTTGACCCACATGGTTGGCTGCCCTATCTTTCCCATTAAATCGACCTCTTTTATAACAGACATCGGATGTAGAAGATTGGTTATAAGGGACAAGTCATCCTTGAACTTTAATCAATAATCTCGCTTGTAACAGACATTTTAACTTCAGACGCACTGCCACCAGTCACTAATTGCAGTTGCTTCCATCCTGGAAGCACAGGTGAATGACAGACGCCTGCAGTCACTATTTATTATAACTTCAGCAAACACACAGTGGTTCAGTCAGCTATGAAATGATGATGAGAAGCCCTGCCAATGGAAATGCAACTTACAGAAGTGGTTGAAGCTTACTGCCATCTATTGGATGGAGTGCGATCGCACATGCGGGTTCTCCCACTCGCATAGCTCCCAATCAAGAAGCATCGCAGATGTTGAGTCCTGCAAGCATAATGAATAGCCCGAGCCCACAGCGGAAGAAGCTGTGCGCTCTGCCTATTCATCAGGCTTGTGAACTCAACATGTACGATTCATCTTCCACAAACGAGGAAAGAAAAAAAAGCTTGCAGAATCGGTTGTAAAATACAGTGTAAATACAGTCATGAAGCAAACAAGATTCGGAACTGTTTCATAAATTCTGGGGGCCGAACATAAATTAGAATGGATCTTTTGCAACATGCTGTAGCGTTCTTTTGAGCTTATTTTAGTCATATGGTGCCCACATTGAACTAGGGTCTGATTAGTAAGTGAAAAAATGGTTCCCTGCTTATAAGAGACATCTGATATAAGAGACAGAAACTGCTCCCCGGTACGTGTCTCTTATAAAGGGGTTCAACTGTATTGAATCACTGATATATCAAATTATTTTTCAATTCATTTTGAATTTGATATAGTATTTGTGCTTGACTTTAGGCGGAAATTTTTAGTGATAAATAAGGTTCAACAAGGTTACTTTATCCTGTAGAGAATGTACTTAATGATAAGTTGGCTTAAAAAAGTGACTTTGGCATCCGCTGCACAGGACACAAGGTGGGGCCCTTGCTTTCAATGAGTAAAGTGTGCAGAATGCTTGACATTACACTCCCAAAGCCTTAACAGATGCCACATACTTGCCGCATTCCCCAGCAGTGAATCTTTGCATCACAGCCTGCTTCCAGATACTGTTGATCTTTCATGCTCGCAATGAATATGCCAGATGGCCAGCAGGAAGTATTTATTTTGGTTATGCCAGTAAAAGAGCGCGTCAGGCTGCATTGTGATTTTATTTTGTTTCGTTAGAACATACTTCCAAAACGCTGCTTTATTCCAAACCTAAATTATTAAGTTTGCCTAATAAAAACATCTCACTTATCCAATGAGCAGTTTGAGTGAAAGCGACAGCTCCCAGACAGAGGTATCAAAAAGTCTGACTTGCCTGCTGGTCGAGGCTGGCCAGCAGCCTGCTGAGGAGTCGTGTGTACTCGCCGATTCTCTTTAAAGGAAGGCTGAAGAGCTGCTGCAGAATGCTCTGTGAGCTGAGCTGGCTGGTGTCGCCAATGATTTCCTTGGCGAAGTGACTGAGGGCATTTGGAGAAAACCTAGCGAAACAAACACACAACATTACACGAACCCGCACATTGGTGACCGACTGAAATCTGACACGTACGGCACGTGCTCAACAAAAGAAACATCAACATGGTAATCGTGAGTTGTGCCACAGCCTCAGAGGCAGCATCCCCCACAGCCCCCACTGTGTTCATCCGCCAGGAACAGAGTACATAATTTCGGAAATTAAGAAGGCAGAAATAGTTTCTGTGCCATACATGAAGTCTCTCAAAATACACATAAAAAGCAGGCTGAAGTATCAAACCGTGCCCTTTTGCTGAGAAATTGGCCTGACTTTATCCCCTTAACAGGAGAGTCGCACAAATAGTGAAGCGAGCTAGCAGCCACTAGGTAGAACTGCAGTGGTGGTTATCTCTGGGGGGCCCCACATAAAGTAGAAAGAGAGAATGGGGCAAGAGTTATCACCTGCCATTTCGTTGTAGATAGAAAAAGCCAAATAACCAAGTTTCCAGGACCCGAGGCCTGCCGGCAACTGCGATTGTGCCATCTTCCTAACAAGCACGTTATTTCAGACGGCCAGAGGAATGTCAGGGCGCAATCTCAGACGCCACAGTTGTACATACAGAATCAGGTAACGAGAACAACGTGAACACAGGACAAATGAATGATATGGACACGACACAAGCGTGCAACACACGTGCCACGTCTATTTCTTCCGTTGGCAATGTCATGACCTACTTTTGTGCCTTGCATCGTGACTGCTGTTCTCGTTACTTTGTCAAGTACAGTTACAGTTAAACCTCGTCATCACAGTTGAACCTCGTTATCGATGGCAGGTAAAAGCAGTGGTCATACAGAAGTAATGGTTATGATGAAGCAATTTCCACTGCCCTTTCAGCTTTGTTCTAATGACGTTTCGCTGCCCGTACAACCGAGGACAAATGAAAAGTGAACACGAAAATATGAACCAGGACGCACAAGTAGCGCAATTTTCCCCCCCGATCTAATTTTTACTACTGGTTTCCAAGAATGAAGTGCGGCAACAGTTATTCCTCAGTACACCTGAACTCTACCTTTTAAGCCCATGAATGATAACCCCCGATTTTGCACGCTCTGGTTCATATTATCGCGTGCCCATTTCACAGTGTTCTACACACTAGGTGACAAACAAGGACAGGTGCCCACAAACACCGGGTAGGAGGTGCACTAGTACTTGGCTTGCAGTGCGAGTCCCCATGCACACAACAGATCTCGGGCTAAACAGCACGAGGTCAAGCCTCGTGGCCAAGCCCATCGCAGATGTAAATGTGCGTTTAGTCGTGTGTTTACGTGCTGCGAGAACTACAGCTGTTTTAGATGGTTGATGGCTATCACGTTTGTGTCAGCCCCTGTCCAGCCATCTGGTGCCCACACCAACCACTGAGCAGAACTAAACACTATTTTGTTTTGTGTACACTCTGTGTAGGTTTGCAACCATGTGACTAAACTTCTTAGTGCCTTTCCCTTTCTTTAATGGTGCCATAAAGTTTTAAACAAAAAAAGTTGAGATATAGTAAATAATTGGGTTAGGATTCTGAGTTAGGTCCTTAAAAAACGCCAGACCTACCAAATCACTGGACATCTGTGTAAACAGCCAGCTACCGCAGTCACTCAGTTACTAAGGCATTGTGCTCCTGAATACAAGGTCGGGGCCACTGAGGCTGTGTGTGTGAGATCTCTACCACTATTAAAAAATTAACCACTATTAACCCTTTCACTGCCACGTATTTTTATAGCTTGTTCTCACTACCTGCCTTTTTTTTTCCAGGTTCATTTGGTGGAAATTTTAGGCTCGTAAGGCACTAAAATGCTCAGCTGGACATGTAAACACTTTTTTCAGGATTACCTCATCCAACAAAAATGTTGCATGTTATACAAAAAAAGAGCACTAAATTACTACAAAAATAATTACCCATTAATTAGTATGTCCAGCTGTTTAGAAAACTTTTTAATTATTTTTCAAAACAATTCCCCACTCAAAGCGGTACCCCGCAGCTAACACGGAGATAGCGAGACCCCGTTCGCTGCTTTGGTGGCCTCTGACTCCACAGTCAACGCTGCCAGTTGCAGGGGTAAGATGAAGCGACGTGCAAAAAGCAAGAATGCCCGTGTGTTCGAGTTTTCGGCACACTTTAAAGATCCCCATGTGGTCAAAATTAATCCGGAGCCCTCCACTACGGTGCACCTCAACGCCTGCTTTATGTTGGCGCATTAAACCCTAAATCAATCAATCGAAGATGAAGCGACGTGAATGAAGAAACATGCACTCCATCTTTTGTATAAAATTTACCTGACACGATCTACACATTTACATGACTTTCCAGTAGATGGTGCGACATTCCCCCAATAATTTTTTTTTACACAAGTTATCTCGGGAGTGGCAGGGAGTTCAATAAACAGGCAACACGAGTATACTCAGGCGTGGCAGGGTGTGTGGGCGTGTGGCTTCCCGAGTTATCTCGGAAGTGGCAGTGAAAGGGTTAAAGGACCATTAAAGAACTGAAGAAAATAATTCACAGCCATTCACTATGGTGCCCTTGATGGCCTAGGTGTAGCTTCGATGGGTAAAAAACCACAATCTGAAATTTGATTGTGCACTTTCAGACTGTACATATGATGTGCCAATGCAGACTAATACAGACATGTTACCTCAGCTGAAAATGAATGGAAGAAATAGTCACTATGTTTGAAGTTACTGTGAATGTGAATGGGTTCCTATTTACGCTAGTTTATATTCTGAGTACGCCGAAGTTCGCCTGTGTTCTCTTCAGACATTAAAACAAAACATGCCTGTGTCCTTGATAATAGAAAGAAAAACAAAACAGCCATGCCACAGTACACCACAGCCCATGCTAATAAAATTTCCTAGTAAGCCATGACATCCCTTTTTCGTTCGCAAAACAGTGCTTCACATGCAAGGGTGCTAAATTTGGGAAGTAGTAAAAACTTACAAAGGTGATTCCAGCTCTTTGAATTTAGTACTGCAGGAGACAGTTAGTATAGCAGATTAGAAGCATTACCCGTTGGCATGCACGAGATAAAATACATGGTCTCTTCTATTTGCCTGCCCAGAGCAGTTCTGGGCAGTTAGTTCCTGGTCAGTCCAAAACTGCTTCTGCCATAGACATTCTATGGAAAAATAAAATACGGAGCTGCTTTGGAGCAGTTCTGGGCTGTCCAAAGAGACAAATAAAAGAGGCCAACAATTCAATGTTAGTTTTCTAAAATGTTTCTCTAGAAATGCATTATTTCTTTTTTTTTTTTTTGCAGCTGGTTGTACACTTATTTGAAGCAAGTCTAGCATCAAACATCAAAGTAAATTAAAAAAAAGAGAAAAGTTATGCAAAGCTAGCAGCAACGATATAAAATGGATCCACAAGGGTAAAGCTAAAATAAGAAAACCCCAAGAAGGCTAATTTACATGACATATATCAAAGTGAAAAAAGAGAGAGAGAGAGAAAAGAGCCCAATGATTTTCTTTTAACACATGCGAAGCAACTAGTATGACACCCATCAACTTACACCAGCATCCTCGAAAGTGATGCAAAGCCCCCGACTGCCAAGAAATTGCTGACTGCTCGGGTGTACGACCAGAAGACCTCGAGCCAAGCATCTTTGTTCTCCAAGATTGAGAGGGCACCGGAAAAATGGCAGTTTTGCAAAAGCAAGGTCAGGTCGTAAGCATTTGCCGACAACAGCTGGACGAGCGTCTGCGTGGTGCCAATCACACTCTTCAGCGGCTTGCAAGCATAATCAGGGACGTCAGCTACCAGGCTGCCTGCAATAACACACCAAGGAAAGGAAAAGCTGGTCATGCCCCTGGGCTGACAACTACAGCCATTCGTGCCTTATCAAGGGCCGACAGAAGTTCAAACCTTAACACGTACGGCTCAGGAACCGAAGTGGGAACTGTACATCCATTTCCTCAGCCTGCACTGTGTGCGGTCACACGCATGTTAAGTAGAAAGCATTGCTATGCCCATGCATTTTTTCCATCACACACTCACTCTCACCTCTTTACAAAGTGTTGAACTTACACGGCAGCAACCAGAGTCAATTGAGCACACACGTTTTTCAAGCTTGAATGGCAATTGCAACATCTCGAGAGCAAAACAGGCACTCTCAATGAAAGAAATAAATCAAGAAGATTAACAAAAGCCTAAATAACAGAGTGTACTCAGCTTAAAAGAGGCTTCAGCTAATTTGCTCTGGCCCTCCATTAAAAAAACATTGAAAACTACCGAACAACAGATTTGGACTTAATAGCTTGCATTTAAGATAAAATTTTTATATGACGAGAGTAGAATTTGAATGTGGCCCAGGATTTTATAAAAGTCAATGTGAAAAAGCTGGATAATTTAGGCAAGTTCCAAACTTAACCCTTTAATGCTGGAATTATGAAATATGCCGCAAAAAAATTTCGTTTTTCGTGTTTCGGCTTTAAACAGACCCCGTGATTGCATTCCACAGTTGTATTATCTGGGATGCAACTTAATCGCCAACTTTGAGGTTTGTCGCGAATTCGCGACATCAGGCATTTAGGCCAATATCTGGAATGCAAATTTATCGCCTACTTGGTCCTTATCGCCTACTTGAGCCATCCCTTTGTTTGGGTTTTTGCGTTGCAAAAAGATTGGTCTGCTGTACGATTTGATGCACTAAGCTGTCATCAAAAAACCCTTTGCAATATTCAGTAGGTGCTCGCACAGTGTCTCTTTCAGGAAGAGTGGTATTCCAGGATGGGATTTCCCGCTGTTCTTGACAGTCTGTTTTTTTTTCACTTCACTGTCTGTTTGGCCGAGGCAGCTGGGAAAGGCACCACATCACCGTTTTCATCTTCACTGCTTTGACGGAGGCTCTCCCAAGGGTGAAGCTCATGCTTGTACATGAGGATCGTAGTCAACATCGTCGTAATCACTGTCACTAATTCAGCTATCGTCACTGTTATCCTCAGGTGGCAGGCGTGTGCGAAGCCCTTTTCTTCCATACAACGATCTGACATCCACCCTTTGCCATAAAATAAAAAAAACCATCATACCTGCAGTCCCCGCAAACTGCCTAAATTGCCGAGTGTCGCGAATTCGCGACATACCACGAAAGCAAGAAGCATGCAACAAAAAAACTATTTTTCGACAATGTAACACCTCATGGGCAGTCTCCTGAATGCGTGCAAATAGAAAAAAAATATTGGAGGACCTTGTACTCACTATGGTTAGACAGAAAACGACGAAGAAGTGAGAGCTGTCGCACGTGGTGTGCAGCCTGCCAACCGATGGACGTACTGAGTTTATTTTCAACACCTTATACGAGATGGCACTACCTGTCTGGAGCGCAACCACCATCTCTTTGCCGCAAACACATCACAGCCGCCACTGAAGGCAGCAAAGGTTTCGCGAGTTGGCTGGCCAGCTTTATTCAGTATGTCGCGAATTCGCGACAATCGGCATTAAAGGGGTAACTTTACAACCTCATCTCCTGTTAACATCTATTTAATTACTTTAGCTTTAAAAATCACCAGAACATTCAAAGCACAAAAAAGATTTATAACTTTATTTAATATGTTGAGTGACTGCTCTGTTTACTAATGTTTTGTGAAAGAATTCCAGATTAAAAATTATTCATACCAATGGACACGAATTTTGCCGACTTTTGGTGTTGAATAATTTAACGTAATTTAGCAGCTGCATTTTTGCAAAGTAAGACATTACTACAAAGTTCAAAATTTTCCCAATTATGAAATTTCTGACATTTTACTTTAGAAAGCTGAAGGCCTCACACAAAGCTAGAAAAAAAACCATGTTCCAGACTTGCTTAATTCCTCAAATGCAATTAGCCATTCCCTCGAATTGGTTTTGTGGTTACTGAAGTTGCTCTGCTTCATGCTGCATGCAGTAGTATTTCCTCTGATGAGGCAGACTAAAGCAATTATCTGCCAGAGCAAAAACAATGCGTACCATCCTTCATGAGGTGGAGAAAAACTTTGTTTTGCACCATGCACAGACTGCTGAGACAGCGCCGCTCGGAGGCTCCAAACTCGTAAAGTGCCTGCACTTCGTCGGTCTCCTTCATGTTGATCAAGCAGCCAGAAGAAGGCCCACCAGCAAAGACCTGAGTAACGAGGCCGCCCTACAACAGAAAGTGTAAAAATGTGTCTCCTCGAAGCACAGAGGGCTCAAGCATGCCTCCTCTCCCTATACGACGTGTCACAAGGAACAACAAACACATCCTAGGTTAACAGCCCCTTCACGCCCCTCATAAAACTCACAAAGCATTAAACCGGAATAAATATAAAAAAAAAGGACTTCGTAGTATTAATTTTGCATGTGGAAAAAGCATAACAGTTGGTATAAGAGTGACTACCACTCACGGTCGATTGCAATATATTCTAGTAGTGTCTTTGCTCATTATATATGCGCAATGTATGGGTAAAATGCAAGTAATGCATGCATCTATTCCCTTGCTTGCTCTTGGCTACTTTCTATGCCACAGGATCGCAAGCCTGAACACCCCCCCTTTCCTTTATACGCATTTTTTCCAATCCAAGCTGCTACACCTTAGCAATGTTAAAGCCTTTTTATTTACAGTCCTACTTTTGAGGAACGACGCGACAGCAGAAATTAAGCAGGAATGCTTGGCTGATGCCTGGTGAGAAAGCACACACACAAAAATTCTGACAAGCAAAACTAGAGCCTCTGCACTGACCAAGCAGGAGCTGAACATTTGAAGGATGTCTATTGATCGACAATTAAGATTACGATATACCGAACACATCCACAGAACAGCAAACCATAGGTGTTTTTTTTTTCTTGCAAATGTGCCATTTTTGATACAGTAATCCCTCGTTATTACGAAATCAACGGGACGGTGAATAAATTCGTTATAAGCGGTATTTTGATATAAGCGACAACTCGAAAAAAGATAAAGCAGATGAGCTTTAATTGCACCACGACTGCAAGGAATCAAAACACAATGCATTCAGTGAAGCAAAGCTTCTTTCAGGTGCAAAAAAGGCAGTGAGCTTTGGCTGTTTCAAGTTCTTGCTGGGTGCGAGCAACCCCTGCTTCCATTTGACCAAGCATTGCATGAGGCTGTGGTCGCCGCCCATGAAAGTGGCAGTGGTTGCAGTGTGGCCAATTTACAGGCCGGGCGTTTGGGCGTCACAGAACGCTACGCGAGTTTTGCATTGGAAAGCGCCGCAAATGCTGTGGCTCGAGTCTGAGGTTGTGTTTGTTGAGATCAAAAAACGATTATCCGCTCATTTCGGGTGCACAGCGCAATCATGAAAATTGACCGGTTTTGCACTAGGGGCTTTGCATGATCTCTGGGAAGTTTTTTCCCTAGGTGTGCAGCAGCGAAGTTTGCAAAACAAAAGTTTTTCGGTGCCCCGTTGTCGACCAAACTGCCAATTCTAAGGCTTGAGTGTCGGTGTTCGCGCAGCGTCGTGTCCACGCCATTGACAAAGGTCTAGGAACAAAATTCAGTGACCCTACAACACATTTGAACCGTTTGTCTGAAGTCAGATGGCATGCATCGAGCATGACCGGCGCGAGAAAATCGCCGGGGAAAGACCAGCTTGAGTTGACCCGCCATGTTGGCAGCCTGACTCGCCGCTGGGTCGCCACCGCTCGGCCATGCCTCTGCTCGCCACTTCGCTCTAAGCGGGTCAAGCTCTTTGTGCACTTCGAATAATGCGGCCTAAAATGCATCCGTTTGGGTTAGGACCAGAATAAAGTTCGAATAAAGCGATATTTCGAGTAAAGCGATTTCGTTATAACGAGGGATTACTGTACATGCATACTATAATGTGACTGCAGACAGCAACATGCTAGATACCTTAATGAAAATTCAAGAACATATTTTGCTTTTCTTCCTTTTTCTTTTTTTTTGCTGCAGCACAATACAAAGCCGCATCTGTGGGCGCAGCGTGAGATTAAAGGCACAGTACGGGCTATGCCTGTTGTTCTCAAAGCCCAAATTTCGTATTTCATTAGAGAGTGAAAGGAATAGCGCTAGAAAGATAGGATCACCTATTAGAAAAATTTTTCCCCTCGTTATATTTTCTTTTCACTGTGATGCAACAATATTATACAAAATTGCACAAAGCTAGAGACAAAAGACTTTTTCCCCAAACTTCGAAATTTTCACTGAAAAGTCAGTTTCAGCACCAAATTACACAATTGGGAGGTTACCATAAAATAAAAGAAATTTTAAACATAAAGGCAACTACAATGTTGGCAAAGTGCCAGGCCAACACAACGCACCTTCTTCAATGCAGTTACAGGGAAAATCTTCTTGGACTTCTGGCATCCATGCGGGGTTTTCTCACACCTGGAATGTTGGATACATATGCATGAATAATCCAGGAAAAAGCCATCCGTACACTACCTGTGCAACAAGTAATGCGAGATTTATTATAAAGCACTGCTTATTTTCCTATTTTATAAGATGTTGCAGCAAAGAGCAAGCACTCAGAGTACACAAAAAACGCTGGGCAGAAACCCACAATGGGGTTTGCTACGACGCCGGGGTTAGGGTTACAGAAAGGTATTTTTATATCTGAACAGAAAGGTCGTGCTAATGCTGCTAAGCAGTAGGGCAAAAAACACGCGAACAGTCGGATGGACAAAAGTAAGACTGTAAATTATTTTGTTTGAAGCTAGTACAACAAGCTGAGCCAGATACATTTCTAAAATTCACAACTCACTGATGTTGGCCACAACTGTACATCACAGGGTAAGATCCGCCACAATCGGCCAAGAACAGGGAATGAGTGTGACCAGCTGCGATGTCAAAAACCAAATCGTTCCTGGGCATCTGTTAAAAAAAGGAACACGCATAAGTATGCTTTTTATTCAGCACAACGGCCCCACACACCAGGGAGCCTCAAATGAAACAAAATTCAAAAGTCCAAAGTGTCTTCCTTCTAACCGCACAAGATATACATACAGCTGTGACAGTCGCAGTATTGCAAGAAGCAATTTCCTCCAGCTTGCCAGTTGGTCTTAAAGGAGTACTGACACGAAATTTCAAGGCTCAGATAACTATGCTTTACATAGTTATCTGAGCCTTGAAATTTCGTGTTTGTTTGTATATGGAGATACCCCCTCGGAAGTTTAAGCCGTAACCGTTCAGTAGAACATATTTCAAATCAATTTTAATTCTTGCATGCACAAGAAAGAATAAGGCAATTAACAAGGTGGCCACAGTGCAAAAACAGAGACAATGAGCATGAGTCGGAGATAAATGCTATGAGCAGCAAGGACAGTGTGCCATCTCCGAGTGGCTCACGTAACAGCGTGGAAATTTTTTAAAAAGTAAAGCATTTAAAAACCAATTGCAGCAGCCCCTTTCTTGGAAGGGCACTGAGAATTTCTGTGAGCTCAAGTCATTCAGTTCAAAGCAAGATCAAAACACATGCTAACGCCATTACGTGGCACAGGGACATACACACACACACACACACACACACACACAGACAAAAAAAAGATTTCTAGACTTGTCCAGCGATTCCGAATTTGTGGCTCTTGCATGACAATGTTGAGCCACTGTACTAATGGCCCATCTTTGGCTGCTCCCCCAAGTACATCACCCAGTCCTTGTCCCATCATGTTACGGGGGGGCAGGAGGCAACTCAGTGACGGCAGCAACGTTTCCGTTTGGACAAAGTTATAGCACAGTGCGAGTTTTCAACTGTTTTGAATGAAGTAAAAATATATGTATGCTGCTTTCATGCTCCCTTTGCGGTTTTCTCCAACACACTGATGCTTATGGTCAGCCCTCTTCCTCCTCAGGTTACAGTGACAGAGTTTGCTTCTGGCATTGCAGTTGACTAAACCTTGCGAGGCTTGGTTGTAAGCATCAGCAACTGTTTTCAGTTTGCTCAATGCCCTAGGCTGCTAAAGTAAATTTCTTGCCATCTGTGTTCTGACGTTGGTCCCTTGCTCGCTAGAAATACGTATTACACTTGAGTGGAGACTGTGCGTTTTTGCAACCTTTGTGTGCCTTTGCATTTCGTGCAACACAGGTACAATACAATCACATTTTCTGTTTCACCACTTCATGGAAAGTTTTGGGTGGCCTAAGAGATGTCATTACTGCTTTTTAGGCATTTTCAGGGGTAATATGAGACCCAGATTAACTTACCACTGCACACAAGACTCATGATTTCATGCATTCACTGAATTTTTTTTTAGGCTTTAGCAAATGACGAATCGGCTATGATTGGTGCACCTGGAAATTTTTTTTTAACATGTGCCCCTTCTAAACACAACTTCTAGTGTTGGGTCACTGCACGGCATTGTCGATTGATTGATTGTAGGGTTTTACGCGCCAACGCAATGCAGGCGATGAGGCGTGCTGTAGTGGACGGCTCCGGCTTAATTTTGACCACCTGGGGATCTTTAACACGCGCCGAAATCTCGTACACACGGGCATTTTTGCTTTTTGCCTCCATCAGAAAAGTGGCCGCCGCATGCACTGCGTTGTCAGCTTGTTGCATCTTGTTTGCTCGGTGCATATGACGCCCACAGGTTGGGAAGCGTACACTGGTGCGCTGACACCACGAGACACAAAGAGGTTATAAATATCAGACATTGAAAAACTTTCCGAAGGACACAAGCAGGTAAACACAAGAAACCCCATTTTGTATTGAGTTATTGTATTCTTGGCCTATGCACAGCACGCATATGTGGAATGGTTTGTCCCAAAGCCCTGTTACATTGTACACGCAACCACTCTAATACAGAACAAGGACTTTGTACCATGATTGCCCCGTAGAGGTATTGCCTCTCGCCCATAGAAAGAGAAAACCGCAGCTTCAGAACTCAGGCGTTGTACCCGCCATTGTGGGAACACAGCACTTGAATCTCATGGCTTTCTCATACATGGGGCCGGAAACTGCTGCTACAAAACTTTTAGCGGCTCCCTACAGCCATGGGGTGCACATAGCAAGAAAGAATTTATGTCTTCTTCTGGCACCACATCAGAAGAGATCTGTGCTGCTTCTCAATCATACAAGGTGTTATAACATTCTGATTCCAAATCCGAGCAGAATGAAACATAAATCAAAAGAATATTACCTTCAATCACTTTCAGCAAAAACTAAAAAATCAGGCACTGTGCGCTACTATCCCAGACACATCACATCTGTGCCACTGTCATCTCCGACATTTGTTATCAACGTAACAGGGCAAATTTTGAATGCACCACCGCGACCACACATGGTTGCACACTCATTGCCACACATGTACCACTGTGATCCCTAAAGGGTTAAAAGAATAATAAAAAAAAACTTTGGAAAGCAGCAAAGCCAGGCATATACTTCTAATGCAAGCAAATATACCTTCTAGAATGGTAAATGGTGACAAACAGCTTTTATTTTGATCTGTAATTCTTTTTCTCCGAGTTGAAATTATTTAGTTCAAACTGGCCACTTTAAATATGATAGCCCGAAATCAGTATTACGCATTATTTCACTTGATGGCAATTCAGTAAGCCAATAAATATGGAGCTCCTAAATTTATCAATGCTTGCAGAAATGAAATCCGATTTCAGCAAGGATACACAAATTAATCGATTGATTGTGGGGTTTAATGCGCCGACGCAACACAGGCGATGAGGCGTGCTGTAGTGGACGGCTCGGGCTTAATTTTGACCACCCGGGGATATTTAATGTGCTCCGAAATCTCGTATACACGGGCATTTTCGCTTCCATCAGAAAAGCGGCAGCTGCGGCACAACGCCTTAGCCACTGCGGCGGGTAAACACAAATTAAAATGCAGCTACTACAGAAAATTCAATTCAAGTTTTATACACCAGTCCAAAATAGACGCAAACAAAGGAGGAAAGGGGTGGGGTAATCTAGACACCCTTTTTAATGGCAGTGCTTCAATCTAAGCTTTATAACCTGCAGCAAGCCAAATAACCATCTATCACACACAGGTGCTTTGTTACAACTCACTCCCAAAAAAACACTGCAAGATAAAGTTCGTGCCGACACATGCGCAGAGAAAACATGCCGGCAGCATTGGCCCACGCTGCTGGTTAATAAAAAACTTACAGCAACCGATTTAGGGGTGGAAATGCATTTGGCGGCCGGGTTGTGACCCAGCTGGCCGGCATCGTTCAAGCCCCAACTGAGCACGGAGAAGCCGCAGGTGAGGGCCAGCGAGTGGCCGTGGCCAGCGCTCACTTTCAGCACGCCAGAGTCATTCAGGTGCTTCATCAGGCACGGCTGCATTCTGCGGGACGGGGGGAGGGAGGGGAGAGCAAGCGCATACTGCCTCAAGGTGCCCGCAGCCCCGCACGCGCCAGCCACAAGCAATCCCCCCACACCCGCCTCTTGGAAACCGAAACGAGCCACACTGCACAAACAAATAAAACTTCTTGAAAATCAGCAGGCTTCTGACATCACACCAAGGAGTTATGGCTCCGTAGTACTGAAGGCTATTTATCCTCAAACATGACGTGTGCCTGGCTCAATTAGCAACGGTTAGTACACGTGCACATATGTCCCAACACATCATCGCCATCAGCACGACCCAGCACTCACTAAGCGGTGATCACCTGCTCAAGGAGGAGAATGGCGAGTGAAATATAAATCTCGCTCCTCCCATTAGTGAGCAGCGGAATGAGGAGAGTTCTGCCGCTCGTTAACGCGAGCTCACATGAGAGTTCAACCGCCCCACAATCCCTGCATACAATCCTACTGAGAAATCACATCTATTTAAATGCAGCTCTTTGGTTGCATGAGTCGACAATAGTTTCAAATTTGCAGCTGATTAACATGTGCCCAACATAATTAGAATCGTATCATAATTGACCACTGTTCAATTATTTGGCTAGTTCTTCTTTGAGTAACTGACAACTATTAAGATTAATGAAACAGCTGAGGTTTTACAGCCATAAATTATTCGGTATGGGCCAATTATATTTATTCATCATATTTAAGGGCCACATCTTACCACAAGGCCTCCTGCTCCCTTTACCCAAGCAAAACAGGGGATATGTACTTCTATAGTAATTCTTTCATTTCTTCCTTGCATTCAGAGTTCTGGATAAAGCAGAGGTAACATACACTAAATTCCTCCAAGCTTCTCAAGCAAAATAAAGGGCAGGGAACGGGGGGGGGAGGAGGTTCTCCACATAATCTTGCCCAGGCCTGCCACAAACCTTACATATCAGAACTATAACCCAATTACTGAAAAAACACAAAAAGTGCTTTTTGATAGGTCTATGCTTTACATGTCTCTTATTGAATGGTGATGCACTAGCAATGCACGATGATGAAGCCCAGCCAGCTTAACAGTCGGTACACTTAAAACCAGCACAGGAAGCAGGCTGCACTTGAACCCTCACCATCCCCAAATAAATGTTTACCAATGTAGCCACAAATCGTCATATTATTGGGACAACTGCAACAAACGTTATCAAGGTGTTAATCGAGTGAATTAGTATGGAGGAGACATTGTAACAGCAGCAAAGAGGAACAAAAAAATTCCCGCGCCTTCCCGCGAGGGGAACACAAGTAAATGCAGAGCATTGGGGCCTCAGTACTGATTGAAGGCAGTGTTGCTTTCATCGCTTCTTCCGTGATGCTGGAGTAGCAGACACGAGTAAACGTGGGCACGAGTGTCAACCAAGGAAGGAAGGAGCAACGCAGTGACTGAAACACGAGCGACTGCTAGCCACTATATTTGCAGCGCGCGCAGTAGAGGGAGAGCAGTACGGGGGGAGAGCACGCATGCGCAAGCAGCGCGCGCCCTTCCACAACCCACCGCGCTGCTATCACGCACCTGTTAGGCCGAGACCGCGACGGAGCAAACGGGCTGACTACGACGCATGCGCGCGCCAGCTGCTGTTGAGAGAGAGGAGGGAAGGAGAGGCGCACCTGCTGCGGACGCGAAACTGTTGACACCGTCCGACGCAGGAACAGGCGAGGTTAAGAAATGCTCTGCATTTAAAACAGATGACGTGCATAATCGTTCATGTAGTCTTTTTTGCGCTTAGATGCGTCACCTCTCCCTCCCTCCTTTCATTACCATTCAGCGCTCCTTCAGTAAACATTCAGCACCTTAGCATATGCCAGTTAAATGCAAAAGTGAAAAGACCTTACCTGTCTAAGTCATCACCGTGTCCAAGCTGGCCATAGGATCCTTTGCCCCAGCTCCACACCTGTGTGATTATTGTCTGTCTAGGTGGCAGCAATTCTCTGTTATCAGAAGAACGTGAGGAGGCTGTTTGCCGGTCCAAGTAGTTCCTGATCTTGTCAGAGTCACTAATATTTGAAGCCTGATCTGACTCGACGAGCTCAAAAGATTCAGCGGAGCCATTGCGAGATCCTGTGGTGCTAACCTGAGGCGCAAAGGAAACAAAATTGAGTCGGTCGACAAAAAGCGAAGTGACCCGAGAAAACACGTTCTTGACAGCTACTGACGAGGTGCTTGAAGAGCTCCCTTTGCTGGGCTCACTGATTGTGTCCTCCGGCACAGACTTTCTTGATTTGGAGGGAGGCTTGTGGCCCAGCTGTCGGTCAAGGAATTCCATTGCATGCTCAGGATTCAGGATGGACGACGTACGCTTCGATGGCATGGACGCAGACCTCGAACGCTGCATGGGAAGTTGCTCTCTCCGGAGCTCCACCCCTTCAAACTCATTGCAAGCTGCTTCCGGGGCCTCTGTGCCCTGCTGTCTTCCTTCAGTGGATGCGGGGTTTGCTGCACCCCCCTGATCAGCCACAGCAACACTGGCATCCACGGAGGAATGTGGTTCCATGTGCTCTTCTCTGGGTCGGTCTTCTTGCATAGCAGCGGCTGTTTGCACTTCCTGGACTCCATTGAGCAACTTTCCACCCTCAACATCCAATGAAGCAGCTGCCTCTGATTTGGTTGCGCCTCCTAGCCCATCTTCATTTCCAGTGGTGCATTCAACATCCCTTACGGTGCTTTCTTCAGCCTCAACTACTTCAGCTTCACCCTCGATAGTAGAGGGCTTCGACTCCATGCAAGGGAGACCAAGAGGGCAGGTGACTGACTTTGCGGAGCACCTACTGCACGTGACAGCAGTGTCCCGAGTGGCCACGGGCAAGGCGTTTTCAGTCACAGCAAGACTGTGAGTGGCTCCGCACGCCACCGAGAGCACTTTCTTTCCCTTCAGGAAGCTAATTTTCTTTGGTAAACTCCTCGTAGTAACATTTAGTCCAAGCTGGGGGCCCGTACCCCAGGCAAATACCTCATGATTGGACGTCAAGGCCAGAGTGTGAACAAGACCGCAAGAAACGCCAAGCACAAATGCATCACTGACCACTGAACAACCACAGTTTTGGCATTTCCCAAGTTCTTCCAAGATGTCGACTGCCCTCGGGCTGAGGACGACTTCTTCCAAGAAGCCACACTGCCCGTGGCTATTCTGACCCCACATATAGACGAGGCCATTGGTAGTCAGAGCTGCACTGTGACTTGGCCCACATGCAATGCTCTTGGCTGCCCACTTCACCCCGGTGACATGGAATGGCACTGTTGAATATTCAACCGTGTTTCCTGTGCCAAGCTGCCCAAAGTTGTTTTTTCCGAAGGCAAACACTTCCCCATTATCTGTTAAAAAAAGACAGTGGTGCGAGCCAAAGCTGAGGGCCGCCACAGTATGCTTGCCAATGGATATGGACGACAGAGGATTGTTGCATGTCCACAGTATTCCTTGTGCCTCAGGCGACTTGTCCTCGTCCGGTTTTCTGCAAACAGAAAGTAATAACGGTCCAATTCTCTCCTCGTTAGGCAGAAAGGTGCAACCACACCTGAAATGCTTCCTCGCATTTCAAGTGTGGTTGCACCATTAGAGCGAGAACTCCGTAACGTAAACGCATATGCTAACGAAAACATATTACCCGGCCGACGGTAAACGCTACAAACACTTCGCCTAAGCAAACAAAACAGAAAGGCCCCCAGCTTAAGCTAAACATCTTTGGCGGCCACCATACGAAAGCTATCAATAGACACACACCGTTATTTGTGGGGTCAACAACCTACTTGACATTTTGCTTTACAAACGTTGGGTCCAAAACAGCTTCGTGACTGTGCAAAATTGCACTAACGCTGTATTGCCTAATTTATATCCAACCAATAAGGCCTCCTTAAAAGAGTATACTACTAGTTGATGAGTAGCAGGCACCCAGCGCAAGTAAGCGAATTTTCGCAATACACCAATTAACGCGTTTTTTATGGTGCAGCACCTTCAATCAGCGACTTTGAAAAGGCAATCAAGAAACCAGCTATACGACAAGAAGTGGCTGGGTACAAGTAAAAAAACAAAACAAGAAAGAACGAAACGAAATAGTCCGTCCTTCCGAGGAGACGTGCAGACACAGGTCACACTCACTCTTCGATCACACCCATGATTCGCTGTGTCTGGTCTGCTCATTTGTAGCCCATTGAAGGGGGTGCAATCGACCAGCTGCGCCCTTAAGAGGAAGCATTACCTACGGCAAAAAGCATTAAGCTGTCAAGACATTCCACACATACGCAGTTCCTGGTGTTTCGCTCGAACGCGAGTAAACATCTCGAAAGAGCTAGCTACCTTTATCCAACTGATTCTGCTGCACACATGATAAAACGAAACTCGCACACAGGGTGGCTTGGGCAACGCAGTGTTGCCTGCTGCCTTAGGATAATCGGCCTAACATACCCAACGCCCTGCGACGATGTGCAACGATACTCAGCTTGACGGTACCAAACAGTGCCGTTTCTATTAAAAACATCGGGACAAATAAGTGAATTAAGTGCGTTCATAATAGCAGCGCAGGACAGAAGGAACTAATTAGAAAGAGAAAAAAGTGAGGAGGATATGCTAAACGTAAAATTTAGGTAAAAAATAGCTAAAAATTGCTAGTACGATCTCACTCTTGCTCCCATCTCTTGCTCGCTCACTCGCGGTATATTCTGGTGGTATCGCCAGTATCACGTCGCTCACAACCCCTTGATATGCGCGCTAGTTTTCTTTCACATTGATACGATGCGCTCCCAGCTAGATTTGAGTGAGATATGGCATAAGATCGGGCCGATAAGTGCAAGTGCCCACACGCAGTAAAAGGCGGACTGGACGAGCGTTGGACAAACGGGACATAGTCCTTCTGGTTGGTAGTGGTGGCCCGAAAAACAATAAGAATTCTTTTTCTATTGTAATCAATCATACGATGCAAAATAATGGAGCAGAAGCAAGTCTAAGTTCAAGAGAGACAGAGAAAAAACAAAAAAACAACAACAGAGAGAAGAGTAGGAAAACTAGGTAAAATTCAGCCCGATCGGAACAAGCTGTCTCCGAAATGAAGGAGTGGTTAGTGCACGTTTCGTGATGTGCTCTCGCTAGCGCAGCTTCTTCTTTAAGACGAACTACGTGCCGGGGGCTAGTCGAGGTACTTCCAAAGGGGAAGAAGTGTGAAAGGCCAAATAAAAAAAATCTCTAAGGAAAAATCGACGTGTAACTCATCCCGCACGACGTCCTGAAAGAATGTGGAACTGTGAGTGAGGGAGGGAGTGCTTTATTGATAGAAAGTGGAAAAGTGGACTAGGGATATTTTGAACTCATTTGGGAGATCACCAGCGTTAACCCAGTCCGAGGGAAGGGGAGAGGGGAATGAAAGGGGATAGGTGAGAACGAATGGAGACATAGAAAGAGGGAGAGAAAGGAATTAAGAGATCAGATAATGGGTGCGTAAGGCTGGCCAGCAGGCATTGGGCTACAGCTGTTTTATGAGGTTGGCCTCCTCGAGGAAGGCCAGGACAAGTCGGATGCTTTCCGCCGGATGGAGTTGGGGCCAGTCGGGAAAAACATGTCCATCAGGGTGTGGCTGGGCAGCCCGAGACGCTGGAGTGCGACCCGAAGCTCTCTGCTCGCAGCTGTTGGCGGCAGGAGCAGAGCAGGTGCTCCAGGGTCACGGGCTCTGGGCACTCAGCACATCCCGGGAACGACCACAATCCTCAGCGACTCGAAGACCGCCATCCGCAACTTCGCCCGCGGCGTGGTGTGGAAGACAGCGGCCAAGATCGCAGAAACAGGGACGGCACCCATCCGGTCCACCGTAGCCCTGAAATATGGTTCCCGGCCCACGCAGGCAGGGAGCTGGCAACCAACATCGGCAATCGCAACGAAGAGGCGGATGCCGCGGCTCGCGAACTCGCAAAGTGCCGAGCCGTGGCGGAAGCCCCGTCGGACCCCAGCGAACAAGACCACAACGAGGAAGAAGACGCAGAACCCATCACCGACTACGGCGAGGTCCTGCGATGGTACCGCGACCAGAGGCAAGCCTTTCCGCCCCCGCACAGGGAACTATCCAGGGCGGAGGCAGTCAGGTTTCGACAACTACAGACGGAAACCGTGCTGACACCGGCGCTGGCGCGCCACATGTGCCCGGACCTGTTCGAGGACGCTACGTGTAGTGTGTGCAAACGCGAGACAGCGACGCTATCCTCATGTGGGGGTGTGAAAGTGAAGTGCGCGACGGGGGGGGACAATGTGCAGTGCTCGAGAGACACGTACCCACCGGATGTGCGCGAGTGTGTGTGTTCGACGGACATCAACCACCAAAGAAGGGTCATCCAGCGGCTCGAAGCGGCCTTAGCCAAGCAAAGGCGAAAGAGTGACCCAAACACGACCGACCCCAGACTGGGGAGGAAGTGGACGGGGAGCTCAAGTAGCCCGAGCAAGGCGGGCACGAAGCCTCGAGGTCTACACCCGGACTTATAGAAATCTATAAGTTAGACTAGGGAGCGGCTACGAGCCCTGCGCGGTCGAGCCGGCTCCTAACACGCAGGATATGTGTTTCAATAAAGTCTTTTCTCTCTCTCTCTCTCAGCACATATGTGGGCGACGACCGGTGGCCTTGTCGGTGCAAGCGGGCTGCCACGTTGCAGCAATCGAGCCGCGTGCGGAGGAGTATGGAGCTGGCGTCCCTGCTGATGCGACCAGACAGGACCTGTGGAGCTCGGCCGCTGATGACTCTAGGGTCCGGGTGTATCGTCTCCACCTCCTGGCCCAGGTCAGGATGGGTTGTGCGGCGTCGAAGGGCCTCAGGTCGCGGGAGGCAGGGACCCCATCCTGGCGAGCAGCACTACTGGCCAGGGCGTCAGCCACCTCATTGCCGGTGATTACGACATGAGATGGCAACCAGTGGAGCCGTAGGTCACAACCGCGGGTCTCCATTAGGCGAAGTTTCGCCGCCAGCGACCGCTCCACGTAGCCGCTGGAGCTCGATGGCTGGTCCACCGCTCGCAGTCGCAAGAGAGCGGGCCGGGAGTCGGTGATGACGGCCCCCTGAATCTGGTTGCTTTTCTCCAGGAGCAGGTCAGCAGCAAGGTGCAGCCTGGCCAGCTCTGCAAGGGTGGAAGCGGCGGGGTAGGGCAGGCAGCACACACGACTGGTGCCAAGCTCTATTGCCGTGCAGGCGGCTCCAGCTCTGCCCATGGACGGTTGCACGGAGCCGTCTGTGTAGAGCGGCAGGAGGCCGGCCGTTTCGTCCTGCAGCAGGGCAGCAACCTCCTGATGAATAGCCTGGGTTGGTGTTGACCGCTTGCTGCGAATCCTCGGGAGCGTGGTGCTGATGTGAAGAGATCGATTATCATCGGCCGGTGCCAGGTGGTGGTGTCTCGAGGGGGGGTGCTGCGGCAGCTCAACGTGACCCTCGTAGATGGACGTCAGCATGTCCATCTGCGAGTAGGGGCGGCTGTACGTGGTTTACCGCTGCAGAAGGGCTGCCCCGTCCGGTGTGCTATGGAGCCGGTGGATGTGGTGCAGCCCCGTCTGCAGGGCCGCATCTGGATGGTCCAGGTGCCGGCCTCTGTGTAGGTAGTCGCAGCCGGGGACGTGCTCGGGAGGCCCAGGCAGAGGCGTATGGCTTGTTTGATATTTTTCTCTGCGCCTCCTCCTACACGTTGTATTCAATGTACACGACTTCCCTTTGTAACGCCCTTTGGTTTTGTGGGCAAAACAAATCAAATGTCTGCGCCGGCATCATCGTCATCCGTCGCAAAGCGCTTGAGAAACTTGATTAGCGCTTCCGTTTGTAACGACAAGATACTGCCGAATAATTGCATCATTAGATGATAATTACATTTATGATAACTGCAGTCAATGTATTTTAAGTAATTCCACAGGTGGTGGAAGACATGCAAGCCTACCATTTCTTACGCCTGTATTCGGGGAGGAGCGCACGTGTTCGAACGCCAGCCAACGTGTCTCGCTTCGGCTGCCTGTTCACTCCGTCCAACCGTGAGTATTGCTCAAATGACCAGCCTTTACGAGTGACCAAGCGATTCTTCAAGTTACCCGTTACCTGTACATACCAGTTTCGACCACCCTGCATTAGAGACTGGACAATTATAATGGTTTTTTTTGCATCGCCACCGCTAAGCCTACGTGCATCGGCGCGGCGCCGACGCTCGAGCCAGCTACTCCGCGGGGCTCGCGGGTGAACTTGCTCGTGGCGTTCCTTTCGCGCCATGGCTCATATCGCACACCGGCAATATTCTCCGGCCTCCATTTCTTCAAGTCGGCACCCAACAATCCGCGATGAATGATCCACCGGTGGGAACCCAGAGCAGTCATGAATACGTCGAAGAAGGCTGTTCCAACCAAATGGACCACGAGGAAGCTGACGACAACCTTTTCTTGCCTCCATGCTGACGACGATCCAACCGGCGGCTGGAAAACCTGGACACGTGCCAAGCCAAACAAGAAAACGGCCATCACGAGACTGGGTCGGGTAAGTAGGCCCCGCTCCTTGCTCTTGCTAAGACCGCTCTCGAAAATAAGTGTTAAAGATATTCCTAAAACGCACTAGCAATGCTTATCGGCACATCAGCTCCCTCATCGGAACTAGCTGAGCTCGCAGCTCATCGATATGATGTAGCACGTAACAGCATCCAACTGACTGTGTATGATCCTGCACATGCCTCCAAGCTAATGGCTACCACTCATGTCCGCTTCCCAAGTAGCACAGAACATTAGAATAACGTTATCTGGAAGTTGCGAAAGTTTAGATAACGTTAAATGTTACGAGGCAATGTTTATGTAACGTTTAAAAAAAACATTCAATGTTTATGTTATGTTAGAAACGTTATTTTTGCGTTGAAAACAAACATGTATGTTAACGTTTTGTTCCCAACATTTATTTAACGTTTAGGAAACAACTTAAAACCAATGTTAGAAATACTAATGTTATTACAATGATGCATACTCAACATTAAAGTAATGTAAATATACAAACATTATAATAACGTTCAGGACATGTTCAGGAAACAACTTATCACCAATGTTAGAAATGGTAACGTTATTAAAATGCTCAGGACTCAACATTAAAGTAATGTACAAATTGAAACATTATAATAACGTTCAGGGCATGTTCACGGCAGAACATTAATGGGATGTAAAAATGTAAACATTATTATAATGTTAAGAAGTACCCGCAAAGCAACGTTATAGGTAACATCTTTATTGCAACATTATTACAATGTTCAAGGCATAACGTTGAAGTAATTTTAGAAATTTAACGTTATTAAAATGCTCGAGGTAATACTGTCAGGTAACATAATAAATCTGAACATAAGCATAACATTTATGTTACAACGGCGCGGTGATGTTATGCTTGAAGCATTAGCGAAATGTTCAAACTAATTGCACAATACAACTGGCTTTTACCAAAGTCTTCAGGGGTACAGGGGGTCAAAACAAGTCCTCCCCCCGAAATTTCTCGTGAGGGAAGTGGGGAGGGGGGGGGGGGGGGGGTTCATCTAGGACGGGTGATTCGCGCGAACGTGAATCGCACGCGCCAGATAACGCTTCCAGGCTCCAGCACGTACCGGTCGGTTCTTCTGGCTCCCTCTTCACCATTTTGACATATTAAAGGGGGGGGGGGGATATTTCGGGTTATTTCCTTATTTCACATATATAGAACTTTGCATCTCGTGCCGTCGGCGTGTCGCCACCGATTCTGCTATCTTTGGCGTGTCTTCCGCGGCCAATTTCCAGCTCGTTTGAGCAGCTCTGGCGGCTGAAACACCCCCCCCCCCCCCCCCACCTTCCGATATAAAATCCTGGCTACGCCAATGCTTTTAAAAATCGCAGCCACATTATTTCTATGCTTCACTGCATTTGGACGCCGCCGGAGATGTGCTGAGACAAATGTTGTAAGTGTGTATGCGTGCGTGTTTATTTTGTGTTATGAGCCCAGCCCAGCCCAGGACATGGGCAAGCCAACGTGTTGAGAAGGATAAATTACAGCGCCAATCGTGTCATCAGTTGTGGTTTTGGCCGCTGCGAGTCCGCGCGAAACATTTCTCAGGCAAGGCGGCTTTCCCCTCAGTTGCCTTTTGTTCCCTCAGAGGAATAGCTCCGTCAACAACCGGTCCCATTTATGACCAGTCCTATTGTTGCCCACCGCCGCTCCCCTCGTTTTGCAAGGCGTGTATCATGCGGGTGCGCGCGGCGGGTGGGGGCTTGCTCCCCCTCTCAAGACCTGCAGGGGAAGTGCGTCAAAGCCTGTTCTTGTGTCTTGTATTCCGGCGTGAGTCTACCTGGTATTTTTCTTTTCTGTCATCTGCACCGAGCGCAAGAAAGAGCGACAGCACAGAGCAGCAGAAGGTGTTTTGCGTCATCGAGAAATACACTTGTTGCCGGGAAACAACGATTTGCAAGTCAATTATGCAGGTTACTTCAAATATACACGAAAGCACGCTTTTAACAATTTTCAGTGCATCATATGAAGTTAAATTTATTTTAGGAATTGACTAGGAATGATTAGGAATGAATGACTAGGATGAATGAATGAATGAATGAAATAATGAATGGATGACTAGGAATGAATAGGAATAGAAAAAAATGAATAGGAATTGACAGTGTTATGTGTAATTTTTACATTCCTGTCACGTTTGCACCGCAAATTCTGCGCCATTGAAGCAGAAAACAAAAATGCGAGAGCTGCTTCTTATCAATGCGGCGATCGAATTAACACCCATTGGATGATTTGGTAGATCTGTAACGAACTCTGGCTTTCACTGTATACAGTGAAAGCCAGAGTTGCCCTGCGCATGCAACGCGAGACTGCGACACCGCAGTTTCGCGTTATTTTGTTTCGCATTAGCCATATAAAGTACAACAGCATTGTTATGGTGCATCAGCCACAGAGGAAGAAGACACGAACGCCAGTGCCTAGCCTGCTCGCACGTGTGCTAAATTGTAGCCAAAACAAGACGCTGGGCGCGCTCAGATCGACTCTGAGTTGTACATGTATTGAAAAGGAAGAAGCCGAAGCTCTGGCGTTCTTGGTCTGCGCGGAGCCTTCTGTTATGTAAATACGCCTTGTTGGTTGATGGGTTGTAGGGTTTAACGCGCCGATGCAACGCAGGCGATGAGGCGCGCCGCAGTGGAGGGCTCCGGATTAATTTTGACCACCTGGGGATCTGTAACGTGCGCCTAAATCTCGTACGCACGGGCGTTTTTGCTTTTCGCCTCCATCGGAAAAGCGGCCGCAGCGGCCGGGAATCGAACCAGCGTCCTCGTGCCCAGCAGCACAACGCCTTAGCCACTGAGCCACCAAGGCGGGTGTAAATACGCCTTGTAAATACATCTTCGTTTCACGTCTTCCTCTCTGTAACATTTTGGTGGCGGTTGCTAACCATATATCCATGCTCCTGCCTTGAGCCTATACGAGCGCGTAAGTGCTCACTATCGATGATACCCTACGCTCACGCTCGCGCTACAAACGGCTAGCCTCCTGGTTATAAGTTTCGTCGGGAAATCGACTTCATGATGTCGATGGGCGGTGGACCCAAGGTGAAATCAAGCACCGGGGCCCTTGCGAAGTATCTAACCAAGCTGTACAGCCTTCCTTTGTAGCCGCATAACTGTATTTCTAGAGTGGATTTCAACTTTTAACATCTACGTATATAAACTGCACTCCGCTGTCGCTCCAATTCCTCCCCATAACGCTGCGCTGGCGGCACGATTGCTGCCTAAATATTTTGATGTCTGCTGCTGCGGTGTTGTTAATTCACTGCAAAAGCTATAATGTTTGACAACTGTATTACCTTTGATGAAACTTTATAAAAATATTTAGGCGACGAAATTGAAACTTTGAAAACTTCCCTTTGCGGCAGACGTAATCAATTCGTCAATTTTGATGCAAGCCTTTATCCGCCGTGTAAAAGCACGCACCACGTCGAAATATAGAGTTACGCGTACAGTTAAACCTGTATGTAAAGAAGTTGATAAAAATTCAAAATTTTCGTTACATGCAGGTTTTCATTATATGCAAGTTTCGATTTAAGGCAGCCGTAAATGAAGCCGAAACTAAATCAGAATACTTGACATCAGGGACAGTGAACTCTCCCTTCAAGAATTTATTTCAGAGTGAAAAAAATGCTCTATTTGCGGCTTCTGCTTTTCCACGAAGTTTTTCAGTACACGGCAGTCCAAAGAATCAAGGTCGCTTATACCCCTGTATTCGCAAGCGTAACGTAACTATCAATTTTGCCTTTTGACACTCTTCGCTGCTTTAACCAGTTTCAAGGAGCAAACGTGTGCTGAAAGGGCGCCTTTTCGCGAACTTGATGCTATTTAATTGTGCACTCAAACTTTTTGAGAAGGTGCTAGCTGGGATGCTGTACCGAACGACAACGTTGATCCTACTTGCCTGCGGAGACGGCACCTGAAATTGCGAGCTTGTCTTGAAAAGACAAATCTTTTTGTTTTCTAGTAGCAGAACTCATCACCAACGAACCTACACCTCAGAAATCAGTGGAGACGCGCGAATATACTCACCGACAGTTGGGCCTAGCACCTAAGCGACACCACACTCACATTGGAAACACACGGTAGTTTGCAGCGCGGGCAATGTTCGCTAAATTAGTGCATATCTCCAGCCAATTTTTCAGAAAAAGTGCAAAAAACGATGGCTCATCAGCGTAGCGAATTCGTTACATGAAGGTGTAACTGTTGCCATGCCTTCGTTATATAGAGGTCAGGTCGAAAACGCATCGTTTTCAATGAGGCTGGCAATGGGGATTTGAAAAACTTTGTTAAATCCAGGAATTCGTCACGTGGAAGTTAGTTACATCCTGGTTCAAATGTAATTGAAATGACTCCTTTTTTCCCATTTTGTGCCTTGCAGACATTGTGCTAACTCAAAGCACGAATTCTTCTCACAGGCAAGGGCAAGACGATTAGGAAGTATTCGAGTCCTTATAATCAGCCGAAGCGCAATGTTTAGCCTCCAATTACGCGAACTTCGTTTAAAACCTTGAGTTGCGTTTGTTGTTGAAAAGCTGCGTACCCATATTTTTCCCATCATCGTGTGCGGCGTAAGGACACGAAGCCCTCGAAAAATGGGGAGGGTGAGGGAAGAGGGGGGGGGGGGGGATCGAGCCTTTCAGCGCCCACTTTGTTGGCGCCTATGCCATCGAGCTAATTTGAAACGAATCATCCGATCTCAGTGTCTCCGTGTTACTGTTATGACGGGGTCTGGGACATTTCGGTGAAGCACGTTTCGGCACACGGGCTTTCCGATGCACGGACTTCTCGGTTCAAAGGCATTTCGATGCGAAAACATTTTGAAGAACAGATATGGTTACTCGTAGTGTGCTCCTAACGTGCCACGATGGAAGGAGACAACGACGGTAGAAAACGACGACGAAGCGTTTGAGTACGCAAGCAGTGCACGTGCAGTTTTCTGGAAACAGCGGTAATAAGACAACGCCAGCGGTGCGCTAGCTGTCTCGAGGAGGTCATGTAAAATATATTTGTTGGTACTAGCCACCTACTTCGGTCTGGTTCTTGTATGCCTTATTTGCTTTGAACGTATTGTTGTATTTTGATTTTGGTAAATCATATGTCGTGAATGACTATTTACTGCACTTACTGAATTTTTTCATTATATTAATGCCGCGTTTCAAAAGTTTATCTTACGATTTGTGTCCATTGTTAGGTTTTTCTTTAACACACTTCAAGCAACACCTATTATAAAGCAGATTTATTTTACTCGTTGCGGCTTATTTCCTATTAAGTTGTGGTTCTTTGGGCAGGGGAGAGATTGCTCTAGATTCACTCAGAAAACATTTTAGAAAACATTAGAAATAGCAGTTTCTAGCCGTAATATCCCGTAATTTGCGTGATATTCTGTGATTTACTGTGAAATGATATCCTATTATTTCTAGTCGTGAGACTATGTAATTTTCGGAGCCGTTTAACGGGGGAGGAAGAAGGGGGGGGGGGGGGGGGGAGAGAGACTCCATGTGCGAAGGCATTCCTGGCGAAGGCATGCTTTATCGGCGATCAGGCGAGAAATTACGTAATTGCGTTCGCTAATAGTGCTCAAGGCTGCAGGGGTAACTCGCTTTCATACATGTACGAAAAAAAAACAACCCTTTTTTGTAGTTATGTGACCACACAGTTATTCCGTACGCACCAGCTGGACTGGTTAAGTTGCCCACAATTCTTTTTTCATCGAAGCATGATATTTCTGACTAGTGAATCAAAACGTTTAAGTTCTAGTTTACAAAAAAAAAATGTCACTGGTGTTTTTTACAAATTTTCTCCCTACACCACTCGCATTTCATGTTTGGTTATGAAGCGTTCCTTGATCCGGGAATCACGATCAGTCTCGTTCAAAGTCAATCTTGTTCGCGAGTCCTCTGTTCGTTGAGACGAGCAGGTAAGGCTGTCTTCACTTTGCGATGTAAAAGGCGAACTTCGCGGCGCTGTCCCCAAGCGCGGGTGGAGAAGTTTCCCGTCGCATTGTGCGACGTTCCTTTGTGTAGCATCCCCCCACGGCTTTTTGTTCATTCAGACAGGTTTCAGCCGCAGACAGCGGCTGCGGAAAGTTGCTTGGAGATCCACTGTCTTCTCGCCCCATATGAGAGGGAAAGAAAAAAGGGCAAGGGCTCAAGGGGTCTTTTCTCGCCACTGCCGACCCCGTGCGCACCCAGCTCCAGTCGTTACACCGGATCGTTTACCTGGAACACTGCAGTTGTAGACGTAAGTATATGCGCAAGCGCATGCTTGTTCAGTCGTAGCCTGTTCGATGGTGTTATATCTTTCTCCGTGGTCTGTCCAACCTAGACCCGTTTATCGCTGGATATTCAAAACGAAGCGCCAGAGGTGGCGTTTGGGCAATGTAAGCGACATACAAGGAAGGTGTGCAGGAGCAACTCGTGAGTATTTTCTTGCTTATAGGCCCGTGCACACTTGCGACGAACAACGCGATTTCTGTCGCGGCGACAAATTGGCCGAGACCGAACGACAAAACGGATCGCCGGGCGGCAAAAGTTTCCGAAATCGCGTCTCATCGTCGCAAGTGTGAACGGGCCTTATATGTTTGGTGAACTATATAGTAGGCAGTATTGATGGAAGAATCGATGTTACGGGTACGTTGCATGGAAACGATTTTTGTTCGTTGCATGGAAACGATTTTTGCGCGCTTTGTGCAAAGCAAAGTGAATTCGGATAACTAACCTCGCCCACACTCGAATGATCTTCACTTCAGCCGGGCAAGTGAGGTAGCGGCTTGGGCACGCGAAACAAAATAATGTGCGTGTCACGTTAGTTCGCTGTGCGAAATTTTGAAAAAAACAAAAGCATTACGTTTGCCCCTAATTGCCTGGCGATGCGATAATTATGTTGGGAACGCCGGGGTTCCTTAACGTGAAAAAAAAAAAAAAAAAAGGGGGGGGGGAGGCTGCAGCCAGTGCAGCTACTTCGGAATGTAGTCGATACAAATGCAAACGAACAGGTCAGAATGCACCCCTTGGTAGCCTATTTTGCCGCTGGTTAACTTAGACGGTATGACGGTGTACCTATCGCAAAAAGTTCGTCAGATTTCTGGGATATATTGTTAAAAGCTGCAAACCTGAGCCTTTTGTCGTAGCTTTCTTCGCTGGCGAGTAAGCAACCAGACAACCTGCGTGACTATATAGCCAACTTTGTTAGAAAGGGGCACTTTGAGGGCTGCAGGTGTCACAGAGGGTGGGAAAAAGTGCGCTGTTCGAGTACATGCGTTCGTTTGCGACTTACATTTTTGAAATGCATTAAAGCAGCATAGCGCGTTCTTGAGTTGTGAGAAATGCACCCCAAAAGGCTGGTAAATAGCAGCTGGTAAAGAGTCAAAGTCACTTTCATTGCAGGCTATGGTTTTCAAGATACCCTCAAACCGGGAAAGCCGCGGAGTTCATTGACGATGAGTGCCAATCCCGATACCATAGAAACTGGTAAGTAAATATTGTGTAAATGGCGAGCGGGTTTAGCGAATCAAAATGGAAAAGCGAATTCAATCGATAACGCACAGCACAACAGGAGCTGGAATGACCAGGGAAGGTGCCACTTTCAACTAAGCCGATAAAGATCCGAAGGGGGAATTGGGGTTAAGAGGTGTGGGAGGTACTTGGTCATGCTAGCGATCACCCACTCCCTCTAAAGGGAACCGTTCCGCCCAAAAGAGGTCACTCTGGATACAGAATTTTGCCTACTGCGCGTACTTTATCAGAAGTTTGGAACCAACACGCTTTCATTGGGGCCGCATTGATCATGCACAGCCGTCGTTCGCCGAAATAAAACCGACATGCTTCGAGCAAAAAAGCTAGTTCTAGTACTGTTCATCGGTGGTGCGGTTTCGAACAGCTTGAATCAAAGGCTTTTACAGCCGTGGTTCCAGGCGCTCTTCCCAACTTTTGAAAAATCCTGTAAATGCTCAGCAGTGATGAATAACAGGGTGCGTTTCATATGACGAGGTAACAACGCCGAGCGTGAAAAAACAAAAACCATGGTTAAAGTGAACGCTAACAAATTTAGTGGCTGCAATGATACGCATGGCTTTGACTGAAAAACAGACCCTTCCTGCATTCGTGCAAATAAAAAAAAAAGAAGAATGCCCGGGTTGTTGTAAAATGTTCAAATTCTTCCTCCTTTCTTCCCCTAGCCTGTTCCAAGCATATATTAAACATGTCACACAACTCTTTTCAGTGCTGAGAAAGACTATAGGATCGAAGTTGTTCGTTTATGAGTTCCCACTTTGGTTCCCTTTATTACGTAAGTAAACTTGGACCATTATACACATTCGTGTTTAATGGGTGTTTCTTTTGTGTGAACCATCTGTAATACCTCTAGCACTTTGTGTTCTTTTTTAGGTGAAAGATCTGCCGGACTGGAGGAGCAAACGTCGCTTCTACAACCAAGCGAATTTTCAGATGGGTTGTTTCGATTGAGGTAGCGGTCATCTATATACAGTTGGACAGGAAGAAAAGAAGAAAACGGTCCGAGAGGTTAGTATCCGTTCCCGAGTAGTATTTGGTGAGTGTAGAAAATTTCTGAAAGCGTATTTTGATTTGTTTTAGTAGTTCAATTTATGAACTGCTATGCAGCCCATAACTAGTCGCGCCCTATGCTTTCCAGCTGCTGCTGGTGTGACGCAGGTCACAGTCGATAGCGGGCCACATCATTGGTGACTGGATCCACTTTGCGAATATTGGGCTTACAGGAACCCACAAGGTAAGCAATAAACTAATATTCTCAAAATGTAATAGTGCATTTATATTTAAATGATTTTCATCCTAATCTCTGCCTAATAAAAATACATGAACCATGCAGAAGACACAACACTCCGCTAGCGAGCGACTTTGAGGAACAGTCACTAACCTGTATAGGTTACTGACTCGGGAGATTCAAGTTGGGAGTCAGTTGACCGAAAATTTTGTGCGCTTGCTTTCTTCTGGTCATATGGTTAGCACGAGTTGCTGCGTAGCTGCTTGTTCAGTTACTCTCCTTTTAGTGCATGTGCGTGTGAGCGCTCGTTAACTAAACAAATCCTTAGGCGGCGACTACTTTTTCGCGCAAAAACCGCCTACTGCCGCAGCGTACTGCAGTAGGAATTGTTTGCTTTTTCCACACAGACGCAGCCAGCCCCTGGATGGAGCCTCCTCTCCTGCACAGCAGCAGCAATGGAATGTAAATAAAAAAAATGTTGTAACCATGCAAAAATAAAATAAAATTTTATTTGAAATTTCACTTTTCCTTGTTATTTTGAAAATGCTTTAAAATATATCGTAACCGGCAAACGTGGATAACAGAAACAATGCTCCACGGTACACATTCCACACGTTTGGCAAAACGTCACTGTAACGTTCCTGGTCCACATTCTGAAAACGTTTTGCAACGTTAAAAGATTGTTTCAAGCGTGTTTTCTGCAACGTTAAGTAAATGTAAATCCAACATAATTACTATGTTGTCGAAATGCTTCATCACAGTTCCAATAATGTTTGACGAAACGTTACTATAACGTTTTTTAGTTGTTCTTAAAATGTTTTTGTAGGGTGCTTCTGCAACGTTAGGTAAACGTAACTCCAAAAGTATTTATATGTTGTAGAAATGCTTTCTTACTGTTCGCATAACGTTTGGCGAAATGTGATGTAACGTTTTACATTGTTTTTAAACGTTTTTTGAACGTTATTAGCTTGTTCGCTGCAACGTTAGGGAAATGTAACACTAACATTAATAATATGTTGTAAAAATGTTATGTGGACGTTTAAATAATGTTTGACAGAACATTACTGTAACGTTTTTGATAACATTAGTTAAACATTTCAAAAAAATGACATTAAGAACATTGCTCTAACGTTAGCACCAAACAAAAAAAATACGTTCTTCTAATGTTTTGGTGCTACTTGGGTTTATGCATCACTCCCAAGAGATAATCGTCCCTGTTGAAATCAAGGCGTCTCCAAATCGGCCCAACACATCCCGCGGGGTTATCACAGATGAAGCAGGTGAATCGAATGAAGCAATCCTTCAGTGGCTTCACTGCGAGCAAGCGGACATTTTGGCTGCTCAACGCCTTGGAAAGACCAATCGAGCAGTCCTCACCTTCGATTCACCTACACTCCCTCGAGTAGTCAAATATTACACAGCCATCGTACGGGTCAGTCCATACGCCCCTAAGCGAATCGTCTGCTTCAACTGCGATAACATCGGACACATGGCTAAGTACTGCCCCAAGCAACCAGTCTGTAGAAACTGCGGCCGCACCCACAATCAGGAAGAGCCTTGTGAACGTACGCTCTTCTGTGTGGTCTGTTTCTTCTGTGTGGCCTGTAAAGAAGATGGCCACCTGGCCCTGGACCAGAAGTTTGCCAGCAGAAAGGCAATCCCACGACAGCACTCTCAGCGCGTTCAGGACGGGGTTTCTTACCGAAATGTGCTCCAGAAAGCGGAATGCAATCCCAAACTGTGAAGTCAGCTTCGACCTCAGCCGCGACCTCTATTAATGAGGCTATTTTGGCGCAGCTGGACAGCTTGCGCTCTGAAATCCGTCAGCTGCGAGAGGAGAACACTCAACTCAAGGAGGAGATTGCCATGCTCCGTCAGGGTACTTCTCCCCAGTCGCAGCTACAACGAAAGACTGATTCATCCAAGCTGCCTCCGAAATCAGCGCAACGTTTGCACCCTAACATTTCGACGACCCAACGCCGCAGTCGCAGTGCTAGCAATAAACGCACCCCGACATCTCAACAGCATCCAAAGGACAGTTCGGATTTTATGCAAATCCTGAAGTTCATTCGCGCGGATCTTCAACAGGAACGACGTGAACGCCAAACGGATACAGAAAGGCTGCGTACTCTTTCAGACAGTTACGCTTCGGAAACAAAAGCCATGCTGCAATTAATCACCAGTAAACTCCCGGGACTGCCTGACGAGGTTGAACCGCCCCCTATAAAGGTTGCACCAAGAAACACGCTGACTCAAGGAAGCACTCCCTGAAGATACTGCAATGGCACTGCCTTAGTTTTACCCAATACGGCTCCATACTTTCCAACCGCATTCTTCACATTTCACCTTTCTTAATTCTGCTCCAGGAAACCCGGGTCACTCTTCAAGTCTATGGCTTTACAACTTTTACGGAACCTTCAATTACGGGAAGGGGTCCAGGCCGTAGCACACATGTGCACTGCACGCCCTCGATTATTGAACAAACGGCGGACCTGGTAAGATCAGACCTGGGTTGTTACCAAATTTCTGTCCCTGGTCAAAATTCCGAACATCACGTGGCTGTCGTCGTCCACATTCGCCTCCTGGACAGCAAGCCACTGATTGCAGCCTCGGTTTATTACAGACCAGCCACTGGCTCTCAAAAATCTATTGCGTACAACTGGCTTCGGCACCTGGTATTTAAATATCCAAGAACACCGATCAATATCGGCGGGGATTTTAATGCCAAAAGTACGACCTGGGGTTACGCTCAAACAGATGGCCGTGGTTCTCGCCTCGAGGAAACCTCGGAAGACTGTAGCCTCATTATGATCAATGATCCTATGCAACACACGCGTATTGGCTTACATCACAAGCAACAGAACTATACTCCCCAGACCTTACTTTAGCTTCATCTGGCATTGTCCGGGACTGGAGCCCATTTACAACAACGTGGGGCAGCGATCATTATCCGATTCTCATCACTCTTAACGGAAAGCGCTTCCGAACACGTCAGCGCCTACCCCGAACCGATTGGACAACCTACAGGCACATGTCCCCTTTGTCCACGCCTCAATCCGTCGACCAGATTATTACTACTTTCCAGAAAGCAAGAGATCTCTATGGTGAACATATTGACTGTGACGACAAAACCCCGGCTATGGACGCCCACATGGCGAACCTATGGAAGGGAGCTCAAACTCTAACCACCCGGTACCTTTCTAGCGGGAAACGTCACCGTGATCTCCTCAAGTTGAGAAAACAATACAAGCTTATTAGGGAATATCAACGCTCGCTCGCCAACGAACAATGGCACAGCCTCTGCGCAAGACTCGGAAAGGAACGCGGCCTCTCCAAGTTATGGCAAGTGTATCGTGGGATGTCCGGCAAGCGCAAGCATAAGTCGACGCTGTTCTCCACACTCACTCTAAAGGACACCCCTGAAGCTGTGGAACAGCAGGTCATAACTACTTTTTTTTCCGCAAGCCTCCATCACTCCTCATCCACCGCTACCCAACATACCAGTATCGGAGTCTGTTTAGGAGCTAGATGTTCCATTCACTTTTGCGGAGCTCCAGGCTGCCCCCCACCAAGGCAAACCCCATTCGGCTCCGGGCCATGATGGGCTCACTTGGCAGCACCTTTGCAACCTGGACGAAGCTACCCTCCTAGTGCTTCTGGACATTATCAATGACCTTTGGGCTACAGGGACTGTTCCGGACAACCTCAAGCTCATGCTCGTCCATCCCATCCCAAAACCTAACAAAGACCCCTCCAACATCTCTAACCTTCGGCCCATTTTCTGGACACCAACAATCTGCAAACTCATCAAGCGTCTCATAAATAATCGCATGAAACACTATATGGAAGACATCCGGCCATGGCTCCACCCATCGCAAACTGGCTTCCGGCCACACTTGGGTACGCACGACTGTTTATGGCTGCTGAGACGAGTGATCAATCGCACTTCCACAGCAGGCAACCCCCACTATGTCATTACCATCAACATGCGTAAAGCGTTTGATCGCGTGAGCCAAACTGCAATCCTTACAGAAGTGGCACAAGCATTCCCAAGCCAGCGAGCCCAAAACTGGATCCGGTCGTTTCTAGACAACCGCCCCATAAGTCCAAGCGCCACGCACCCGGGAAGGAGCCCCAAGACCTACTACCTGGACAGGGGTGTGCATCAAGGCTCTATCCTTGGACCTGCGCTTTTCAATTTGGCAATGGCCCGCGTTGCACGGCAACTAGAAAGGGATTCTGCTGCACGTTTCGCGATATATGCAGATGATATCTTACTGTATGGACCGAAGCTGCAGACTACACGTCAACTGAAGACATGATAACTGAGTTGCAGGCCGCAGCCCACAGCCTCACGTCGGACCCGACGTTAGGGCTAGACCTGGTTCCTGAAAAAAAACAGTTCATGGTGGTGCACGGACGGCATAAGATACCTCCTGATATGCACCACACCATCTATCTATCCGACACACCAATTAGGTCTATGTGCGGCAAAATTAGACTGCCGGGTATCCCTTTGGACAGTCACAATAGCGCACAGTGCTGGGTAAAGCAATTTCGAAATACCTGGAAGCCAATGCTTCATATAATTCCAAGAATGTCAAATAATTACGGAGGGGCCCAACAAGCAGCTTGCATTACCCTAGCACGAGCAGTGGCTCTAGGCCGCCTTCTCTATGGCGCCCCTGTATCTACTTTCTCAAATAGTCACAAGAAGCAATTATCAGTCCTTCACAGCGCCACGCTCCGAATAACTGAATTGCCGCGACATACACGTATCGACGCCCTCGAAAAGGCGGTTCCTCTGCCTCCTATGGAAGCCCTGCTTTCTGAAGCTGCCCTTCAACACGAACAACTCCGGTCTCTTACGTGTCAAAGAGCGGCGCTCGCTGCGTGGGATGCACGAACCATGCCACTACCACTGAGTCAGGCACCGCCTGTCCCCTGGTAAAGGCCAATTCTGACATCATCACATCGGTGACATGGCATTCCCAAAGCAAGGGTGTGTGCACACCAAAGAGCCCATCGTCGCATCCTGAACCAGTAGCTCCCAGACCAGATGAAATTGACATCTTTATTCTTTACCGATGCCAGCCTGGACCAACACCGAATGGGCCTCGCGTGGCATTGTCCAGCCCGTCCCAAATTTGAGGGTTCCATTGCGAAACATATACTTCATCCGTCTCCCATTGAAGCCGAACTGCGTGGCATTCTCCATTCACTGGACCATCTTGCCTACAACGTCTCTGCTCCACTACCTGCCCGCATTCGTATACTCACCGACTCCAAAACGGCTATTGACGAATTCAACAAGGCTTTCTCTGAACATCCTGCTTTCCACCAGATTCGAGCTATGGTCAACATACTTACTCAGAACGGCACTAAAACTCGCCTGGCATGGATACCGGGACACATGATGCAGGGACATGGCAACCAGACCACGCACTCCGCGGCTAGGGAGAGCCTCCTCGAAACCCTTCCGCTGGATGACCAATCCTCTCCTGCTGTCTTGCCCACCTCCTTTCGCCTGCAACTGGACCATGCTCGCCACGCGCGCCCATGCTGCCTAGCATCAAGTACTCCGCTTGGCTACCTCAACGGCGAACATTCTCTACCACGCCCTGCCGAAATTTTCATCAATAAGACTCTTGCCAACGCGGCTCTCACCCCTCACATCATAGCCAAATGGATTCACCCTGGGAAGTCACCACCACCACGTTGCCCGCACTGTTCAGCGACTTCTATCGCGGACCTAAACTATTTAATCTGGATCTGTGCTGCATTCTCAGACCATCGATATATTCTCGAACGTGAACTGCCAAATGGTTCTTCACCAGATAATCCCCCGTACCATGACCTCCAATTTCTCGCCGCGCTAGGCACTTTTTCCCTTGAGAACGGTCTCGCTCAAGTAGTGTGAGCCGGGGCCTACAACCCACTCGGCCCCTCAAACTGGGCTATTCGTGCCTCACTTGGAAGCTGCCTGCACGACCCTTGAAGATTCAAGAAGTGTTATTTTTCCCTCCCTGATATTCCCATTTCCCCCTCTGGCCAACCGGCCTTCCCTTCCCAATAAAGGACATTACTACTACTACTACCTGCATTCGCGCCTGCCGATTAATTTTTTCACACCCTCGACTTTGCAGTGCAGCCCGTGTGTAATAAATGATAAATGATAATAAACAAAATGAATAAATGAAGGACCACCTCCCCTTTGCCTTCTTTGGGGCTCTTGACTCCTACCCTCTGTCCGAACAAAATATTTTGGGCACGTGGGCTGACAACAGGAAACAAAGCCTAGCCGTTAAAGTTCTGCTTACATTTCTTGGTGACTCCTCTATGGATTCTCGCCTCTAGGTTGCGACAAAATCGAACAGACTGCGAAATAATGTCTAAGCAGTTTTTTTTCTTTTTAATGGACGATAGTCATGTGCTGAAAAGTGAACTGTAGACATCTGATTCAGCGCCCCGTTGTACGTGAGACGTCAATTGGTTTTATTGCTTGTACATAGTTCATTTGTCGCTTTCATTGTCATTTCCCATACCTCCCATATTTATTCCTTTCTGTTTCTGTCCCCAGTACCCTCCCCCCAGAGGGAAGTAGCAGGCCCAAGATCAATTTCTCAGGCCGACCTCTTCTCCTTTTCAATAAACATTTACTCTCTCTCTCTTTTGACTCCTACCCTTCCTTTCTGTGTTTATGTGACATGCCCCTCATTTGGTTCTGATTCGCTATATACATACATACAGTGTGTTGCGACGGTATAATTGGAACACTTTAAAAAATTTTCCTCAGCGAACCACCGCTCTGCTCGCGCTTAAACTTCACACGAAGGTCGCATTTTGTGGTCTATTTTGTTTGACACCGGGAACAACGACGGCACTTACCTGTTTATCCTGAAAATAAATAAAAACGATTTTCGCCTATGGGAAAATGGCGGCGATTTGGACGTGCGAGCCCGAAAACCGGGTTTTCTGATCGTCTGCTAGCTCATTTCTAGGTGAATTTTCTGATCGTCTGCTGCACCATTTGGCACAGTACGTGAATCCCAAACGTGCGTTTCTCTGCAGGTGGTTCCGTCGTTCCAACATGCGGAGGCTGTGGCGAGGCTAAACGGCGCTAGCATAGGCTTTCATTGCAATGGTCGTTTGATACCATTGACGCCCTTGGCTGTGCACCAAGAGCGTGCTTCAGAAACCGACTCCGCTATGCAAGCATGATAGCGTTTATGGAAATGATTTACATTGATGTATTCTGACGTGTTTATGTGCTTCCTGCTTTGTGGGAAACAATGGTAGTCTCGTGTTGCTTAGTTTTTTTTTTTTTTTTGCTCCTCCTGTCTGGTATCCAAATCTCAAAACAAAGCGTTTCATGCATCCTGAAATTTCAAACAAGAAAAAAAAGGTAGCAAGGATAAAATTGTTCATTAAATTTAATTGATATCAGGAGAGGGAGATTTGGCCAGAGACAATTTTTTTATATTGCATTTCTTGCAGTGCATTCATTGGCTAAAAAAACTTGCAAAACAATATCCCAAGCCAGTTCAGCCCATTGTAATCATCAGAAAAATCTGAAAAAAAAGAAAGTGAGACGTTAGCAGGCCAACTTGTTGAAAAAAAAAAAAAAAAAGGTTCGCACGTTTACATGACTACAATGCAGGTACAGCCCACACGTATATGACCACTGCATAAGCACAACCAATGTTCACAATATCCACATGACTAAATAATGGTGCTCACAGCAAACAAGAAATCCTGAAAAATACCTCACCCCATTAAGGAAGTTTCGTGTGAATCCAGGCCCACACCATGAACCGACGAAACCTAACATAACATGAACGGTGTTAAAAAAGATGGAAGGAATACACTATTATTTTGGCAATCACAATACACAGCTGCTTCTACTGATTCTCTCATCAAAACGCTAATCCACTATGTTTCCATGGGAACGTAGACTTCCTTTGGTGACGCCACAACATCACCTACACTGAAAGCCCGTTTGTTTAACCTACCGAAACGGCCTTCCTAGTGTAACGCCAGTTTCTCAGAAACAGGAGCGTTGCACCAATATCTATTATACGATTAATGCATTAATCGGGATAATTTTTTTTACCAGTTCATCGGTTCAATTCACGTGAGCGTATTAAACCAGAAATCAAGCTCCCCAAAACTCTACGTTAGATTATCTCGCGCTGTCGCCTTACATCAGAACAGCCCGCTTGTATAATTAAAACTGCACGTTTGAATTAGCAACGACGAGAGGCTCCGGGTACGCTTCTTGTAGAAACAGCGACACTAAGCACGCGTTCTAGCCCCCATATGCCAGCCGTATCTACTACGCGAGGGTCTGTTTACCGCGGCATCTGGACAATCACACACATACAAGATATATGACTTAAAATTCAAGAATTTTGACTCCTCCGTATGGAAGACCCATAGAGATGATGGTGAGTAAATATTGGAGAGCAGGTGCTGATGTTAGGGCACCCGCCCGTAGAGAAAGAAAAAAAAAAGATTTCGAACTCGAACTGTAGTTTTTGCCATCAACCGATTAACCGATCAAAGAATTGACTGATTCCTGTCGATTAATCCTACCAATTTAATAAATCGATGTCCAGACCTAGAAAGCTCATGCTAGCTCCGATAGCCCAGTCACAGCCAGCGCGTATCGAAATTGACGCGAATCGTCAGATCAGCTGTTTGTCACTGGCTGAGCTAAATGCGGCGAATGCCTCGCGCCTTACGGTAGCGTTTATTTATCGCTATCGCATATGGGGCGACGACACTTCTCGTTGCCGACGGCGCGTTTCGACGGGCGAGACCACCAAGCCCACCCATTTGAATATAGCGCCACGGCGTCCTGGAAGCACGCACGCGCACACGCACGCACACACGCACACACACACGCACACGCGCACACGCGCACACACACACACACACGCGCACACGCGCACACGCGCACACACACACACACACGCACACGGACACGCACACACACACGCACACACACACGCACACGGACACGCACACGCACACGCACACGCACACGCACACGCACACGCACACGCCCGCCCGCCCGCCCGCCCGCCCGCCCGCCCGCACGCCCGCACGCACGCACATGCGCACGCACACGCACGCCGGGAGGAGTCCCGAGGCGTCCCAGGGCCTCATAGACTCCGTCCCGCTCTCTGGCACTGCCCGGCGGCCACAAACTATTCGAGAGGCCGAGCCCTTCCCCTGAAGGCGTTCAACAGTTCACCTCTCCCTGCCGCAAACTGGGGGCACTCGAGGACCAGATGCGGTAGGGTCTGGACAGCCGCCCGGCAGTGCTGGCATGACGGGTCGTCGACCAGCTCCAAGCGGCGTTTTCGCTCGGCCGTCTACACGCACCCCACACGGAGGTCCAGGACAGCCGAGCGTTGCTGTCGGGGCAGTCATGTGTCCCGCACGGGTAGTGGGGCCTCTCCAGCGGCCAACCTCGGGTCAGGGTGCTGGACCCGCTCACGACGCTGGATCAGCAGGCGGGCGTCATCTGCAGCTCCCTGGGCCACCGTGGGCGAAGGGGGCAGCTCATGGGCGTCGGTGGACAGCTCGTCTGCGTTTCCCTACAGCCCAATGTGGCCTGGCACCCACTGTAGCCGCATGCGAGCTCCCCGTTCAGCCAGCCGTGCCACCTTGTCCCGCACGGCCCGCACCAAGAGTGAGCGACGGTCGCCCTCCCGGTTCCGCAGTAGGGCCACCCGGGAATCGCACAGCAGGGCGCAGCAATCGGGTGGCGGCTCCAGCTCCAGTAGCAGGTCCAGGCCAAGGCTTACGCCCACCATTTCGGCCGTGGCGGACGACGCGGCGTAGTGCAGTCGGGCCTTCCTGGTGGACTCCCCCAGAACGGCTGCCGCCGAATCCTGCCGCTGCCGCACGGAACACCACGCCCCGAGCCAGCTGCAGGTGCCCGCAGTGCGACGTCCGCCGCTTGCTGCGCAGGCCCGGGATCTCCATGTACACCTCGGCCTCTAGGGAAGGGGGCGGCTGGTGGGGGGGGGGGGGAGGGCTGTTTTTACGGGGGCCACCACCTCGTTAAGGGCCAGAATGCGCCCCATGCGCGAGTGGGGGTGTGTGCGCAGCCGCTGCAGCAGGGAGCTGCTCCCCTCGGCACGCCGCAGCCGGTCAGTGTGGCTCAGGGCCCGCCGCTCCGCCGTCATTTGGAACGTCCATGTCCCCGCCTCAGTCAGCGTCTTCACACGCTGGAAGTCTCTAGGCAGACCCAGGCAGGTGCGCACGCCCCTGCGGTGGTCACCCTCCAGCTTCCGCCAGCTGGGCTTGCGCAGCGTGACCAGTGGCAGCGCGTACATGAGCGGCCCCAAGGTCGAGGCATTGTAGGGCCGAAGGGCCGTTCACTGCGAGCAGCCGCGGCCCCGGCGGCCATATTTCGCATGGCCGTGGTGGCCATCTGTACCCTGGCTCGGAGCTCCTTGGCGGCCTGCCGGAAGTTGACGCAGTGGTCCAGTGTGAGCCCCAGATCACACACTTCACAGGGTCAGGTGCCTACATCGATGTGTAGGCACCTGGCCCTGCGACGGGTCTGGGCATTCGGGCGTACCAGCATAGCCTCCGTCTTACTGGTTGCATGCAGGCCGACGTTGGCCAGCTTGGCCCACACCGCGTCCGGGGCGCCTGCAGCTGCAGCACGACGCCTCGGCAGCTCCCCTTGGCGCCCAGCGCCCACATGGCCACAT
Organism: Haemaphysalis longicornis; assembly: GCF_048455015.1. Lineage (NCBI taxonomy): Eukaryota > Metazoa > Arthropoda > Arachnida > Ixodida > Ixodidae > Haemaphysalis > Haemaphysalis longicornis. Next base: position 431,866,194 of record NW_027526203.1, on the reverse strand, counting down.
CGTCGGCGTACACAGACATGTACACCCTGTGTGCGCCTCCTCTGGGCAGGCAGTCTGGCAGTACCGCCATGACCAGGTTCAAAGGAAATTAGGCGCAACATCAATCTCGGCTGCGCTGAATTCGGCGTTGAGGAACTAGACCCGCGCCATGGCTCTGCTGAGAGAACCCGTTTAATCTTCCTTTTCTACTAGCTCATGATGATGTTCTGTACACTGGCACGGCCGCTGTGCGCCTTTCATCCAGCGGCCGTGACATTGGCAAGCGGTCTTCTTCCTTTTCCGCAACATCCTCCCACCCGCGACAGTGATGCATCTACGGATAAAAAGGACTTGAGGAGAAAAAAAACATGCAAGAAGAATAAAACCATAGTCAGTTCAGCAGCCTGGTTTGAATCCGTCAAGCCGTTCGGTAACCGTTCGTCAGCAGCTTAATTTTCCATGGGTGCTTTGACGTCCGATGCTGCTTTTAATGACGGTCTTCGCTAGGATCGGCGATGGACGTACATCAGCACCCTGTTGTGTTGCAGGGAAGAAAATTCGGGTTGTCTCGCGTCCAGCTGGTCTCTGACATCGTCTTGGTCGGGATCGCACTTGCCTCGACCGAACCTCCTTTGTCTGAATACGCCTTGTAAATGTAGAGGAACTGGTTGCACTTCGTCTGATGGAATTTAGTCGTAGCTTTGGCGAATTTCCACAAACTCTGCGTCTCGTCTTTAGTTTGGCAGTCCTTTTCTGTTTGCTAGGCTTCTCCCGAAGTCTTCACCTCTTGCGCCGGTTCATGTAGGTGTTCATGGCATCAGTGTTCGTGATCAGATGCATTGAAACAACGGGCTCCTGATGATCGGGAACGGCCCCAGGAGATTGTGCTAAACAGAGTTCTTCACTCTCTACAAAATCTATCCGTGACCACAGCGTAGCATTTGTGGAACTACTCAAGTCGCCTACTGGCAGTGGGATGGTTTCCGCCGTTGTCGTATTCGTTATAAGTAATGGGTCTGCGCACTCAGATACCTTATTACAGGCAGCTGTAGAGGTAACCAACGAGCTTCATGATGTTTGGACGGGTGCGACTTAAGTGGTTTCCAAATTCGTGACGTGCTGCGTGATTATCTTTTTCCGCATCAAGCTCATCTTCTATATCTTATCAGTAAGCATCCACTTCGCGCTGAAAATCATATATAAGTACTTGTCAGATTCTTCGTAATCATTTTAGTAATCTTCGATATCTAGGAGATGTCGTATCTGTATGTCAGGATTATTTATGTCGTCGAGCACTTCGGTAAAAGATTCGAGGAGGATGTTAAGCGTACTTATTCTCGGAGTCGGTGATTCCACAAGGCTGTCTGTTGTTCTGACGAGTTGTGATATCTTTGCCCGGAGAGTATCCCTCAGTCGCTTCAGTTGACTCGCAGCCTTGAACGCAAACTTTGATCCCCCTGACGAGCCATGGAAAAATAAATTGTTAGGGGAGAAGCTTATACATAAGAAACCGTCACACTCGCTTAGAGGGCTGAATGTCCACAGGGAGGGTGTTCTGGATACGGTGCTGCTGCTGGCCACTTCCGGGTTCCCAGTGGTCGGTGCGGTGCGTCAAGCAGTCAGCCATGGAGGGCGCCGTTCGAGGCCTAGGGTGCCTGGATGTTCCTCCTCGCCGGGCGAGGAGGAACATTCAGGCACCCTAGCAAGGCCCACGGGATCAGGATATCAAACGGTTTCCAAGGCCTCGCGTGCCTCGAAGTCGCTGTGCGCCGTCATCTGGTGTCCACCAAGCCGTTCCTCCCGGGTTTTACGGCACCAAACATGTTGAGGAACTAGACCCGCGCCATGGATCTGCTGAGAACAAACGTTTAATCTTCCTTGTCTATTAGCTCATGATGATGATCTGTACATTGGCAAGTGGTCTTCTTCCCTTTCCGCAACATTCGGTAAGTATCCAGAAATTTTCGTAGGTAATATACGTTTGTCCCTAAAAAAAACACGGATCAGCTTGCACCCGAATGTCTTCTATGCGAATGTGACGGTTTCTTAAGTATAAGCTTCTCCACTAACAATTTATTTTTCCATGGCTCGTCGGGGGGATCAAAGTTTGCGTTCAAGGCGCCAAGTGAGACCACAAGTGTCCACCGCATAGGTCATCCCCGGAGGCGCAGATTCTTTTTAAGCCAAGGAAGTGAGGTCGGGCAGCTGCAGGTCATGTAATGCGGGTGAAGGACAACAGCCGGACCATCCGTTGAACCGAACCGTTAACAAGGGGTGGCACGCGAAAGACGACGGAGGGATGGGCTAAGAGAATTCGGGGCAAAGGGTGGGCTCAACGAATCCACGACACGGAAACAAGTTGGAGTCTTTGGGAGAGGTCCTTGTCCTATACAGTGGACACAAACGGGCTACTGATGATGATGCTGTATTGTTTACTAGATGGATGAGTCGTGGCAGTAGTATTAATATAAACTTTATTTGCCCAAAAGCTGTGGTAATTGCACCGCTGAGTTATTCACTCAGTAATCTAGTAAAGCGGGATTCACACGACGGAGGAACCCTCTCACGGAGGCGGACGGATATGTGACGTCAACAGCACGTGACCAGATTATCCGGCTTGGCGGCGCATCCACACGTGCGGAGCTACGCGGAGTGAGTAGCAGACGACAGCGCCGAGGTACAGGTTTTATTCCCCGCCGAGGGCCACCGCCGTCGAGCGAAAACACGCGGAGGCATTTTCTTTCGCGGAGCCACCGCGTGCTATCCCCACCGAGGGGCGGAGCCTAAAACCGGTCACTTGAGCGGGTCCCGCGGGCCAAAAAGAGAGGGTTTCTCCGTCGTGTGAATCCCGCTTAAGCGGGGCTCCCGATGTTTTGGCAGCTCGGTGTCTTCAGTGAACTTGGCGCGGGCTTCTTGCACGAGGGGAGCTGGGCTAGAGATGCAGCCTTCCACTCTGGGAAGGATAGGTTACGAAGGATGGGATGAGTTCTTCTACGTGATGACGGTATGTCTGGGCATGACCAAATTATGTGGTGAAGCGAGGCTCGTTCTACTGAACAGAAGGGGCAAGCGTCCTTATCCTTCGCGGGATACATGATAGACATGGGGATGGTGGGAATAATAGTTCGAAGCTGCCTGAGAAGGACTGCGTGCCTGTGACTGATCGATGTATGCTGTGGCGAAAAACAGTCACAATCCTGGCGGAAATGGTCGAGGGTATCGCCGAAAGTATACATAGAGCTGGTCCTTATAACAAAATTACGCCCATCTTCCCGCGAGGGAACCCTGGTGTGATGCGACGCATCGGGGGTTCAATTGGTGTTTCCGTTGGGTTTATTGGTGTTTCCGTTGGGTTGGGTAACCGCCGCAGCGCGATACCCGCTTTATATTCACAGCGCTTGAAGGAGAGGAGACAACGGAGGAGAGTCGCGCATGCGCGCACTTGCGCACACAGCGCGTCGCCGCGCGACGAGAGCGGAGCGAAGCGAGCGAAGCGCGCGCACGCAGCTGTTGTTTATGATAATGAGACGGAGTGAGAGTGTTGCGCACAGCTGTTGCGCACAACAGTCGGAGAGAAGAACGGAGGAGGGATGCGGACGGACGGCGTGACAACGACGACGCAGGAGGGACATGCCTCAGAGCAAGAGATGCGTCGCATCTAAAAAGGTTGTGGGCTATCTTCAGGGGTCCTATTAGGCTCTCGGCGAACCATATCCCGAGCAGTCTCATTTCATTAGCCTTCCCGTTTCTAGAGAGCCCTGGGATTTGCCACTGTCCAGCTCGGATCTTTCGACTCAGCGTGAGCTGCTAGAGAGAGCCAAGATGGGGGCCATTGCTACTGGAGTCCTGGAAATAGGACTTCACCCATAACTCTTTTCACATTCCCTTTCTCCCTATTTACAAATAATGTTCTCTCTCTCTCTCTCTCCCATTATACCAGAGTGGGCTGGTGAACCGATGATGCGGAAGTCCCGGCTGCAACGTTGGAGCCCTTGCAGCAGGGTTTCCTATATATATATATATATATTCTAGATGATCCTCCACCGTTTAAAAAAATTAAGAAAAGCCGATTTGGAATCGATGATGATGTTTAGATGGGGAGACCGGCTGTGGGCTATGGCTAGGCCGATTGCCATTTCCTCGTCCTCTGTGCAGGGCGTGCAGCTTACACATGCTGTAGCGATGGGGCTCCCCTTGGAGTCGACTACCGCTAGTGCAGATGCAACCCCGCCTTGATGTGGGGCGGCGTTGCTGTATACCACAGGCGACCCCCGGGTGGGTGTTGTTTGGGCCTTCGCTCTTGCCTCACGGCGTGCCCTATTGTGATGGGGTGCATTCGTCTTACCGCCTATCCGTCTTACCTAAGGTTGTCTTACTGTGTCTTACCGAAGGTTACTGTGTATCAGCTGACGACGCGCTTCTAGGGAAGCTGCGGAGAAGAGGCTTGTAGATAGCCACCGAAAAGGCAGACTTGTCAGAAGACCGCAGCTGTATTCAATAGGTAAGCGGTAGAAGCGAAAAGGCTCAAGGGTGCGTCGTCTGCTCTGTGCCACTTCCGGTTCGAGAGCTCCCGTCCGCCAGCGGCTTTCACGTGTGTGTGTGTGTGTGTGTGTGTGTGTGTGTGTGTGTGTGTGTGTGTGTGTGTGTGTGTGCGTGTGTGTGTGCGTGTGTGTGTGTGTGCGCGCGTGTGTGTGTGCATTGTTTATTTGTCACAAAGTGCTTACCTTCTCGAGAAACCCCTAGTAGCATCCACCATAGTTGTTCGTTGAAGGCGCGATGGATGAGCGGTTTTTTTTTGTGGAAACCGATAAACAACACACATACACGTACGTGAAATCCCCCGGCGGACGGGAGAGCTCTTGAAACGGGAGTGGCGCCAAGCAGACGACGTACCCGTGAGCTCAAAATGACATCATCATCATCATCATCATCATCATCATCATCAATGATGCAAAATTCTAAATCTCGCACGACTCCCCCCTAAAACCGGAACGGCTGCACCAGATATACTTGAGAACAGAATAACGGAATAGAATGTATACGCAAATGCACTACTATGCGTTCCAAATGAAAGCTTTCCCATTTCAAGTAATTTTCTCAGGATGGCCGTCCCGACCAAGTCTACGGAGCATGATGCGCGCATCATTGTAATACAACTAGTTTAGTGCGCAGTACTTTGTGGTAGAACTTGCAGGACGCCCCATTTACAACATGGCATCCATACCCATACACTATATCATAGTTCAAGCTAAAGAATTGTGTTTATTTAAATATTTCAGCGTTTGTATACACTGCGTTTCAATAAATATATTACCCGCTGTCGGCCGATGAAAAATTCTGAAACGAAAGGCACCACAAATTGTTTCATGGTTTATCGCGAAGCCCGGGCCGAGCGCTTGCGTTGCCGGTACCAAGTGCGCGAGGAAAAATTTAGCCATTGATAAACCAGCACTCTTCCTAAAAAAAGTACGGTCTAAAATGAAGTTCACAGCGATTTGGCTCGGTTATTGGCTTTTCAACCTTTATTTCAGCCACACGGACAACTGAACCAGACATCACTTGCCCCCACGATTGGCACGCAGCCCTCTTCCAGCACCCAGGATCTTGGGGTCGTTGAGGTAACGTGGGCGCTTGATCCACACTCTGATGGGAAGGCGGCCATTCGCCTTGGCCAACCAAACGGTGCGGTACACGCCCTCGCCATCGTCCTCGGAGGACTCGTCCTCGGAATCACTTTCCTCGCTGCTCCCGTCTCCGTGGCTCTTGGCGGGGCTGCCAGTCTGGGAAATGTCATTACTATGTTTAAAACCGATGCTACAATAAAATAAGAGAGCTTCGCTAATACTGTTCGTATTACTTTTCGTTTAAGCTTTAGCCACTATGGATATTACGTTAACATTTGTAGGTGGGATCTGCCAACTATTGAGACAGCTGCGGGAGGCAATGTCACAGGTGCCGCAAACCATGTCACAGACTTGGTGAATGCTTGCATTTTCGTATGTTTTACTCGCATGTAATGATATTTTCACCTGGAGCGTAGAGCGTCCGTGGATGCGTTTGAACTGGGCAAGATATTCAAATTTTCCCTTCTCGCAGTCTGGGTGCCCTGCAGAGGCCATTGGTGAATGTAAAACGGCTGTTGCGAAACTGAGCCAGTTAGAGGCTAAATATGAAAAAAAAATGTGGATGATCCTTCTTTCACAGGAACCGGTAAAATACGAAAGTGAAATGTGCCTTCACATAAGCATTTGAATGTTTATTGTGCATCGATATGAACTTGCACATCGCTATTTATATTTCATCGGTATGGCACCGTTAGACGCATCAACATTAGACACGGATTACACGCGCCGGAGCATTGCGTAAATCCGATTAAAATCCCAGGCACTAGCAAACCATGCGAACGAAACCGAACGGGTTGTCAGCGAATCGTTTGGGGAAGTGACGTCCGCTACAGCGAGAGGAGCATTATTTGCGGGTCGGCAGCAGCCTTGTGGGTGTGCTTGGCAAGCGACGTCCTGTATAGCGAGCGACGTCCTGCTGGCGGGTCGCTTCGGCAAAGGTGCGACGTGGTGGCGGCGTTCCACAAGCTGAGAGGCGTTCCACATAGGCGGCGGACGAATAAACACAGCAGCTTCCGCTGTTATACGCTGCCTTATCGAGGCGCCAACAATCGGCGCTCATTAAGGTCATGAAGCACTACTTCGCTTCACCTTTCCTAGGCGGCAGCACAATTTGAATAGAGAAGTTCCAAGGAAGTACATAAGGCGCGTTCGTACAGATACCCGGGCATGTCTTCGTGGCTCAGTTGGCAGAGCTTTTCACACCTCCCGTTGCGGCCGTAATGATCGTGGGCTCGAATACTAGCGCCGCCGGGCCAATGATGTCATTTCCATGACGGATATGACGTCGGTGAGGTTTATGTACCCCAGCATAAAATACTTTCGTTTTAAAATAACTTGTTGCTCCATTGTTGCTGAAGGAGACAGACTACCGCCTCCCCATCGCCACCTGCCTTCCATAGAATTTCTTACTGTGCTGTCTCTAAGAAACTCTACGGGTATCGGTTTTTCTTAGACGTCACAAACGCGCAGTAGAACTAATTTGAGACAGGCTACGACGAGAATTTCCCCAGAAAGACAACTGAAAATTTCGCCTCTACTCTACGTGCAGAAGTTTTCTCCACAACGGTGAAGATCCTCGGCCCTCTTGTCGCAGCCACGGATTCCGCTACCCGTCACGCATCTCCCACCGTTGAACGAAATCAGCGAGTGGGTTCACAAAGTGACTAGCCGATGGTGTATAGTGTAAGATCGTGGGCCAAACAATGACCATTCCAGTCGACGTAAAGTAATTGGTGAGTTCCCTTCCACGTAACTTGTTCTACAGCACGAGAAAATGTTTACGCATAATTTAGACAAATCCCAGAGGAGTTCTTGCGTCATTTTTTTTCTTTTGCCCGTAAGGGTAACGAGGCGGCACACGCCGATGCGCGCGCTCATTCACACCGGAACGTTTCCCACGAAAGCCATGAAACCCCATCTAAAGCACAATTAAGCCCACCCCACTGCAAACATACACGGAACGAGCGTCGGAAATACCCATTCCCCCACCCACACCTGTCTTATGACAAAGCTACCGCCGTCCGGCGGCTACAGAGTGTCTCCTACGCAAATAACACCCTTCTACATGCCTTGTATCCCACCCTACATCCCGCCACATGCAAATTCTGCCCCCAACCAGGCACCCTGTACCACGTTGTATGAAAGTGCCAGAAATCCAGACACCCTCACCCCAGCCCCAACCCTACCTATGAACAGTGGGTTGAGCTGATGACCAGCTCCGAAATCTAAGACCAGCGACGACTTGGGGAGAGGACAGGGATGGCCAGCATGGTCCAAGGAATACCGGACTAAGGACGCCTCCCATCGGGCGGGTGCCCTGATACAAGCACCTCAACTCAGGCAAATAAACTTTCTTCATCATCATTTCCCTTAAGCCGGCGCCGTTTTTTCGCTGCATGAGCTATCCACATGCTTTCGTATAATGCAACTCTAAGCACAAGTTCTAAATACAGCTACAGTCATGACGTGGTCCGCACTGCGTTGTCACAGGACGGTGTGTGCCCCCTTATTGCGGAACTCAAGGTAAGTCAAGGCAAAAATTTTTGTCTGCACAAGTCCTCCTACGTGCTTGGAGCCTGGCGTACTGTTTTGACACGTACCTTTTATTTACACGTCCACGTGTCGACACAGCAGCCACGATGTTTTATCCTCCTTAATCCAACCTAATTCCACCTTAATTCATCTGCATTCACCTTATTTCATCTTAAATCAGAAATATTCATATTATTCATAATTGCTCAACGATATAACCCACCAGAATACCACTTTATTCTAGTTTGATTCACCTCTATCCATCTTAGTTCATCTTAATCCAGCTAAATCCACCTTAACTCACCTCATGCTTACCTCAGTCCACCTTAATCGGCTTAAATTCACCTTAATCCGTTATCATCTGAATTCACGTTAAACCTTTTCTAGACACCCTAATTCCACCATAATCGGCATTACTACCAATCACTAACAAATAATGATTCCATCCTAATTATTTTACCACCACTTAATCCATCCTATATTGATATGATTCAACTTTAATTCATCTTAATCAACTTTACACCTATCAACATGTTTATACCGCTCAACACTGTTGAACAAAAAGAAACATTGAACATATTTGGGGTAAGACATTATTACGTAAGTGATAATTGCACTGCTATTTTAATTAAAAATAGATGGCTGTTTGATTCTTGTGATAGCAAATTAAAAATACGTCGTAAAAAGCACTTCTAGCGCCCCCTGGTGGTGTGTTTCAAGTTCAAAAGTTGCAGAAGGTTCTTGTGAATGACGCGAACAGTGGAGCATTGCAAAAAATTGGCCGCGTATCTGCTCCTTTCGTTGCAAATGTCGACGACAGACGATAGTCTTTCGTCAACATTTCCCAAGTATATATAAATGTCTCCTTTCGCTCCCCTCTCATGCTGTTCCTCTCCCGTCGCGCTCCTCCCCAGGTAAACAGGCCAGAGGTTGGCTCAAGTCAACTTAAATTTACTGCTTTCCACTGCTCGGGTCCGGGTGTCTCGATGCCAGTGCTGCCGTAAGGCGGAGACGCGCGTGAATCGAGGCCCCCGACTTCAAGGTTTATAGAACCGCGTTGCCCTACTCCACGTGCGTTCCGAGTGGAGCGTGGAAACTCTTTCCGTTTGATTTCCTAAAATGCCGCTAAAAGTTATAATGGCACGGCGACAAAGTACAGTGGCTGCAGTATTTCATTTGTTATCGCAAAAATCCAGCATCCAAAGTAACACTGCAAATGTTACTTGTGTATTATTTGCACGACACGTGCGAGGTCGTTCGTTCGAAGTACTGTGCGTCCCATAGAGTTTCTTACAATATTTGTATGAAACTCTATGGTGCGTCCAAGGTCGCACATGGAAATTGAGCACGTACGCTGCCCTTACCTTGTTTGCCATCGGGTCCCCGGGCTTGTCCACCGATTTCTTCTCCGCACCCACCTCGTCCACGTCGCTCCGCGATGGTGCTGGCACGTCTATAGGCTCGTCTTTTGGCTCGTCTGCGGCTTTGGTAGCCCCGGCGTGGTCAATGGCTTTGGTCGACGTAGCGTTGAGCTGCACGAACATGTCATCAGTGAGGGTATGAAACCCTCTTGCTTCGCTTGCACGCTCTCCGCCTTCCTTCCTCCACTCCCCCCACGTGCACGCATAAACTGACAACCCCTTATGTGCTCGTGCTTAAACGCGAGAGACACCGGCAAATAACTGTCGTGAAAGAGGGGTCGGCGGTGGCGAAAAGGAACGCCGGAGCGGCGCCGAGTAAACCGATTTCACTGGAATGAAAACTGGGGGCGGGGTGGGGTGGGGGAGGAGGGTTCAACATATACTACTTTGCAGTAAAATGAATTGGCGCGAACAGGAATCGATCTGATGGCTTTGAGAAGTTCTATGAAGCCTAGCCTTGCGGTTATGGATTGCCAGGCAGTTTCGATGCAACATCAGCGTTCGCGACGTTAAGTCTGTGAAGCTCGGCTAATTTTTTCTTTAACGACAAAGCTGCGCCAAACCAGAGTCCTTCAAAGCATTGAAGGTCTGTGGCCGAACGGTGCCTTTTATTCTTGCACCCTCCTCCCCGCCAAACAGTTGACGTCGCGGCTGCGACCACACACTGGTAAGACGCAGGAGTAAATATGAATATGACGGCTTTCTAGCAAGTTCAACATACACGACGTGTGCAAGGTCGTTCGTCCAAAGTACTGTGCGTCCAAGGTCCCTCATGGAAGTTGAACTCGTACGCTGTCCTTACCTTGTTTGCCATCGGGTCCCCGGGTTTGTCCGGCGATTCCTTCTCCGCGCCCACCTCGTCCGCCTCGCTCCGCGATGGGCCCGGCACGTCTTTGGGCTCGTCGGCGGCTTCAGTACCGAAAGCGTCGTCAAGGGCTTTGGTCGACGTAGCGTTGAGCTGCACGAACATGCCCTCAGTGAGGGAATAAAACTTCTAGCTTCACGTGCACGCTCCCCGCCTTCCTCCCTCCACTCCGCGCACGCGCACGCGTAAACGCGTAGAGACACCGGCAAATAACAGTTGTGAAAGAGGGGTCGGCGGTGGCGAAAAGGAACGCCTGAGCGGCGCCGAGTAAAGCGATTTCCCCGGAATGAAAACTGGGGGCGGGGGTTCGACATATGCTACTTTGCTGTAAAATGAATTGGCGCGAACAGGAATCGATCTGCTGCCTTTGAGAAGTTCTATGAAGACTAGCCTTGCGGTTGGGGAATGCCAGGCAGTTTCGATGCAACATCAGCGTTCGCGACGTTGAGTCATCGAATGTGGGCTAATTTTTTTATTTAACGACAAAGCTGCGCCAAAGGGTACCTTTTATTCTTGCACCCTCCTCCCCGCCAAATTAGTTGACGTCGCGGCTGCGACCACACTCTGGTGAGACCGCAGGAGAAAATATGAATATGACGGCTTTCTAGCAAGTTCAACATACGCGACACGTGCAAGGTCGTTCGTCCAAAGTACTGAGCATCCAAGGTCGCACTTGGAAATTGAGCACGTACGCTGTCCTTACTTTGTTTGCCATCGGGTCCCCGGGCTTGTCCACCGATTCCTTCTCCGCGCCCACCTCGTCCGCCTCGCTCCTCGGTGGGGCCGGCACGTCTTTGGGCTCGTCTGCGGCTTTGGGACCGCCCTCGTCGTCAAGGGCTTTGGTCGACCTAGCGTTCAGCTGCGCGAACCGCCGCTGCGTTCGGTCTACATCCGGGTGCAACGTCCGGCACTGTTCGACGTGGTGATCGTACCAACCCTTAAGTATAAGGTGGGACGGAATGAGTGGGCATACCAGGAGCATATCCGCCCCACTTTTGGAAAATAACTGCCGCTTTGCGTCCAACTCGGGGTGTAGCCTCTTGCACTGGTTAACATGTACCTCGTACCAACCCTTGAGTATTAGATGGGCCGGAATGATTGGGCATAGGCGCAACATTCCAGCGTCGGTCATGCCCGAAGCCATCTTTGCCAAAGAGGGATGAAGAACGTGCTACGTGGAGGAACACCGATTTGGCTTGGCTGAGCTGCTTGCTTTGAGGATCGTTGGTTGGTTGGATGGATCCGGAACGAGAATGGCGCGTACCCACTCTGGGGGATTGACCAAGTCTTATTGTGATTTCACTGCTGAATAAGCTTAGTAATTAGTTTCAAACGAAGAGAAAATAGGGCACAGTGATGCTAACAATTTTGGAACCAAAAGAAATTCAATACTACTGTACCACCTGGTATTTCAATAAACGATTAAAAATGGGTTGAAGCTATTGATTAACAAGGCAAGCGACCTGTTTCGGCAATAAATGAGTGAAGAGCGCGAAAAACATCCCCGTTGCACCGACCAAGCCCGACTGCCCCAAATGACAATAAATTAGGCACCGACAAGGCGAGACCCAGGCGCCGGAGGTGAGCCTCCAGGTAACGATTTCGGAGGGAAGAGAACCGCCGGAAAGACAACAGGAAGTGGTCAAGTGTTTCCTCCTCTTGACAGAAGCTGCAGATGGCCGATGGCGCTATGCGTGCACGGTGCAGATAAAAATTCAAATTAGGTGTTCGACATCGAAAGCAAGTCAGTGTGACCTCGCACAGCCGATACTGCGCCAAGTCACACTTCCAAGAGTACCGGAGATGCTCAATGTCTGGGCAGCCAGCGATGCTGTCTGGTGGGAAGCTGTCCAGTGAACTGTACCTTCGAAACCTAGTTCCAACAACATAGGCTATCGGGGGCACAGTATCAACGAGAGGACCATTCAGTGCTACTCCTGCCAGGTAATCAGCCGTTTCGTTAAGTTCAACTCCTCTGTGCCCTGGGACCCAGACCAGCCGGATTTCCCTGACATGTGCCGGTATAAGCATCGACAGCGATCGGCGAAGTGGAGAAACGGTTGGTGAAGATAAAGCGGAGCAAACCGAAAAAGAATCCGTCACAATGATCACCTGGGAATGCTCTTCGCTGAGCTTTCGAAGAGCGAGCGCGATTCCCAAAAATTCTGCCAAATATATTGACGTGAACTTTGGAAGACGAAGAGGAATTGCCCAGTCAAGCGCAGGTGAAAAGATACCTACACCAGCTTTTTTGTCTCGAACAGAAGCATCTGTGGCTATAACCACATGTGTCGGGAACTCTTCTAGGTAGTTTTCTAAAAGGCCAGATATCGTTCTCTCCGGCAAGCATTTGGCATTGGAGGGAAAAATGTTGACGAAGTCAATGTCCACCATCGCAGTGCGATAGTCAAACGTAGGTACAGATAATATGCTGATATTTAAAGGGGCGAGCAAGGACTGGACGAACACTACCTGTGGACGCTTGTACATGGGCCATGATTGGGCAAAAAAAGACGCCGGGGAGTGTACAAAAACCATTTGTGATCGTGATATAGGCAATTACATTGCACGAAGGTATGCTTCTACTGTCAACACCTTGAAACGAGATATCAGAGGAAGGATTCGAGCCTCCCAGTACAATACCCGAATGGGGACGTACCTTGGCAATCCCAAACACAATCGCAAAGCTTGCCTTTCTAATGTAATCAATGGTCGGAGCTTGTAGAACGGATAACTAGAAAAAAGGATACAGCCGAATTCCAGAATAGGGCGCACGTACATGCGATAGAGCATAAGGAGGACGTCTCTGCGCATACCCGATTTCTTATTACAATATCTCTTCAACACGGAAACCGCTCTCCCCCCTTTCACCGCAATGAAGTCAATGTGAGGACGCCAATTCAGAGTGCTCTCATACAACACTCCTAGATATTTCAGAGAGGTAACCTGCGGTATTGATTTCTGTCTGTATGTCAGATCAATCGAAACTGGGTCTTTCACTGGGAATGCCAAGAGTGCACACTTGTCGACATTTAAGGATAGGTAGAGGCCATCCAGCTATGACTCTAAGGCCGACATATAAAGCTGGAGTGACTGAAACAAGACATGTACATTGCTTGAAGAGCTAAAAAACGCCAGATCGTCAGCATACAAGTACGACTAGCTGTACGCTCGCAATAACGGGAACCTCGCTGAGTAAGACATTAAATAAAACCGGAGAAAGAACGGATCCTTGAGGTAAGCCTCACGTTTGATTGTAATGTGAGGAGGTAACGCCGCTCTGAGCAATAAAGAATTGAGGATGACTGTGGGCCCCGTGGCGTGGCACGTGCACGCGGCCGGGGGGCCCCCGGGAAGGGGGGTGGGGGGATCTGCCAGTGAATGCGGCACCATTGGACAGCCTCATAAGGCATCCAGGAACGATGTGTTCATTAAGGCGAAAGCCTTACATGTTTCATGGGAACGTTGACCTCGAATGAACCCGGCGTTGGCGCGAATGATGCAAAAACCCAAATGAACCAAAGAAGACGAGCAGCGAACCGAAGCATGCCAACCGTGTATAAGAGATGATTGTGTTTACCAATTAATGTAATTAGCGATTGATTAGGGATTGCTAGTAATGCTGATTATGTAGGATCAAAGTGAATTAAGGTAGATTAAGATGAATTAGGATGGATTGATTAAGGTGGAATAAATTGAACTAGGATGGGGTAACGATTTGTAGCGATGGGTGCTCCCCGCCGCGGAGAAGACGACGACGACGACGGCAACAGCTTTTCATGTGCGCACTCCTCCCCACGTTTTTAACCGATTTAGCCCTGGCCAATCCCCCCTTGTGGGTACGTGCCAAAAAATTTGAGGACATCATCATCATCATCATCATCACTCCTGGGTGACGCAGGGCGCTCCTCACTAGGCACAAGCTCACGTGAGCTCATGATGGCTGAATATGTGAGGCGTTTTTTTTTTTTTTTTTCGAAATGAGCCAAATTCACGTAAAGCGAATTTGAGAAAAAAGAGAGTTTCTCACCGGACCTAATGGCAACGCTGTCAAAGCTATTATATGACATGTTTTACATTCAGCTAGGGGAATTTTGTGGCAACAAGTAATAAAAAATATGCGGCGAAAAATATGCCGTGAATGATAAGTTCAGATTCGGCTCGTACTGAATTGAAACATTCAAGTTGACGCGGCATTCTTATGAAAATGTTGTTGCAATAGGCTTTCAAGTATGGTACGATGGAGTTTTAGCAGAAAAGGCATTAAACATATGCAACACGGCTTCAAGAACAGTAAAACTATGAATGAAGAGCAGGTCAGTCGTCTGGGAAACATCAGCAGTTCTTTTCGAATTATTCCGTAGGATAATTTTCTTGGGCACGCGTGAAGACACTTGCGAAGTATACAACGTCTTAATGGCCTTGCCATAAATTTCAAAAACGCTTTACAAGAAGGCTGCTGATATATTCTTCTTCACCTTAAATGAAGTGGCTGGTACCCACCGAGAGGGGTATCCAGGGCTTGTAAGCGTCCAGGGCTTGTAAGCGTCGGCTAAATTTTTTAAGTACTAAAATGGCAAATATGGGAGTAATAATAATAATAATAATAATAATAATAATAATAATAATAATAATAATAATAATAATAATAATAATAATAATAATAATAATAATAATAATAATAATAATAATAATAACCAGATTTACTCCGTAGGGAGGGGGTTGGACGAGGTGAAATGATTGTTTCACATCTCCCAGTTTTATCTCGTTCACTTCTTCTGTTCACTTTGTCGTCGACGTCTGTGGACAGACCTTTCGCCGATCTCCTAATTCCTGTATGAATTCATAATAAGCCAGCTCCGAAAAGCAAAAAAAAAAAAAATCATCTGAAAACTCCCACGAACCAGTCCGAACAGTCACGCCAGAAGCAAAATACCATTGGGCAAATGGATCTGGCTCATTTTGACCCGTGCAACAGCAGGATCTGGCTCATTTTCGATACGAACTGCGATCTGCGTACAGGTTTACAGGGCGTCAGTTCACCTATTTTCTTGCCACCTCTTTTCTAGGGGAAAGTTGCTGAGTTTTTCTTGTCACTGCAGTTTTATCTGACTTAGTTCGGTTTCTGGATGTGGCTCATTTCGAAAAAAAATAAAACGTCTCATATGAATAAATCTCTATGGGCAAGGGGTGGCCAGTGACCAAGAAAAGTAGGGGTTGCTTGAGATGGGCTGTGGGGCTCCTCCATGCCCTACACTCTTCAGGCTACGCCCAATTCTTTCGTAATTTCCCACATGGAGAGTAACGTCTCCTTGCCATGACTTGCCATGTCCCCTTTTCGTAAGATGGCACTTGTCGGGTTTGTCCTACACTGGGTACGGGGGCCCCACAGTCCAACATGAGCTGTCCAATGCCCTACTTAACTGTGTAATCTTTGCAGCGCAGGTGTCTTTCTTGGTCATTGCGAGCCGTCACTTTAACGTAGGAGCACCACTTGTGCAGCACGTCCTCGGTAAGAGGGCTCCTATTGGGGCCTGAAGGGTTAAGACGTGAGCCACTCTGGGTAAGCCTTTTGAAGGAGAGTGTTCGTTTTGGGAACTCATTTCTTGTAGGTGTTTCTCCTCCTTAACTTCTCGTGTTCAACCAGGATGGTCGGGTCGACGTCAATGAGTGGTGGCACTGCCTAGTGGAAGCTAGAGAAACGTGTAATTCTGAGGGCTCGCCATTGTGTGGGCCATCTCATTTTCGAGGATGCTGGCGTGTCCCGGCACCCAGTCGACGATAATCGGATGTTGGGATTATTCTGTACTGTTCCGCATTATTTCTTTATAAAGTGGCACACTAAACGATTTGTGCTTAGTCGTGGAGTCCTTTGATAACTCCTATGTTTTCGCTCGGTGCGGTGATTTCTTATGTCTCGTCCAGAGGAGGCACGCCGCCTCGGTGCACACCATGAGTGTCGCCATCCACAAGGCGTGTCAAAAAAGCGTCATGCAGAGAATACTCTGCTGCTCAAAAATTAAACAAAGGAATAGTGCCTTTTACCAGCTTACGATGGTTTGCCGCCTATCCCCTGTGAGTTATAGTGAAGAGTATTCCCACACTTCCCCTCCTCTTCTATTTGTATCTTGTAGCACTTCCGACGTGTTTGGTCTTCAAGGAAATATTCTACTTGAAATAAATCAATTCATAGCTGCGCTCGCACTGTCAACTTTGCGGGTCTAATTTTTTAGCACCATGTAACCTAAAGCGCACTCTACAAAAATGAAGGGGTAATTCATTTTTATGAATAAGGGGCGCAATAATCGGTTTAGCAAAGTAGCAGACTCCGCTACTTGGAGTCTACCGTTATAGCTGAAAGACTGTCGCCATAGAGAAATATTTTTTGAGCTGTTGCGCTTAGCAGCTGCATTGCCGCTTTGGGAGGTCACATGTTACTCCTTTTACAGCGTGTGCTTTTAACAGTGAGGCTGTTCTTGCTGGCCGTAATGTGTGCGGTGTGCGGCGTCATCAAAGAAACTTCGTCATAGTTACTCCGGATGTTTACCGTGCACGTGAGTACGCGCCTCATGAGGAGCGCCCGGCATCGTCCAGGCTTGGGCGTGGCGCTCGCAAAAATTACCAAGAAAACAGTTCACGTGCGTCCGCGCCTTAAGGGGTAGCACAAGAGAGCTCGAGGTACAGACGCCCAGTTGGCGCAGTCCGCTGCCACCTTGGACAAAACGAACCGGGCTCGCCAGTCATGGATGAAGATGACAACGATATAGATGGATATGACAATGAGTACTACTACCACAGTGAAAAGCGACGATACAACATGTAAATAAACAATTTCAAACCTAATGCAATGCATGGTGGTGCTTACGTAGAAGGAAAGTGCTTACACAGAAAGAAATCACCCCGCTTCGTTGTGGTTCATGCCTTGCGCGGCTTTGTGCAAGCTTCGCCATTTTTTATGTGAAGCTTTCTATTCCTCACTGATGGCGTCGGCGTCTGTGTAAAAAGCACTGCAGTAAAGCCAACTATACACAGTGTATTTCACAAAACGATGATGATGATAAGTGAAGGCACATCAAGCGCCTCAAGAAAACCAACCTTTCCCGTGGTCGGAATTGAACCTGGGTTTCCCGCGATGTGAAGCCGACGTCTATCCGATTGCGCCATTCCACCACTTTTCAATCAGTTTGGATTTTAAACTGTGACTTTGACTCAAGTTGCTCGGGAGGAAGCTTCGCGTTTTAATTCTTGAATAGAGTTTTTTTTTTTTTGTCAGTTGGATCAAATTGCTTGGAGTTAATGATTGTTTTGGGGCATGCCTCATAGCCAATGTGAAGGTTCTCTCTTAAAACACCCAATTTTTTTCTCGCTTCAGCGGCTTCACGTAACGGTATCATTGTGGTGTCGGTGTCAGCAGGGCCGCATTGAAGGTCTCCACAAAATGGAATGCTTCAAGTGGTTTATAAACAAACCGAAGTTAAAATTCCCATGCTGTAAAGAAACAAAGTGATTTGGATTGTGAATTAATTAGTGGTGGTTGTGAGTGAGCGTGAGTGGGGGATGGGAGTGGCGAGTGTGGGTGAGTGGAGGAAGCGAGTGGTGATTGCGAGTGAGTGTGAGTGGCCATTGCGAGTGGTGAGTGCGAGTGCGAGGGAGTGTAAGAGGCGAATGCGATTGCTGAGCGTGAGCGCGAGTGAGTGCGAGTGGCGACGACGAGTGGTGAGAGTGAGCGCGAGTAAGTGCGGGTGGTAACGGTGAGTGGTGATCGGGAGCGCGAGTGAGTGCGAGTGGTGACGACGAGTGGTGAGCGTGAGCGGGAATGAGTGCGAGTGGTGAGAGTGGAGTGGTGAGCGTGAGTGCGAGTGAGTGCGAGTGGTGGGGACGAGTTGCGAGCGTGAGCGCGAGTGAGAGTGAGTAGTGAGGGTGGAGTAGCGAGCGTGAATGCGAGTGAGTGCGAGTGGTGAGGGCGGAGTGGCGAGCGTGAGTACGGGTGAGGGCATTAGGATAAATATATATTTTTTTAGTCAGTGTGAGTGAGTGGCATTCACTTATGCCGAGCTATGGTTCTACCCCCGGTACAGCCCTCTCGAACAAAGGAATGCTTCGGGGATCATATGCCCCAAGAAAGCATCCTATAATGACTCAACTAATTTTCCACGTCAACAAATACAGTCGAACTCGGTTAATTCGAAGTTGGATAATTCGAACCAACGGATAATTCCAACTGGTCCATTGGTCCCGGCAAAGTGACGTGTATTTGAACGGGGGAAAACTCTCGCTAATTCGGATCTGAAACACGTGCCACGGTTAATTCGATCAATATTGCCCGTCCACACAGATTAATTTTTGTGAAATTTGAAGCCGACGGCTAAAGTTCAACGGGAGCCTCCGCAGCTACCCAAACCCGTCCCCGCGTTCTTGCTACGCGTACACTGAAGCAGCTGGCATCAACCACGCGACCTTCGCGCTATGGATCGTCGGGAAGTGCGCACCTGCTTCTTCGGGTTCGCATCTCAAACTGACCATTGCGTATGCCGTACTTTCGCAGCACGTAGTTATTGAAAGTGTATTCCGCAGGACGTGCAATACTGTCTACTTTATCGCGCATGAGTTTCTAATACTAGTAGCGTGCGCTGTACCGCCAATCACAAGGACGCCCGCGAGTTCGAACTCCGGCCAATTCGAACGGATTTTCTATCCCCTCGGAGTTCGAATTAACGAGGTTCGACTATATTTACCACACTTGATCCGTTTTACCACACTTGAAACACTCCCTGGGAGCGGTGCCCTGACTGCAGTCTGCCCACAACGGCAGTGTTTCTCAAGCCGCTCCACCCTAGAACACAGAAAACATTGTTTTATATCCCACTTTTGCTTGGGAGGAATGGCGGGGCAGGCCGCGTTTTCGCATCGGCCCCGGGCGAGTCTCCCCATGTCTGCTGTTTAGGCACTGCACGCCTGACAAAATTGCTCTATCCGTTAGCTTCAACATGCTGCTCCGCCCTATTCACGAGGCCTACTAATACAGAATCCTTCCTCTCCTTCAGAAAAAAGTTTCTTGCAAAAAATATAGGACAAAAAGTGCTCTTTTAAAAATAGCTCAAAAAGAACCACGTGACGTTCTGCAAAGCTCAACCCAAAGATTAAAAAAAAAAGCGCAGGGGAGGGACAAATTGTGAGCACATTTCCCCGTTCAAAGACGTGCTTCCACGAAACTTCTCGCGGGAACCTATCTCAGCTATGCGCAACCTCAGCAATAACGCCTGCCGCAACTTGCCGTAATCATCACACTCCGCAGCTAACATACGGCTGCAAACACACAATGCCTCGCCACTAAGGCAAAGGCTCAAGACCGTAGCTCACTGCCCTCGAGGCCTATTATGGTCCTCGACCGCACGCTCAAACCTCACAAGGTACTCGTCTAAGTGTTCGCGCTGCTCTTAAACTCTATCGTTACCACGCCAATTCAAATCGATCACCAGTGATTGATTCTTTATATTGCTGATTTTGACATGTAGTAGTTTCTCGTACACCTAATGCGCCCCAGTGGTTAGTATAGGCACTGCTTTTTTTACAGTTTAAATTTTCCCGCTACGGCGACATTGAGATTTTTGACGGCGTTTTTTTTTTCGAGCTGAGGTGCGTGTGTTTTTGAGAAAGGGTGCGTGGCTGCTGCACTTGACAAAAAAGGATGCAGATCGAAGTTAGGCTGCATTACCATAATATTTTTTTGTCAAAAGGCTCCTGGCAAGTCAAGTACAAAATAATGTTGTCAGCTTTATAAGCCGACAGCGTTGAGAGCTGATAATTACCTGAAAATGGCACCAGCTGTTTACTAGTGATCTTTGGTTCAGAGAAAGGGTAGCTTTATTCTGCCGAAGCTTATTTGTGACGGTCCCCCGCATGTCTAGAAAGTGTACCTGGCATTCTCAGCCAGTTTCCAGCAGTTTCGGTTTCGTTTTTGCGTTGCAAAATTCATATTTGGCGCTAATACTGCTAATACGCAGTTACCCAACTGCACGCTGATTTGCCTTGGCGCCTGCGGCGTCCGCTGCTGTTCCTCGAAGCAAGCACGCCGCTCGTGTTTGCACTTCACCCACACCTTACATATGCGATAACAGCTTAGCTGAAAGTCGAAAGATAACGCCAAGTCATAGGATAGCACTTCAGAAGAGGAGAACGCTTCCAATCGGCCTTGAACACCCCCAGCTGTTCAGCGGCCAGTTTAGTTTCCGTACGAGGGTATTTCTGGAGGTGAAGCGACGCTTCTTAGTAGAACCAGAGTCCGTCAATGTTTTTGACGGACTCCTGTAAAACTGTCTATTCTAACCATAGAACGAAGTCTCCAACAGGCTTGATATGGTTTCTTTTCAAAATTGTTAGGTGGCGCTGCGATGTAGGAGGCACGTAGTGCTGAACTTCGTTCATAGCGCGACAGCTGCTTGATGAAAGATTGCTGGGCACGACTCTAGGGCATCGCACCTTATTCCTTCAAGCAGGGCTACTACAGTGAGTCAGAAGATAATAATAATACGCAAATTAAAGTTCTGACTGATAAGCGATGGTCAGAATGTGAACAAGCATCCACCACCGAGTTTGGTTTTCAACTGCAAGCGGGTGTCTTCGCATCGCTTGCTTCCCTTGAATATTGTGCAGGTCATAATCATTGACAAGGTGTATTTACATCCCATGGGGGCTAATTGGTGCTTTTAATAATGTAAAGCCACCAGATTTCTTCCAGAGGATCATCCAAAATTGCAAAATTTGAAATGGAGGTTGGGCTTCACCACAAGGCACGGGACCACACGTGCTGACATTTTCTTTTGTATCCGAAAAATTGTTCCGCGCAACTCAATTTCCTTCCTAGGACGGGTTTATGAAATGTTTACCTACAAAATGTGTATTCCAAATTTCTTCTACTACTGGAAGTTTATTACAACTTCCTTTTCCTTATTTTCTTCGGCACGTGGACAAAATTTTGAATTTGATCATTTTTTTCGCTATCAATATTTATTAAAACATTATTAAAAACTGGTGTCGTTGGGAAGGACGTGGAATCATCTGCAGTTTATGTCACTGCAATGTGTGCCTAACCAATGTGTTTTGCACAGAAAAAAATGTTTTGTTAGACAGACTCCTCAAAATCGGTCAAGTTCTCGCGGTAACGAAACATGCATTTATGCGGGATTATCTTGCTCACCCTCGAAACGGTAGACCTAACATACGCGCACATGCGCACATCCACTGTGACGTCTCTACACCAGATGTGTCACGGCTCTGGACATTGAGGCAACCTACTTTGCAACCGCTCATGTGAACCACGGCTCATTTTGCCGTGGTTGTATGTGTGCTGAGTGGTTCCCTTCCTCGTGAATTCTGAAACTACAATGGTCGCTTATCCAAAGCGCAGTGCTATTGGCAGTGCCGGGATGGAGCCTTTACTGCCATGGATGATGTGAAACCGTGGGAAGCTTAATGGTTGACGAATGAGATTGTCCACTTGGCCAGAGGATGGGGAAGAAGGGGGTCTTGCTGCTCGAGCTACGCCGATGCCGGCGGTCGCGCTATGTCTTCTGCTGCAAATAGTGTAGCGCCTGGTCATAATGCCTGCACATAACTCTGCACAAAATACACGTTTTTCGCCTTTACTGACTCGTTATAGCAAGCTTGTAGAAAGGCGCCGGATGTCGCACATCTGCTGGATAATTTGCTCTCATAGCGTTCATTTCCCGGCGTCGATCAACAGCCTTGCCTTGCTGCTACACGAAAACAGGGTGCTCGAATTTGTACTCGACGAGCCTCTGATCTGCGCACACCAAGCGATTCCGAGAAGAGGATCGTGAGTCATGCTCTACGGTGTAGGTAAGGACGTTTCCTGTTTGCTCAACCGGACGTGCCACCTTTCGGTAGCTTTTTTCATTCGGGAAAGATCAAAGAACTTCATAGCAGCAGCGTGTCGGAAACACGCGAACCCGCGAAAAATACATTCTGAGAAAAAATAGGTAAAGCACAAGGACGCACTGCAGGACTGCACAGAGGGGCACCTGCAGCGCCGTTCTGAGAGTAGGTGCAGCGCGTGGGCCATGACGTACGCCGTATGGTAGGTTGTGCTTCAGGTTAATTTGGACAACCTGCGGCTACTAAACGCGCGCGAAAGGTTACTTGACGTGCCATCGACATTTCTGTGCAGTCTTATCGATCTATGCGGCTGCTGAGGCCCGAAATCGGTCCGCTGACCTCATGCTAATACCCAAACGCAATTCATCACTTATCCCCTAATAAAAAAAGGTGGGTGGGATAAGATAACAAATAGAGAAGCCAACGTAAAAACAAAAACAAGAAAGTTCAAATAAAATGAACTTCGGATTGCAGTACGTGGATATTCTTTACCTAACCTTCTATTGTTTTTCCACTTGTCTTCACATCACGAGCCCTACATAAAGGCTGGTCGTCGTGGCGAGAGCAGGCAGTGTAAACTTCACGCATCGATTGCGACAGGACAGAATTACCTGTATTTGGCGGTAGGCAGTCAGTGGCGTCAGCCATCCCCGTTTACCCGTCATACGAACCCTAACATTTCTGGAGTGTGTGTGTTGGGGGGGTCTTACAACTACCGCGCGTGGACTTCAAAGCCCAAGGTCTCGAGAATGAGTGGGCCGTGGAGTGTTAGCTAATATTCGGCGGCTCAGTATGGGTGCATTTAGTTAACAGCGCATAGGAGAGGACGGGCAGAAAATTGGAAACGCAGCGTTTTGTTCGTCCCACTTTCTTTGCAATGTTTTTAGCTGCGTAGCGACTAAGCCGTTCATAAAGTGAAAAATAGTCACCCGGAACAACGACCTAATAAAAACTTGGGTAAATATCTGTATGCAGAAGTACGAACGACAGAGTCGTATGTGCAAGGTCGAAAGCCACGCGGAATCAGAACTTGAAGAATGAGGGACAGCTGCTAAAAAGAGACGTTTAATAATCAGTATCTGTAGAAGCAAAACACAATATATAGCACACAACTCAAAGACAACACGACATCCTCTAGCCGTATGTCTCCTTGTTCAAGGGGACAACAAACTTGATATAGGAACAGTTGTCGACAGAGCTGGAGACGCGGGAAAAGAAGTTACAATAAAAAGCCCGGAAGTATGGAAGAATTTAAATGTTTTTTTTTTTCACTCGGTTTTTGGGTACATGATGAGGCGGCGTGCGAGTGGGAAAATGTAAATTTATGATTTATTGCGGGATCAATTTTTGTTAAATAAACCACTCAGCATGACAATTTAGTATTAAAGTAAACATAGGGCCGCATTTTCGGCAGCCAGTGTTATTGCGTGCGTCGAGTATCTGGGCCTTGCGCGCGTCTTCGAAGCCCGCCTATCAGTCGCTGACATCGTCCTGCCTGTATGGCCTGAGAGCGGGCACGTGGACGAGGGTGAAGCCTAAGGCGAGGCCAGCCAGGTGGCCCAGGAGCCACGCGCGGGCGGTGTACATGTACAGGTGGGCCACTTCGGTCACCAAACCGAACCAGTGTGGCACAGCCATCTGGAAGGAGGCGAAATCGTAGTCTGCCCCAGGCTGCTCCTTGTAGAGCAGCATCTTGAGCGTGAGCAGGGCCCCCGTGAATCCGCTGAAGCAGGTATCTCGCGGTGAAGCCGGGAGCAGTGGCGCGAGCAGGTCGACCGCGTGCCGTGACAGGATCCACGTGACCAGGCAGTGGGTCACGTTCACGCTGAACGCGATAAACAGCACCAGCAGGAAGAAGTTGGAGTGGCCGTACAGGAGCTCCATCTGCTGGCCCAGGCTGAGCAGCGACAGCACCACGTAGACGAGGTGGTACGAGCTGAAGGTGTACAGGGAAGGCAGCAGCAGCTGCTGCCATCGACCTTGTTCGAACACCACGCGGTAACTGACGCAAGGGTCCAGGCCGGGCCAGAAGAAGTGTGTGGCCAGCAGCATCCCCATGAGGCAGTAGGTGGCCGGTAAGAATGGCGTCTTGAAGAATGACAGCGCCCTCGTGCTGTGCTTGGGGCTGCACGGCAAAGAATTGGCGAAGGAGGGATTAGCAATATGTCGTCAGCAGAGAGCCATCCCTCTCGACCCCGCACTAACCTGTTCCAAGGACTTTCGCACCAACAACTTTTGCAAACCAATACATGAGGGTTTATTTATGGGCTTTTAATTTTACTGGTAACGACAGATATGATACATAAGCGTGAGTCAACAATGACGACGCCGTTAATGGACAACCCAGCTAAGCTCCTTCCGGGCCATGCATGGAGATCCGAGACAACAGTGAGCAGCGCCTTACTTGACTACGCTCTCAGAAAACAGGAGCCCCACCAGGAGACCACTGGTGAGGGTGGCGATGCTTTTCGTGAAGTAGTGGAGCACGAGCAGCTCCAGCCATGTGATGCGCGGCGGCGGCAGCTCCAATTCCAAAGGGCCCAATCGAAATGTCTTCAAGGCGGGCGCCTTCTCGTTGATGATCTTGAGTGCAACCAGCACACCTGCGAACGTGCTCATGCAGCTGGCATCGTAACTAGGCACGCCGTGCAGTGCGGAAAGCGCCAAGCTGATTAGCGTGTTGATGGCACCCACGAGTAGTATTAGCTTGGAAATAGCCAGCACGAACTGTGGCGTGCCCAGGGCCATCTCCAGCAGCCAGCCCTTCCACAGGAAAGAGACCGCGTTAACGGCAAGGTGCAGGTGGTCCTCGTGGTGGAAGGCAGCTGACACGACGCGGCTCCAGTGGCCGTCCTCTAGGATAGTGGCCAGGCTGGCGCAGCGGTTATGGTAGCGCCGATACGCCGCCTGCCAGTGCAGGTAGACTTGCAGCGCGGCCAGCGAGGCTGTGGCCAGGGGAAAGCTGTGCCAAGGCACCTGCGTCGGTGACGTGGCTGCGGCGCCTGGCTCGGCAGTCCCCTCGCCTGACCTGGACTGAACCTCGTCGACCGGCCATGGCGGGATCGGTGATCCCGACTGTGGCGGAGGCGATGTCTCCGCCGGCTCCGCCATGGCCGACGACGCTGCAGCCTGGCGTTGGTGGGGTTCTTCCTCGGCGATGATGATGATAATGGTTCTGTTCTTTGGTGACTGCATATACCCCCAGCGGGTCGGCCAGTCATCAGAATTAGTAAAATATTCTTACTGGTAACATGATACAACTTAATGTATCTGAAATAAAATACTATTGGAGAAATATATAAGACTGTATAAAGAGAACGAAACAGAAGAACAGTTGAAAGCAATAGGATAAATGAAAAACAAGTGAACAAGTTGCATGAATCATAAAGACAAATTATAGCGCGAACTGATTAGAATGTTCAATGAAGCTGAGGTAGGGGGTAGTTGTCAAAAATTGACCCAAAGCTGAAAAGAGAGAGGCTTGGAGCACCGGCACACCGCAGTTTTCTATAGTCGACGGCCAGGAGCCCGTGGGCCTTAGCGGCAAGTTCGGCCAGCTAAATCACACACTCTCGCACTTGTGGGTAGGAGCTGACCAGCATAGCCTCCCATAGCTCTAATGTGATGAGGGGCAGGGAAAGAGTATGATGGATGGGTTTGGCACGGCAAGCGCCAATCATACGGTGAAGGGAAGCGAAAGGCACGCCGCACCACGTGCAGGTCTGAGAGTATCGCGTTGGAAAATGGAGGTGGCACATTGCAGGATTCGAGAAGGTGTTTGTTTGCAGTCTAAACCACTGGACAGACTACAGGTCTTCCCGCTCAATTTAATCCAGTCGCCATACAATTTAATTCAGGTACCAGCCGATTTAATTCAAGCGCCATCTAATTCAATCCAAACGCCATCGAATTTAATCCAGGTGCCAACCAATTAAATCTGGTCGCCGGCCAAATTAATCCAGCTGTCATAAGGTTGTTCAGGAGTGTTTTGTTCGATATTAGGCGCACGCAGCTTCGTGGACTTTGTAGCGCGAGGTGTGGCGAAACGTGGAGTTTCTTGATTCATTATGTGCAAAATATCTTATGGAGACAGCTTAGTAGACATTTACTAACACGCGCAGACCAAGAGAGTGGTCTTTTCTGATACGTTGGTGCCGTGTGCTGATCGTCTGCGAGATCAGCAGAAGTATTGTCGGCTCGTGTATTGTTGCACCAGAAGGCTTTTCAGAGTATTGCTACGCGGGCAGACAATACTGCTGACGTGAGCTGGCGATATTTCTGACGCAAGCAGACGATGTTTTAATTTGGAAATAATACTTAAGACTGAAGAAAAGCATTCACTGAATGAAAATTAGAATGCAAACAGCCTTTAAGTAATGTGTTTTTATCAAATGAACTTCTGAAGGCATTGTAAAGCGATGAGCAGACGATACTTCTGACAGCGCTCTCGCAGACGATCAGCTCACAGCACGTGCCACCAACGGAGCAGAAAAGACCGATCTCTTGATTTGCGTGTGTCAGTAAAGCTTCATTGGTTCATTAAGCTCTGCGCATAAGAGATTTTGCACATAATAGATCAAGAAACGCCACGTTTCACCGCACCACGCGCAACAAAACCCGCAAGGCTGCGGCTAATTACGCACAATACTCTTTTGAACAACCTACTGACAGCTGGATTAAATTGGTTGGCGACCGGATTAAATTGTCTGGCACTTGGATTAAATTAGCTGGAATCTTGATTAAATTAGATGGCGCTTGGATTGAATTAGCTGTCGCCTGGATTAACTTGTATGGTGATTGGATTAAATTGAGCGGGAAAACCTGTAGTCTGCGGTGCCGGGAAAGTACTAGCGCCTGACTGAGGCTATAATATTGCGCAATGTCCATATATGCGACCAGGCGATCCCTCCCCTGCGCGCCCGAGGTGGATAGGCAGCATCCGAGGTATTCGGACAGCAGACTGATTCATGAACCAGTTCGTTACCCGGAAGGGATGGATGGGCCAGTGCCCAAAACAGGCGTGGGCGATGCGCAGGTGGATGCGGTGCTGTTTGCCCGATGCAAGCGCTGAGAGGGGATATACGACCAAATCAATTCCTAAGAGCCGTCTGTGAGTCGGAGAGAGGGCAGAGCATACCTCTTGGGGGCATAACCCCGTCCCTGAAGCCCCGAATAAAAGAAGTGCCGACAGGCTGAGATGGCAATCCCCAGTCTGTGAAGTGGCACCTCAAGAAGCTGACGTCTGAGGTGTGAAAATCGTCGGCACAACAATAAGTAGTGCTCGACAGATTCGTCTTCATTACAGTAGCTGCAGACGGCTGGGTACGCCACAATAGACCTGTAAAGGTTACATGGGTATATGTATACAGGGTGTCTCAGCTATCATGCACCAAGGTGTAAAAAAAAGAGCAATAGGGTTACTCCAAGAAAACCTAGCTCATAATGTTTCCAGTGCAGTGGAGTAGCGGCCAGTAGTTTTTTCGTTAATTAGGTTTAATTATTTAATTATAATTAATTATCTAACTCGAGAAGTACTGACCTATTCATTGAAGTGTCGATGAGACACTTGTAGGTACCCACGAGAGGAATCTAACATCCGTATATTGAACGACGAACTAATTACGTACTGATTTATTCTGACTGATAAAGAAACCCTGAGAAATATGATAAATGTGCACTTGACGTCGCTCCCGCGCGCATCGTAAAGCACTGCCTTCGAACAGGCTACGCCTGAGTTAGGCATGCAGAATGAAATAAAGAAAAGAAAGAAGAAATCGCAACCGAGTTTGTGCGTTATCTCCAACACGCGCCCAGCGAAACTTGTTGTTGCTGCTCCTTCCGTGCATATCCTTATCAAGATGATGCGCTAGCTTTTCGGACGTGTGACGGACAAAGCAGTTGCCTTCAATAAGCTTATTTGAGGGCGCTGGTTTGTGATGCGCGTGGGAGCGCCGTCATGTGGTATTTTTCACATTTCGCGGGGTTTATTTATCCGTCAGAATAAATGAGCACGCAATTAGTTCGTCGCTGAAAAGGCCGCACTTAGATTCCTCTCGTGGGTACTTACAAGTGTCTCATAGACCTTCAATGATTAGGGCAGTACTTCTCGAGTTGCACGAGGTCGCGGGTTCTATTCCCGGCCGCGGTGGCCGCTTTTCTGATGGTGGCGAAAAGCAAAAAACGCCCGTGTTTACGAGATTTCAGCGCACGTTAAAGATCCCCTGGTGGTCAAAATTAATCCGGAGCCCTCCACTATGGCGCGCCTCATCGCCTGCGTTGCGTCGGTGCGTTAAACCCTACAATTAATCAATCTTCTCGAGTTGGGTAATTAATTATAATGAATTTATTAAATCTCATTAACGACAAATTTACTCAGCGCTACTCCACTGTACAGGAAACATTGTGCACTAGGTTTTGTTCGAGTAACGCCATTGCTCTTTTTTAAAATATTGGTGCATGATAGCTGGGACACCCTGTATACGTAGCGGTGTGTCCGGCCTAGCGCCGCAGTTTATCGTCAGTTTGATAATGCGCATGCGCACGAAACGAATAAAAGACATGCGCCGCAACCTGCCCGTAGCTCTGGGCCCTATTCTCGACTGCCCAAATTCACAGTGAACTGGGAATTTGCTGGAAGTATTTTCTGATTGGTTTACAATTCCGGTCGCGTGCTTCCGGTTGGCAAAGCGGTTGTGTGTGCTTTCATCATTTTGACGTTTCATGACGTTAACTGGCACCAGTTCTAAAGTTTGCCTTATTTCTCTTTACTGGGGCCCTATTCTCGACTGCGCGAATTCACAGTGAATTCGCCATGTTCTTTTTTTTTTTTTTCGTAAGCAAAACGTAAGAAATCAATGACGTGATGCACGTATAGCCACATGGAGGAAAGAAAGCTTCCTCCATGTATAGCCATGACGACATGCAGTGTAATATGACGCTTCATTCATGAAGATCACAACGAAGGTACCAAATATTGCGCATAAAAGATATAAAACCCCTTGGCGTGTATTATAAAAATTAAGACGGTATAGCTGAGGCTGGCAAGGGAAACACATTTCTGCAGGTCAAAATTGGCGTCAAACCCACACGGCGATTGAGTAACGTTGATGCAAACGTGAGTGAAAGGGGGATGTTGAGCTAAAAAAACACCACACAATCTTTTTTACCGCAGGTATTTATTTCTTTCATCGCTTTTAGTAACATGGTTGAACTCTCTGCTTCAATGCAAAGCTTTGTTGCGTTATCACCTTTTCGGCCGCCACGCTATCGTCTGCTGCCATGTTACAAGTTTATGGCGTGATCACAGAAAAAAACGGTCGCGACCATCGCTTGTATGACGCATAAGGGCTGCGAAGCGCTACGCCTGATAATCACAAAGCGCACCGATCTGGCCGATTCATTCATTCGTCAAGCTCGACTTCAATCAGCGCAGTAATGAAAAAAAAAAAAACAACTTTTCTTTGTTGTTTTAGATGCAAAGCATCTCTTGCTCAGGGCTATGTCCGTTGTCCCTCCGGCGTCCATCCGCACCTCTTCTCCTCTCCACGCCAGCTGTGATAACGTCACTCTCTCCCCTCCGCCTCTCCAAACCACCTGTGCGCGCTAATCCTCCTCTTCCCCTCTCCACGCCACTTCAGATAAACTAGGTCCGCGCCGCTGCTCCCTTCAGTTGCTGCTTCGGTCTGCGCCGTCCGATGAGCTGACAATGGATGCCAACGTTTCTGGCAGTGACCCGCCGCGGTGGCTCAGTGGCTAAGGCATTGCGCTGCTAAGTACGAGGTCGCGGGCTCGATTCCCGGCCGCGGCGGCCGCTTTTGTTATGGAGGCGAAAAGCAAAAAAAAAAAAAAAATTACACCATCTTCCCACGTGGGAACCCTGAGGAGATGCAAAGCATCTCGAGTTCGCACGGCTTTGCATCTCCTCAGGGTTCCCACGTGGGAAGATAGTGTAATATTTTCTCTTGAGTTCGATGATGTGATCCAGCAGCTTACTAGGGGGAGTGTGGACAAATGCCATGCGTTGGATTCTCTTTGTCATGGAGAATCTCTTAGGGATCTTATCATGGAGAGGCTTCTAGTGCCCTCTTACGTTGCTCTAACGCCAAACAAATAATTTTTATTTTATTGCCAAACGTAAAGCAAAGTACGGCACGTTATTCGTATGCTCCGTGACCGCGCTGACTTGGAAACAGTCAAAACTATTATTTCTTGCGGTAGAAAACATGATCTGAACCGCGCGTCATGCGAAACTGCCCCTGCTGCTGATTCACGGGGTTGTCACGGCGCCAAAGGTCGGGGAATTTTTTGCCCTATTGCACGGTGATATCAGCCACCATTTTCAAACTGTTACGTAACATTACACCACTTTTAGGCAGCCTGAAGTTACCAATATGCGACTTGATCGTTCCCGCCAGCTGTTTAAATTACGTCACGCCTTCGCAGCCAATCACAGAGAGTGCGTGACATACAAGCCGTATTGTTGTTGAATAGCAAAGGTACGTTGTCATGTCCGCTGCATTTAGTCTAGTTTTTCATTTGCCTCGGGAACTGGTGTGCACGCCTTGCTCCAGCCACGCCCGCTGGATCTTAGACGCGGGAGATCGAGCGGTCGTGCTCCAGATTTAGAAGCCCGCAACACGATGTTTCTTGCACGCCCTTGTGAACCTTGTACAATAACCTTGTGAATCCAGTACAATAACTTTGTATTGTACTGGAAATGGAAAGTTCTATTTTGACCTATGAATTTCACTATCCTGTATGCTCAAGGGTGGTGAGCGTGCTACTGCTGCAGAGACCAAATGCGGATAGATAGCAGCGAACAAAAAGCTCGTCATTCTTTTTTATTTTTTTCCCCCAGGCAAGCTGTGTAAGAGACGCATTTCCTTTTGCAACCTTTCGGTACGGCGGACAAGTAACTATGGTGTAGCTGCTTTTACAACTACACGCACAGCTCCAAAGGCGGTCAGGCACTCACCATATGCGCTCACAGCAGTACGAACAAGGTATCTGGGATCTCCGCGCATGCGCAGCTCTGTCGGGACGTCTGAGCGTAAAGATAGCATGCATGCTCAATGGAGTGAGCCTGCGAATTTATTAACCACGTTGGCGCAGCCCAACTTAGCATGCAACACACAACCTGAATTAATTTCTTTATTGCAACTGCTATTTGTATTAAAATGAATGAATGAATTAATTAATTAATTAATTAATTAATAATTAATTAATTAATATTTGATTGATTGGTTGATTGATTGATTGAACTGATTGATTGATTGGTTGATTACTTAATGAACTTTTTTAGACGAATGATGGTACTAAATACGACAATACGCGTGTACCTTTGCTATAGAATGCATATTTGCTTTGGAGCTTGATGGTGGGATCAATAAACCATTATGTAAGGCTTCACTTAAATTACGTGAGTGTTTCTCGGCTGTGTGGCGCTATATTAACTTGATAGTGAGATTTGGAAAAAAAAGAACCAATCGTAGCTCTGCGCTTAATGTCGTAATTCGCTTTTGAACGCACGTGCATCAGCAAGGCAGCATGTATGCGACCAGGCGTCACAATTTTAGGCCCGCAAAACTGTTCCTCGCTCGACCATGCTGCGGTGTTGAAGTGCGCAACTAAATAAATAATTAAGCAGCTTCCCTCTATTGAGTACTCATTTGATCTAATGAAGAGCTTTACTCTCAAACATGAGTGTCCCGTTGTTCGTAGCTTTGTATTCATCCTGAGCGTACTAATGGGGACTTTTTGTTTGCGAGCCCAATATTTTGCGAAATAAAGCAAAAGTGCAATTCAGAATACTTCGCGGAGACTAAATTTCACAGTGGCCCGATGCGCCAGAAACAAAAATACTGC
The DNA here is from genome assembly GCF_048455015.1 of Haemaphysalis longicornis. Taxonomy (NCBI): domain Eukaryota; kingdom Metazoa; phylum Arthropoda; class Arachnida; order Ixodida; family Ixodidae; genus Haemaphysalis; species Haemaphysalis longicornis. The sequence continues at coordinate 431,834,014 of NW_027526203.1, read as the reverse complement.
CAATGAAACCTCTTTTTATTCCAACACTGTTGGGTCACCTCGCAAGATTTTCATTTCACTGTGGGATCCCCTTAAAGCACCAGGAGGATAGAAGGGACCCCAATGGTCGTTCCTGTGTGCACATTTGGATAAGGAGAAGCTCCGGAGAAGGGCGAGTGAGCTACAGAGTGGAACCGTCGCTTGTGGAACCTTTGAAACGCTAAGACGCAGTGCGGTGTGGCTAATTCTGGCGCGCGTGCTACCCGATGGTGAGAAATAACTTAGCCCGCTCCATAAGTGTGGTCTTCAAGGTACGCTCTTTATTGTATTTTCAACACAGTGCACGTGGTTTTACGTTTACGTTTCGCAGATTAATGGCACGAAGTGCTTCAGAAGCAAGTTTTGCTTGGCGTGTTCTGCGTACTTTATAGTCACAGCGTCAGATGTAGCATCAGAAGTTAACTGTTCTTTTTTTTTGTTCCACAAACTATCCCGTGTGAACAACCCCCTTTTCAGTCCCGACGCATTCACTTTGAAACCACGGACTAGCACCACAGGGGTCGTGTCATCAAAACTCACCCATGGTACGGGACAGCCGTGAGACACTTCTTAACGGTTGCGAATGCAAACGCATTCGCAACCGTGAAGAAGTGTTAACCATTAACCGTTAAATGGCTGGGACGCTTTGCTTCCACCCCGCGTTCTCGAAGGGCTTCGTCCGCTTGACACGATGTGCTTCGCGATCCGCTTCTGACTTACGCTCTCGAATGACTTCGATCTGTCCACGCCTTGCGCCCCCTGCTCGCGGCTTTCGGCTGCTGCCGAGTTAAAGCGCGTGCTATATGAACACATCGCGCTATGGATCGCCTCGCGCTTGAAGGGCACGTGGAAGATCGGGAGTTGTTAAGCGAGGACACGGAGAAACACATTGAAACCATTGAAACATCAGGAATACTTTGACGCTGTGTACGCGTATTATCAGAATGCGTCTGCTTTCATTATACCTGGACATTTATAAGCTCGTCTATGTGATGTTTAAAAAGCCACTTTTCTTATAATCCGTCTTCGTGTTCAGCAACACAACGCGTTAGCCTCGCTCTGAACCTTGTATTATCCTTGTGAATGAACGCGAAGTTCATTCGATTCGGTTCGGCTCGAGTCGCTCGCCTTCAGGCCGTGCTGGATTTCGTCACAAACACGAGCTCTCAGCACAATTCAGAAGGCTACAGAGGAGAGTACCGATGACATGTTTTGTGTCACTCGATGTTAGCGGGCTGGCCTGTGGCGACGCTATAGGAACACATCCGCTGTAGTCAGACGTCTAGGTGTGTACGTCGACACGTTCGGTACACCGAGTCACGACATTCCACTTCACTGGATGCCAAACCATTCGGTTTGAGTTCAGAAAACAACTCATTCCCGAAGTAGAGAATCTACCGACCGACAATGGCCCAATAAATACCATCGTCCAACATAATAACTCCACCTGGACCACCGCAACGGATGTCTGCTGTTCTTTAGGCATCCCTCCCGTGTCTTCCACTGTCTTCGGTCGCCGGCAGGAAGGCACACCCTGGCCGTTCAGTCTGACACACTTTTGAACCCCTCCGTCTGCAGCGGTTCCGAAGGCCGCAACTTGAAATTCATAATCAGCCATTTACAACGCGGGCACGTGCGAGGCGCTCCAGGCGCTAATAGACCTATACAGCACCTACTCTGGGTCGATCTGCTTATTTCCTTCTCCAGGGACTCAAGCCCTACACAACCCGCAGTATAAGGTACGCCAAAACTCTCTGAGTACGCCAAAACTCTCCGGCTTGTCTTGACTCATCTAAAACATTAGTGACACATCGAGCTCTAGATGGTTTCCTCAGGGATCCAGTAGCTGCCACTGGAACCAGGATCCTCGCCTTTGGACAAGCCCCCTAAGGGGCCAGAAGATATACATAAGAAACCCGTGAGCCCCAACATTCCACCATAACCAAAATTCTCATCTTGCATGATTTCTTTCTTGATTACGTCATATTTAAAAGCATCCCCCCTCCATGTTATGACAGATTAAGGCGAAATAAAGATCCTTAACAACTGACAACTAACTCCTGTTAGCCTTTATATTTACAGTCCCACTACTATATACGCCGCCACAAACAAGCTCACGCACTCATGTTCGCAAAACGAAAGGAGAGAGAGTGAGAGGCAGAGAATGAGAGTGTGCTGAGCGGGTGTAGAAGGCTTGTACAGCGCGCCTTCCGGGAACATGATTTTCAGAGGCTGACTGTTGCTCTTAGCAGCCGTCGAGATTCACCAACAACCCCCAAGGTTCACACAGTGACGAGTCCTTTGTGTGTGTTATAACCATCCCCCGTCTTCCGAAACGACGCGTGCGACTTCGTTGACAGCCCGCCTGCCACTCGGTGGACAATCACGCATTGTTCTCCATTCATTGTTTAGCTCTACCTCCGCATTTTCTGCCATATGCCTGCCTTTGTTGTGGAACAAATACCGCGCAGAAATAGACCAGCTCTCTGGTATATTTCGATTGGCCTCTCGGGGAACTCCGTGGGACCTGTGTGCATTTGATTGATTTGATTAATAGTAGGGTTTAACGCGCTGGCGCAACGCAGGCGATGAGGCGGACCGTAGTGGAGAAAAGCGGCCACCGCGGCCGGGAATTGAACCCGCGACCTCGTGCTCAGCAGCGCAACGCCTTAGCCACTGAGCCACCGCGGCAGGTGGGACCTGTGTGCAAATATTTAATGTAATGCTGCCGTTCCAGGCCATACAGAGGAACAAGTATAATCGTAGTGATAAAAGTAGCTTCGAACCTAAAGGCACCAAACGTATGACAAATCCTAGGGGAGTCGAATAGTGCATGCTATCCGCCAGGGGCGTAGGCAGGGCATGGCGTTTCGGTGTCAGAACAACCCCCGATATTTTGTGAGTGTGTATTCCCCCCTCTCACCCCTTCTCATTTCGGCCTTTTTTTCGTCCATGCTGTTCAACAAATTCCCCACCGGTATATCAATATGTAAAATCAAAATAAGAAAATTAGATAACGTGAGATTGAAATGATGTTTGCGCGCAGGCTATCCGGTTTTTTTTTTTTCAGCTAGGTATAACACCCCCCCCCCCCCCCCCCCCAAAAAAAAAAAAAAAAATATTCTGGCTACGCCACTGCTACCAGATAATGAGGCTTGCAAGTCCGAAACTACTGACACAATCTACAGGCTGATGCATACATGCGGGTGTGGTTCTAAGTTCCCTAAGCTTAATCTGTCGCTGGTTTGTTGCATATAATTAGAGGAAAAAGCGATCAAGGACATTAAGAGAAGTCAAATGGCGGGAAAATTGCTTGTAAACGGAGCACACGGCCGCGGCTAACTAAAGAAATAAGCGCTGTTCTCACTTTTGTTCTAGAGCTAGGAATAACGGCAGTTAGATTGAAGGAAAGAGATGACAATTTCGATGCCTGAGATGGGTTTTCAAGAGAATGATCTCCCTCCCGTAGCCGTGTATTGATATTAGCATGGCTAGGATTGTCCGTTGTTATTTTTTGCAGCTCACGGCAGGACCACATTGTGGGATGTGTATTCGTTCTGCTGTTGCACAGAGTACAGAGGTTTGAATAACGATCTGGATAGTAACGGTTGGGTGAAACGGGGCTCGGAAATGTGCTTTTCTGCTAATCATATTTTTTAGGATTTTTTCTTGAGGACTTACTTCGTAAACGGCACAAAACAGGAGCATTTTGTCTTTGTATACTTGCTGAAATTGCTTTTCTGCCTTCCAAATATCTTCTACCTCAACACATAAAAGCTATTAATATTACATGTAACGTTTCGCGACGTAGTGTTGATGCTCGAGGGTACGTCTGTACAATGCCATGTAATGATTTTTAATTATATTGCTTGAGCCATAAACCTAAATATTTGTACATTATTTGTGCTTGAAGAATAAATAATAAATTCAATAAATCATTCATTCATTTAGATGCGCCATTTCGCAAAAAAAAAAGAAAAAAAATGCAGGGTATGCGAGTCGTGCATGGTCAAGTGCCTATGAAATCCTATTCGGGCAGCAGTTATTGAATTCTCACAAAGCTATGGTCACCGCATCAAGTACACTCTGCGACCTTTTTTTCGCAGCACTAAAGATGTCTTAGCCATTCCGGCGTTGTCGCAGGACTTACTTTTAAGTAAAAGTAACCAAGTGCACGTGATCGTTGTTAAAGGCTGGGAACTTTCGCGTAGTATACCCACCGTTAGTTCACAGGCCTACACCCATTTCTCGGTTCTGATTAGAGAGAGAAAATTTGTCAGTCATGAATCTTGCTTCGTATCCCCGCAATTAGACTCCCTGCCTTAGAAGTGTCTGCGTGTTGTACCCCCCAGCAAATGGTACTTCATTTGCGACATGCCGTGTTGCCTCTGCTTAAGGCAAGTGTACCTACAATCTTGGGCCTGATTGTCTATTATTTGCACTCTAAAACAAGGACTAAGGCCAGTCTAGATGCCAGAAACAAAAGAGCAACTAACACGGGACCCGACGACTGGCAAGTAGTGGTATAGTAGCACCTGGCGGATTATTTAAAAAAATGAAGTTCTATGTAAGGTTACGAGTAGCTCCGTTTTAATTTTTTAATAAACTGTTAACTGTATAATCTTCAATTGTCAGCGGTCTTGTCCTGTGCTCTTGGACAGTTAGTTCCTCTGAGTTCGTTTGCCAGCAAGTTTAGCTAAGCTCCCTGCGACAGTCGTATATTTACAAGCACGGCATGCAATTGGTGCCTTTAACAGCAACCAATAAAAAAAGAGCTTCAGACACATTCCTTAGAGGTAGCTGGTAGATTTTTATTGTCAGATGCTCGACGCAGAGTTAACAGCAGTTGACTGGATTACAAAAAAAAAAAAAACGAATTTCGCTCATTTCAGCGTATGCATCTGCATCAACGCCGTGTTTTAAGAGTTTTGTGCATTGCAAGCCTTTTCCATGAAAGGCATCACATGACATGTGTAAGGGTCACCTGCTCAGGAACTCTTGAGGTTACATAATTTTCAAAACACTGTTGGTACCATATTTCGTACAATGTGATCGCCTAACACCCACGGGCTCAGAATGTTTCGCTATCATTTGTTTCTGATTTGAGACCCATATGCAGCGGTGAATTCTCAACATGCCATTTTAAACATAATGAATAAACGAGACGTATTGAATTCGAAACGAGGGCGTCGTTTGCGAGAAGCAATATGACAATTAAACCAATTGTCTATGAAACATACAAATCAAAAGAGTACCTCAAATTTTACAATGTTCAGCAGGTGTAAAACACGTTGAGCGTTATAAGATGCTCGTCATTTTAATACAGCAAGCACGAGCCTAAGATTCCAATGTACAGCCAATATTAATCGTGTCTAATTATTTCCGCCGCAAGAACAGCAGGTAAATCGGTTAAAAAACAATTAAGCCAATTTATTATATTGCAAACATATCTCTATTCCTCGAAACAACGAGCACCGAAAAAAAAGTTTTATTTAGTTTAAAACGTCAGCCTCGACTACAAAAAATCCCGCAAGAATCCACAGTGACAATGTGAAATGAACAGTTTATTGGTACAAAATGTTTATATTCTAAGCAAGAACAAATCCTATAAATGGAAGGGATAACGCATTCATTCGACAACAACAAAAAAGTATGAAAAGGTGTGAAAGATGCATACACAATGGAAAGAAACGTATGCCCAACGGTACAGAAGTGCTGTACGAGGATGACAGCCTTTTTTATTATTTGGTTAAAAATAAAAAAAAAGCCACGGAGAACCACCAAGATAGGCTTATGAGCAGTACTTGTACGAGAGACAAGTGGGGATGTGTGTTATGTACAAATATTTACATCCTAGTTACACCCAAAAAAAAAATTTCACCTGAGTGATAATGTGACGATGAGACACACACGTTATGGACGGGGGTCACGCGAGACAGACACAACCACAGACGTACTCAGAATCGAGGCACACACGCACGCACACACCACGCAATATATCCCACTCGTATACTAGAGCCACGCCGCCTGGTCGCCCGACTCCCGCCGGAGACGGTGAGGTGTTGTGCACGGGCTGTCAACGCTTCCCGCACGGTTGCAAGCGGCGCGAAGCGGCCCAGAGTCCCCGCAGAACGGTTAAAGGAAGGTTGCCACAGGGGTGTGACTCGATTTCGACACGCCGGGAACATTCACAGCGAGAAACACTACGGCCACGAACATTGAGCTCTGAGAGCGTGTATACCCACTACAGGCGCGATCAAATAGAAGCACGCGTCTCTAAGCTCGCTTTGATGAGTTGGGGTTTGGCGCCCGTTCTTCACTGCCGAGACTACCGCTTCAAACCTCCGACCGTTTCGTCCCCACCTCCTCCCTCCTGTCACATACCCACTCTTGGTGCTTTCATAAATTATTCGTAATTGGGACCTCGTCGACCCCGTGGTCTCACATTTCTTGAGACTGCAGTTCGCGTGAGGCGGTGTACGCGGGAGGACTCGGCAGGCGTATAACTCAGATTCACGTCTCGTGAATGTCCAGCGGAGTGTCTGTGTAACCGGTGGCGCCCCCAAAACAATCTGCGGCGACTCTAGGGCGGTCCTTTCAAGCCTTATGAGAGTCCAGGGTGTCACCACCAGCCGTAGTCTCCGTGACCGCCGTAGCCGAAGCCGCCGAGTCCTCCTCCGAAGCCTCCTCCGAAGCCGTGGCCGTAGTCGGCGAAGAAGCCGTGCCCGTGACCGTGACCGTGCCCGTGACCGTGACCGAATCCGTGGTCGGCGTAGCCGAAGTCAACCAGGTGGTGTTGGTGGTGGTGGTGATCGTGGTGCGTGTGCACGGGGAACCTGCGAGCCACGCGCGACGTTACTCACCGCCCGCTGTCTTTAACGCTCTCGCCTTGCCTTGTACTCAAGGGTTGTATTGCTGTAATTACACCATATAACCGCTACCAATGCGGCTCGTACAAACTCCTGTAAACAGCTCTTGTCACACGATAATTAACGCAACTTTTTTCAGCCACACTCGTTCCCGTAGGTGCAGCAGGGTTTTCACGCGCAAAGAAAGGCAAATTCACGCTACATGAAAAAAGTCCCTTATGCAGTATTTAAACCTTTTCTTTTCACAACGACGGGGTTTGAAGCATATTTAACCTCATAAATAAAAGTGCTGTTTACCAGACAATGCATCCGCGTAAATTTGAGAACTCAAGAATGCATGAGCGAAAACGTATTTCCTCATCTTCTCTTTCCAGGCAGCTCCTGCGACGTCCTTACGGACGTATGAGACGCTCATTGGACGGAGCGCATTGGACGCCTTTTTTGAGAAGAAAGGTCAATGTTAACAGGCGATCTAAACCATACCACAAAAACAGAGTCTGTGACGTTATAAGAAGTTAAAACTGGGTTAGTTGGCGTGTCATGGTAGATTATTTGCGATATGCGAAGCACAGACGATCATTAGGGTCACACAATATGTCAGGTTGAAATACCACATAGCAACTGTCCGTTCTGCAAAACGTGGGTATACAAGCACACAGAAAAAAAAAAAAAACATGCTTGAGAGCACGTTGTAAAAAACGGATCATTTCGCGCTTCGTTATAAGCTCCGTAGTGTGTAAACTAAGCTCACGTGAGAACAAAACACATGGGAACTAACACTGATTAACAAACGGTAGTAAGGTCGCAACAAGCAAGTTAGGATGCAGTGACCGTCCCTAGTGCCCCGTGTGGACTGCACCGGGTGTATAACCTACAGAATCTCGTTATCTTGCGGCCGGTACAATGCCGGATCGACTAAAGTGATGGCTGAGCACTAGGACGCGAGAGCACTCTAATTTATGCAATCAGTTGACCACTCCAGGGCACCTAACTGCGCACCGCTACGCATGCGGCGGTTGCAGTGCTTCTTTGGGCTCAACCCCCCTTTCTCTCTCTTCCAGGTATAGGTTGACGCGAGATTTGGAAGGCTTTTTTCAATGTCAACTAGATGAGGGAGAGGGGTACACTGGGTTCGTTTTGAACTTATCGCTTTGCCAACAGGTGAGATAAGTTTTCCTACCACGACCTTTTTTGAACTAAGCTCAAAATATCCGTTCCTTGTGCTCTTCCCCCCCCCACCTCCCCAGCGATCCCCCCCCTACCGCCATCTGTTTGCTTATACACCCGCAGTTTCGCAGAATAAACAGTACCAGTTTGCTTCGCCTTGCCGGTCTTACTTTTATGCTCGTCTGGGATTTAATCGACGAAGTAACGTTATAAGGCACGCATCTTTTGCGTCACTTGACTAGGCTGCGCCCGCAAAAGGCACTCAAGAAAGCTACGTCCGGAAAGCACGTGACCCTTCCCATCGGAACTAACCGCGGCGCCAACACCTGCTGCGCACAAATTGCGTCATTTAACAAAAAAAAAAAAAAAAAAAACGGAGACGCGCGTTGACAGGAAAGTGACCTTAACACTATATACGCTAACGCCGAGCAAAACGCGGTGTCTGAGGTTCTATAAATATGAACGGAAGGGTGCGAAGACGTCAAGTGAGCTGCTTGGGCGCAAGCGTGTTTAGGCGTACTTTTGCAGCTCAAAATGAATTACCCTCGGCCAGGCCATTTCGTTTGACGTGTAGACTTTTCCAACACAAGTAAACGGAGCTTTAGCTACGAGTTTTCCGGCCCGTTGCGAGCGTGCGTAGGCCCTTCATGCTGCCATCTCGTGTGGTTTCTGCGCGCACTCTCTATGGTTGGCAAATAATTTGTATGCTACGTTTTGCGAACGATTATTCCAATTTTCTCGTTGCGCAAGCGGTTGGCGTCCCTTGTGGGCGATAGCACAGATCGCTGTTAGCTTCACTAGGTGGTGCGGGAAAGTCTTTTTTAATCTGTTTTTGCTGTCTAAAAACGGTTGCCGAAGCTCCGGTTGCCAAACTAGGAGATGCTCGCCATTACCAGTTCCCGCCGTGAGAACGAAAAATAACGAGGAAAAAAATGGCTGCATCGCAGTATCTACTTTTAGGGCTACCATGGCTAGGAAAAGCGCCCTAAAAATAACGCATCACAAGGGGTTTCCGGATATCCAGGAACAAAATGCATGTGGCCGGCCTGTAGCAGTCTCAGTTTTTTTTCTTCTCTCGGTAAAGTATAACAAGGCCCATTCCTTGTTGGAGGGGCATTTAGTATATTTTTTACGATCAGAGCCACGAAACAAACGAAAACAAAATCAGAAGTTGGGTCCTAGCCAGCGTTTTAAAAATGCCGTTTTAATTCCCAGAAATAGCGAGTGTGCGACGTGAAACGTATAGTAGAGAAATAAGAAATATATTTAACTACCTAGTATTATCCGCCGAATGCCTGAATAGTAGTAGATCTACATTGTGTTATACTTGAGGTCGCGGGAAAAAAATCCTGTTTTGTAATTATAGCACCTCGGATACAGCCTCATGTAGACCCAGTAAGAACACCAGTGACATCGTGCAGTGACGGCGAAAGCAGTTGGAGCGGTCGATAAAAAAAGCACGAGGAAGTTCTACTGCGGCCCGCGTAATAAAAATGAAACTGCGAAGCCGTAGTGAGCGCGAACGATAATGCGGTGATGAGAGCTCGTGGAGGAAGTGATAGTTTGGGACCGGTAATGGAAAAGGAAGTAGGTAAAAACAGATAGGGCGCAGGAAAGGCGCGTATGCAAAACCCCTCCCGTTAATCGTTATGCACTTCACGGAAGCCGCAGCTGGCCGGGTGCGATCGAAATAGGCGCGTGGTCGGCCGGCGCCTCGTGTGCCTAATATGGCGCCGTAAATCAGACGTAAGTATCGAAATAATACGAACGTTGCGGGCGCCATTACCAGCATTGTGCTTGCTTAACTCGTTTATGGTGATGCATGCAGAAGAAAACGCCCGGCCACGCAAACTCGTTGGCACGACATAAGCTGTGACTCATCGACGTTACAGCGAAGCGGGCGTCTCCTTCGCTAAGGTTACGTCTGAAAGAGTGCCCTCCAGAAATCTCGGATAGTCAAATAGCGAGTCAAATAGCCGAGCTGTCTGGCGTGCCTCCTATGTGTTTTACATGGAACAGTTTATACGTTGTGCTTTCCGCGGTGGCTCAGTGGCTAAGGCGTTGCGCTGCTGAGCACGAGGTCGCGGGTTCGATTCCCGGCCGCGGCGGCCGCTTCTCTAATGGAGGCGAAAAGCAAAAACGCCCGCGTGTACGAGATTTCGGCGCACGTCAAAGATTCCCAGGTGGTCGAAATTAATCCGGAGCCCTCCACTACGGCGCGCCTCATCGCCTGCGTTGCGTCGGCGCGTTAAACCCTACAATCAATCAGTCTATACGTTGTAAAAATGGGAATGACACGCACATTTCGGACGCGAAATTTTCCCTTTTGTAGCTCGATCACCTCGTTTGAATTTCGGTCAAAATGTCTGACTTCAGAAGCGGCTCAATATAATTTATGCTGTGAGTCAGTGAGGTCTCAGCGCAGTGCACCTATTTGAAACTATGAGGACGGTGTTTCAACAATAGGGTAACGGCAGCGTGTGCCTCGAGCGACTCTACAGCACTGGGTTGTTCTGCTCTATAGAGGACCATCATGCAACAAACGGTAGAGCCCCGAAAAGCCAAGGTAGGCTCGTACGAAGACATTGACTGCTCAAGTTTGCAGGCGGGGCTTTCTCGCATATGGCAAAATTAAAAATCCAAATTGGTGGTTTACGCGTCGAAGCCGCACCTGGGCTATGAGGCACGTCGTAGTGTACGCCGCGGATTAATTTAGCTCATATCTTTAGAATGGGTCGAAATCTCAGCACACGGGCGATTTCCTTTGCAAAAAAAAAAAAAAGTGCTGCCATGGCCGAAGTGGAATCCGTGTCATTGAGTTCCTCCGCCCAACGCCTTAGCCAGCAGAATTCCACGCCACCTTATTAAAGCTAAAGAGAACAATATTAAAAGTTGCAAATAGAAACAAAGCAGGCAGTTTCGGAATATCTACCTGCTCAGACGTTAGCTTGATTTAAACTGGGAACGTTGAAGCCTCAGTGATAAGTGTTAAATGACGTCACGTGCTCACTAAAGGACAAGGCCAAGGGAAAGCTCACAGAGGATAGCGTTCGTTCTGGTGTAGTCTTCTTTTTTGTGTATTGGGGATAACCAATGTGTCTGTAGAAGTCAACCGACTTTTCTTAGTTAAATGTATCATTTTAATCGCAACGCTCCGTTCTCTGAGTAGCATTTGCGGACGCCGATACTGCCGATTAACCGGCTCTACGAGAACGTCCGCCTCAATCCTGGGGTAATCGGTCAAGGAAAACAGGCCAAATTAAAGACGCGGTAAAAATGGCACACGCAACCTAGAGCCAGAAAAAAGGCGCGCGACATCATAACGGGGTCTTCGCTCAGAGGCGAGACGAACCGGTTCTGGAAGTGAGGAACGCCTTGGTGGTCAGCCGCGACCACCGAAAGCTTGCTTTCCTGCTTTGCAGCGCAGCCAACGGCAAAAAGGCCTTATAGGGAAGCCAGCGCGAATGAGCGGGGGTGATTTCCTGAACGTTCTCCCCGGTTGTGGATTCACGCGTCCGCTTATTCTTATTACGGAGCGGGATATATATAAAGGCTAGGCATACAGATATCAATGCTTTTGTCAGTTACTTTTTCTTGAAGCTCGTTTGTCAACGAGGTTGACCTAAAGTTTTTATTCCTGCTTGTTACTACTGGTACGTATTTCGATTACTCTTTTAAAATACAGACGATGCTGGACCTAAATAAAAGTCACACGAGAATTTTGCTTGGGTAAAGTAACAATAACACTTAAATGGAAGTCGAAAGCAATTCTAATGAGAAATGGTGATTATTCGTTGTGGTTGTTTCTCCTTTTCACTATTGCGGAGTTATTAACATCCTGTGTTTGATTTACGTTAATCGCGTTTCCACGCGTCATAGCCCCACTGGTATCGGTAAGATGGTTTCGTTAGACAGGACTGAGCTGTTCCGTATCCGCTTAGTTCGCGACCTTTACCATTTCTGCGTCCAGCCATTGGCATCATAACTCACCACTCTACGTCAATTTAGGTATGTCCACTCTCACAGAATTGCGAGTACGGCATGTAAAAACGCTGTAATGCAGTTTCTGCGGGCCCGTTGAGAGCAGCCTTACTATCGGAAAACAGTTAGTGGTGTAAATAACCTTGACTTTCTGGGTACAGCCTGTCAGTGTTTCCATTCATGTAAAGTCACATCAACATCTCTCGACTCGAACACGCTGTTCCGCTTCCGCCCATCACTCACATCGCCCCTGAAGCGAAAACCAGGCCTACCTCAAGCGATCCCTTACTCATCAAGGCTTAGCTCTGATCGACTGGAACGCCCGACGCCCCCTCGCCCGACCCCGCTCGCCCCGTGGCGTCGACCCACAGTAGATGCACCTGTATATAAACCCACCGAGCGAGCTAACACAACTTTGTGCAAGCGCCGCATCAATAATGGCAAGCTAGTCATCTTGTATTTGAACTGGACACCTGCACAGACACAAAACTAACCACTGTCAAGGCTGACGTTGCCTTGACATTCCCCTAATCTTCCAGCCGTCTTTGGCTATCACGCCCTACAAAACGGTCACCCTTCCAGCCTTAAACCTGAACTCCACGCCATCCCTCATTCTCTGAACTTCTTGAGCTACGACACTGCGACATTCTGCTGACTCACGTCCGCATCCCCACGGATTCATTTGACGTCGTTAGGGACTTCGGGAACATACTTCCACAAACCCATTGACTCAGAAATTCTTCTCCATGTCGACATCTACGCACGTAACGTCGTCGCGTCGCTCATGTTCGTGTTGACTGAGTTTTATAGGTCACGAGAACTGCTCCGCATGAAACCAGGCGGCCCACACAGCTGCACAGAAGAATGCCCGATTATCCCCTCCGCTTACTCCTGCCTGTGGTTGCAACATCCTCCACATCCACCGACGCCCCCCTCCTCCTCCACCTGGTCGTGTAACTTATGCAGCACAGAAAGAACAAAAAAAGAGAGAGATCTCTTTAAGGTAGTGACTCCCAAAGAACACTTCATGACCTTGTCTCCACTTCCGCGATCCGCAGAACTATTCATTAATAAACTGTACTCCTATGCAGCATACACACCGGAAACCATTCGCAGATGGCGTCCGCCCAGAATTCATTCACGTTGCCCTCATTGTCACTTGAGCGCGGTTGAAACACTCCACTATTTCACAAGGACTTTTCTACTTTTGCCTTTTAGCAAAACTTCACCTCACTCTCTAACGGCCATGAAAATATTTCCTACATAGACCCCCCTCAACCGAATCCGGGTGCACTTCATAAAATAGCCGTTTATTCACTTAAAATGGCCTAGCACGAGTACTATGAATGCTGGGCTTACACTGTATCATTCGGTACCACTTCCAAGACTGAAAAAAAAAAATCTCTTTGCAGTGCCCATGAAGCTCGTACTTTCTCGCCTGCATTTATTCTTTCTTTCTTGTACGCGTACCCTTGGTAACACGACTGATCCACTCATCGTGTGAAAATACATCTAATCCCACTCATACTCCGCGCGTCTATGAGATTCCCGCACTGTGCTTGCGTGAGTGCGTGCGTGCGTTGATACATTGTATCACGAGCCGTGCGTACACCCCAAGACCATCTTCTGGTTCAGATTCCGCACATTGCCCTCAAATGATGAATGCATGCAGGCTACCACAAAATTTCGGGGAATGTCGATGTCGAGCAGACGATTTGACAGAAAAGCTCGGTATGCTCTGTGGAATCACGCAATGGAAGCATGATGTCCTGTATTCCGTAGTGCCACAACGCAGGTCGCATTTTCGAGTCAAGTTGTGTGCACGTCGCTGTCATTCGCCGCATTCGTTCTGTTGGCGGCTTTTATCGGCCACTCGAGTGCACTGTAGTGAAGCTTAACCACGATATTGCCTTAGAGTGTGGGAAACTATACTTTGAGCTCGCGTACTTTCTGGGACCGTCCGGTCCAGAATTCTTCAGCACGGGTAGTATTTTGTTAGCTTTCTGTGCCTTGGTGTCTTTTGCTGCATTTTTTATTTACTCATTCAGCAGGAACAGACGGCTGACGAGTAGTCAACCATTGAATGTACAGTCATGAACAAACGGAACGCGTACTCAAAAATATGGACCAGAACACGCAAATAACGAGATTTATACCGCATGGTTCAGGCACTGTAACGGGGTACAGCCATATGACTTTGGAAATATAGTGGAAAGGCACCCTTATTCAGTCTACATAAACCCAATTCTGTGAGTTCGCATGTTCAGGTCCATATTTTTGTAGGGGTCACGCTTCATTTGCCCAAGAGTAAACAGAAAAAAAAAAACGCGCGCGCTGCGCCGCAAAGCTGCAGGAAGAACGCGCGTCTCTTACTCACGGAATGGGCACATGTACTGGGTGGTGGACAGGCACGAAGTGGTGGTGGTGGTGGTAGCCGCCGTGGTGGTGGTGGTGCGAGTTGAGCAGGTGCGAGACGGCGGCGCTGCCCACGAACGATGCGGCCGTGGCGCCACCGGCGATGGCCAGCGGCGTGATCTTGCCCACGGCTGCTGCCGCCGCGGCCGCACCCAGCTTGAGCGCCTTCAGCTTCTTGCTCTGCTCCGTGGGCGGAACCAGGCAGGCCACCAGGAGCACGGTCAGGGCGACCGCCGCCACCCGAAACTGCGGAGGAGACATGCTGCGCGCGCAGAAGCAGGGATGCACTTCGTGAGGCACTGGATAAGAGGCAGTCACTGCACTCTGATACACCCAAAACGTTATGGGAGCTACTAGCCGTGCCAAAACCCATATAGCAGGCAGCGTTTCCTGTCTCGGCACGGTGCTCGTCACTTCGAGCCTGCTGAGCCTGCACGTTGGTCTTTTCGAGTCCTGTGCGCGTGCGCAGTAACGTCGATTGCTTGCCAGGTACCGTAAAGGGGCTTGAAGCGCGTCATTTCAAAATTCGGTGTGGGAGCTGTTGTAAGCTGTTGTAACTGTTGTTTCGCTCACCCTGTCTTTATTTGAAGAGCACAGACTGGGTAGACCTGGAGCAGAAAGCAGAAGCATAACGATAAAGTTAACGTTGAAGAAAATAGTTAATAGCTACAGTAGAACATCCCAAATCCTGTTAAAGGAAATTACATTTTTTATGTCATAATATCCGGGCAGCCATTCTGGTGTGCTTTCAGGTGAAGCTGTTTTGAAGGTTATCAACTTCTGCCTGCCTATTTCCAGCCTTGTTTGGGTAGTCGCCAATATAAGGAAAGGCGGACTCACGAGACAAAACCCTCTACAAGAAACTTTCTTGTTGACCATATGCAATATGTACACTACTGGCATGTGTCATTAGTCAATAAAGCCCGTCAGTACTTGACTGCATGCCCCAGGTTGAAATCCTCTGGTCACCAAGATTCGCTTATTCATACTGCTGCTGTTCAGTAGAACACTGCGCTCTTACTTGGTTTCTCGTTTAAGGTTTCCCCCCGTAAAAATAAAGTGCATCGGCGGTACAATTCGATTTAAGGTTGTCGAAGAAAAGCGATATAGCTGCACTACGACTGGCCATGGTCACCGACCAGCTCTAAAGGCTAAGGTGAAAAATTGACGTTGCATAACAGAAACATGATGTTGAACTGCGCAAACTGTTGGTGATCAAAATCCTGCACCCTACCACAATGGCAAAAAAGAATGAGAAAAAAAAAACCAATGTGGGCTAAATATCAATCCAAGAACGTAGACAATCGTTTGGCTTGAGTAATCGAGGTACTTTACCCGCTTAAAATAAAAGATAGCAATCGCTGTCAAAAGTACAACCGGGGGCCTGTAAGCGCCACCGCTTAGCTAACGTTAAAATCACCATTGTACCATCTACAGTTGCAATGAACATGGCGCTACATTGTGGACAAAAAGATCGTTATCAAACTTCCTGGCTATGAAGGAGGAACGCTCGCCAAATCGTCGTATCCCGGTCAGTTGAGAGGTCGACGATCCAGCTGAGTGCTCTCGCCTGTTGCGCCTGCTTTCCGAGGGGAGCTTCGCACCTACATCCGAATCTTCGCAGCTCGGCCAGCGGGGTAAATGCCTAACGCGTGGCCCACCCCGATACACGCGGGGAGATACCTATCTGTTGAGGTTTGGTTGGTTGTTCAGGTCTTTGTTGCGAATCTATTGGTGAAGCTACGCGAGGAGCCCGAGTTAGCATCCGAAACCGGCGCATTTCTGGTCGATATCGTGATTCACACACTTTCATCGCCCACTTACCCTCCCGAAACTCCACTAGCTAACAGGACTAGTTAAAGCACTGTTCCCGGCGATACGGAGCGACTCGTCGAATCCTTTCTTTAGGAGGGCAGCGCTCCGGAAGAGGTTAGTCCACCGTGTCATCGCCTGCACAACCTCCGTCCCGCGCATCCCGAGCTCATCCCTCACATCCGGCGGAGGCTTACAGCGGCGGGGGCGTGGCCGCGGAGCACCGGGCCTGACGGGCGAGCCCCACGGTGCCCGTCAGTCGCGGTGTGGCGGTGGGGCTGGGACTCACCCGGAGTCTGCCTTTGGTCGGCGTATATCCACTGGTAGGAAGGAGGGAGCAGTGCAAGTGTCTCAAGTGATGCTCGGCGGCCGGATGTAGCCGGCATTTTATACTTTTCCCCCCACGTGCTCGGTGGACCGGGGGAAAGGAGGGGGCCCAGTCCAGGCTTTTGGGTCACTACGCCGGGCCCGCCGTCCAAGTTTCGCTGGCGGCGAGAAACGAGGGGAGAAAGTGCGGCCGCTGCGGAGGGGGGCGCGCTCTCGCCTAATAGGCGGACGGAAATCGAACAAGAGCACGCACCGGCCGCTCACCGCCGACACCGCCGCAGCAGCGGCATTATACGTAAAAATAAACGGGTGGAGCGGTGTTCGCGCCGGCCACTGCCACCGCGCGCGCCCAGCTAAGTTTAGCATCCGGCCGCGCGCACGGCATCGCGTCTTCCGGATAGCGCTGGGACAAGCCGGAGCACGGGCTGCTGCTTTCCGGTTTTCGGGAGCCCGACGCCTTTTCCAACTGCTCTTTGTTCCTGCCGAATCGACGGGGGAAGGGGGGATGCGTCTAACTGGCTAAACACCGAACGGTTATATGCGGGAAAGACGTAACACCGTGACGAGGTGCTGGACAGGCTAGCACTTGTCAGTTTAAGGCAGAGGAAAGCCCGCCGCCACGCTTTGGTGAGCCTCGGCGCGGGCTGAGACAATGCGCCCACGTTTTCCTGTTTACTTTCCTGCGTTGCGTAATTGCTGGGCTCGCGAGAAAGAAAGCGCTCGGCCATTTCTCATTGTGCTGATTGAAACAAGCTTTATCGCTTGTCTTGCGCTTTTATTCTACTTCAGCGCGCAGATGAAAATAATGTAAGAATGTAAATAGTTGCAACCGGTGTTTCGTGTCTGTTCTGTGCCCCTAAAGCCAAAGTACTCCAAATATACATATACTCACTTTTTGTTCGTAAAAAAAAAGCAACACAAACGTTGGTTGCACTCTAACGTGGAGCTACATATCAATACATGCGTAACTGTATTGCGTCGTTTTTACTTCATGCAGAAACGTAAGCTTCGTTATAGTGCAGCGCCTGTTCAGTTAACTGAAATGTGCATGCACAATTCGTTATTTTTTGCCTTCAGTGGTAGTCTATTCTTAAAATGAAGCTTACAAGTAAATCTAAAAGTGCATTGAATGCTCGACCTTGGTATCACTTACTCACGTCGTGACCCTCGTAATGAAACTAGTGCAGTCATTATAGCTAATCGCGGCGTAGAGTAAAATGAGGTTAATTCAGCGCTATAGGGCACTCGCAAAGGTTGGCGGTCAGGGATAAGAGGCAGCTCTAGCCACTGGAGCCTCGCAGAAAAGCTCGATCTTTAGCAATGATGGAGCACTGAAACACTGCTCCAAGGTTCCATCATTCGTTTTAAGTTACAAAAGTAATCTATTCTTTATAATGTCGGTTGGTTCGAGTACACATGCGCGTAGTTCAGACAATTTTAGTGCTTTAGATTTTTAGTCCTTGAATCGTTGACTGTTTTACGTTTTTTTTTCTTTCTTATTAAGCTCTATTCGAAACAGAAATACGCCAGTTGTAATCTATACGCCCACGGCGTCGTTTCGAGCAAAATAATAACCAGTTCGCCCAAGCTACAATCGGGCTAATATAACACGCATGTTTAAATTTTCCTTCCAAGGTGGCAATCACGGGTTGTGTAAAAAACGGAGGACACCTATGTCTGCTTACGTGTGAAGATGCGAGAGCATGGGCATCATGCGCGCTGTTTGAGATATTAGTTTCCGATATGACCGCACCCGTTCGGTTGCAGGAGCCGCTGCCGCTGTCGATGCTGCGGCCGAGAGAGACAGAAGCAGTCGGAGCTCTGCGCGGGGAGTATACTGAAATGGCGTGTCCTCTCAAAGATCTCATCATCAAAGCGTAACGGTAGGCCTAACGCCCGCCCTTCCCGCAGCGCTGCCAGCAGTTGGACTGGTACCGTTGCACGCTATCCTTTTATTTGTGTTTTAGTTTTTTTTATTTCTGAGTATTGGCGCGTGCTTGACGCGTTGCACCCAATGAAAATTTTTCTCTGCCTCCGCATAGAAATTAAAAAAAAAGTTTACACCTTATGCTGCATTCGAGAAGGCAACGGCAGTAATGCAAGTCCTGTCAGACGCGTTAGCTCACTAAACTGGAAGCAGAGACAAAACTACGCACGAGTCACAAGTACGTAACCTCGCACTTAATTATTTAATCAAAAGGGTACACACATTAGAATTAATGACACTAAAACACTAGCAGACTCCGGTCCAGTACGTGAGTGAAGGCATGGGTGGTCATCACATGCAGTATTCCTGCTAAAGATTTGATCAGCCTGCTCTCTATAAAACAAATGATTTGGTGTGATGGATGCACAAGAGTGCCAACCATGCACCACTTCCAGTGCAGGTGCAGTCCATTGACAATAATATGGGAGCTCGCTATGACCCTACAAGGTGAAAAGTAAATTATGTAAGCTTATATGTAGAGGTAAGTTGTCTTGATGAAGGGCTGAAAAACGCCCCAGGAGCAAGCGTTATCGTAACTCTTATAAAACAATATTCGATCGTTCCCAGTTGATTGCATAAGCAGCAGAAAGGCATATGGCCTAAAGCCATGCTAAAATGTTGGGCTATGAACTAAGAAATGTGGGCTGGCTCGTTCACTGTTGGAATACTGGCTACAACAAGCATGGCTATAGCATTGCTTCGGCTCTGCTTGAATTCACCATCCCTCGCAGCTAAACCGCACATTTCTTGTTTAACGCCTCTGCAGTAAATATTTTCGTACATCACGGTTAGCTAACCGAAAGCGACAGCATTATTTAGGGAAGTACAAATCAAGTAACAGCGGATCCATTAACTGCCTCAAGAGTGGCTTGTCAATGTTTAGTCCTTGGTTGATTTTAGTTTCCTGCTGCCTCAATTACCTGATCAGGAGGATCTGATGTTAACAATACTATAATTAGTTTTTATTTTTAAAGCTACGCTTTAGTGTTCTCACTGATGGCGTCTGTAACGCGAAAACGGATGAAGTGTAAGAAAAACCGATTGCTCCATTTCGACATGGTCGAAGCGGTTTGGATTTTTTTTTTCTTAAGGTTGCATGGACGTGCAAAATTAGACAGAAAAATCCTGCACTCCACCGTGTAAAGACGACGATGATGATCCGTCACGAGAAAACTTCGCATTCAACCACCGTCGTCGTTAGAAGAAGGGGTGCCTGATTTTTTTTTCTCATCCGGTATAGCGAGCCGGGCGGAACGGCTCGTACAACATCGTCGTCGTTATTAAATTATCTCTCTCTCTCTCTCTCTCTCTCTCTCTCTCTCTCTCTCTCTCTCTCTCTCTCTCTCTCTCTCTCTCTCTCTCTCTCTCTCTCTCTCTCTCTCTCTCTCTCTCTCTCTCTCTCTCTCTCTCTCTATCTCTCTCTCTATCTCTCTCTCTCTCTCTCTCTCTCCACAAACACACCCGCACACTCAGCCGCATACTGACAGTACGCTCCGTCAAAGCTACAAATCCTACCGGATGTCCATGGCTTGTGCGATTCATAATTTGGGTGTTCAGAAGGAGCGACCTCAGCAGGAAAACATCGGTTCTGTCATTATTTTTAATAAAAGACACAACGCAACCTACCTGCATAGTACGACTGTCGCTTCGCAACAAACGTTAGAGGTGTTTAGCAAATTCGTGTTCGCTTGGGCTGCTAAAAAAAAGATTTTCCAGAAGTAGACAACACGTTCCCGTGGATCCCCAATTTCAAGTCGCCCCCACCGGAAGGAAAACATACACGTGCGCTGAAAAAGGTCAGTAGGCCGTAGCGATGGTGCGGTACTTGCTATTCCGCCGCAGAGTGCACCGCCCGACATCATCGCGAGCCAGCTCAAGCCCGCCACCTCGCAAGCATCGATAAAAGCAAGCTCGTTCGCCGACGCACACGGGCTATAAACTTCGATTGCGCTGTAGTTGCAAGCAAAACAAGGACTTGTTTCCGTTTCCTCTATGAGAAACCGGTCAGGATCGAATCCCGTGATCAACCTTCGCAGGAGGGCGTAAATGGGTGTGGACGTCATTTTATTTTTTCCCTCTTTCTTTTCCTGCCATCCAGATTAAACGAAAGAAGTAAACAGAAATGATGGCATAGCGGATTTGTCGCTGTAAATTTTTCCAATAGCAGGAACCCACCATTTCGGTGCACTTGCGATAAAGTATACAAACGCCGAGTAAATTTTTCGGCACGACAGGGTCACTGAACAACGGTTCCCAACTTGGTTCCATGCGGCCCAAATGTTCAGAGCAGTGTTATAGTCATTGCAGGAACTTGTATAGAAAAGTCTGTTCTAGCAAGAACGCCCGAAATGGAACACAATTTTGTGGTTGGTACGTCAATAACCGGGCGGATCAGCGCTGTAGAGGGAGCTAAATTTATTTCCTCCGCCTTTGCGTACCGGATAACTATCCCTTTTAAAGTTATGTTATCATACGAGCAATCGCATAGGTGCTCCTGTTATCCTAATTTCAAAGTAGGGGGACGGGTTCGCAAGTCTTCACATGCAAGAGACCGAACATGATACCTTTTTTTTTTTTGTCATTGAGCCTTGCTAAACGCAGAGTTGGGACGATTGCATCAGCTGGCGATACTTTCTCGTTTGGAGAGGCTGGCATCTATTTGCACTGATCCTGAAGATTTTTCGCCTGTGAGAAAACTCCTTTTGTATAATTAATTGGCGAAAAATTATAATGATGGATGCTGGCTTTCGAGGGACACAAAAGGATGAGATATTCGACATTATGCAGCAGCAGTATCCTTTGTATGCTCCCCATTTACCGTACATTTTTTCGTGTCTTCAGAATATGGGGAACACGATCTATTCTTTTAAAATGTATGGCTGTTCAGGCTAGATTTAGACTTTTCAGTAGGCAACGGAAAAAAAAGTTTAGAGATGCCGCAACCTGCTCTGTGGCAATAATTTTGGGTTCCCAGTTTACTTCATCGACTTGGCCTGAGTTTGAAATAACTAGACAATTGGGAAAAAAGTTGCACCCAATATGAAACATTCAGGAGCAACTGTTCTGTCAGCACTAGTTGCTCGACGTTCCCGGAACCAATCCGTTCCAAGAGCCATCCCTGGTCTTGGTAGGCGCACAGTCATGTAATTCACTGTGTCGGGCAGTCAAGCAGGGGTGTCTGTATGAAGCATGAGGGAGGGCCAGCGTTTGCAAAACCACCCACCACAGCAAAAGACAATAAAAAAGGGAGAACATGAAAGAAGAAAAAAGTAAACAAAAAAAAAGCACCGAACAAACAAAATGCCCGAGCAAAGAATCAATTCAAAGTAAAATAAAACTTCGGGATGTCGTGGGCGCACTCTGCACTGCCCTACGATTGCTTTGGTCATTTTTGTGCTTCTTTGGGACGCTGCTAAACTGATGAACATCGCAGTGAGAGCTGATATCGTAGCAGCGGAAGGTTGCTGTGCAGCTAAGGACAGAAAAGTATTTATTTGTAGTCGTTTTTTGAAGATAGGGAGAATTAGTGGCCTTGTCTAGCCATGTGGCCATGTCTAGCGGCCATGTCTAGCGGCCATGTCTAGTGGCCATGTCTAGCGCACCCAAACCGGCTGTCTTTTTTTTTTCAAGAATAAGAATGAGCCATTCTTTTACCGAATATTAGGGGCTTCACCCTTAGTTATGTATACATTCATGTAAATGTATACATTCCTGAAATAAAGTTTGATTGAAATAAAGTTTGATTGATTACCGAGGCTGGAGTAACAGCTATGAATGCAAAATATTTTACGCCGCAAAAGTACTTGTCCGTACAGTGAAACTAAATATGAGCGTCGTCAGATCTGGATGACGAAACAAAATGTGACAAAATGAAACAAAATGTGAAGAACGGGCCTACACCTTGTTGCACCCAAGGGAGCTACTTCCACGAACAGCGAAGTCTAACCCACCCGCTCGTAGGTCGGCTTCGCCACGAAGCTTTGAAAGGATGAATATCTTCAGTGAGAACTCGGGGAAGGTCGAGGGACTCGATGCTCAATGAACGCCACTGTGCTGAGCCATGGCGCAATGCAAAAACGCCCTTGGCCGCATTGCGTCCGTCCCCTGTGGATACAATATTTCTGAACCATTCGCCAAATTTGCGCTACCAGTGGCGGAGTGGTCATTCAGAGCGTGCACCCCGTCCAGCACTCGATTCGGTTTTCGATAGCGACCGCAACCCGCATGCCTCGTACGTGGCCTACTTTGTACTGTTGACCGCAGCGTGTGGTCATTCAGCTGCGTGGGGTGAAGCAGGCAGACGGACCTTCGGTAATATAAAATGGATAACTTAATAAAATGGATTGTTGGGCGAGTTGGTTCATGGCTTCAAGAAAAAAAAATAAAAAGAGCGCAAAGGACGAGGACAAAGAAACACAGTAGACGGGACGCGCGCTCACTACCAACTAATATTTTGAGGCTCAACGTTAGAAAAAAAAAATAAATGCTTTTTCAACTCATGAGCGCAGACCCCGCCAAAACAACATAAAACTTTCCTTTCTTATATGAAGAACATTTTTTGAAAAAAGCGTATTAAAAGCGTACTAACTCAAAATGGTTGCTATAAACCACCTTGGACGTACTCACAGTCAGGAACCAACGAACTGTTTGTGAAATGCTGCCGATGTGTTTGTATAAATTTTTGGGACCTAGCAAGGTACTGGCATGCAAATTTTCGTCCCATACACTTGGCTGATCGGTGATTCAAAACTCAAATACAGACTTAAAAAACGCGAAACGAAAAAAAAAAAACGTGAATCAGAATACACAAATTTTGGTATGCTTCATGCGTGTTAATAAATGAATGAGGGGTGACGCTGCTTTTTAAAGTCATCCAGTGATTAAATGGCGGAAACAAACCATGCGATTCAGCGATTCAGCGAGCGAGCAAGAAAGCGAACAAGTGGGCTATAAATTTCGTATAAAATCCAGTAACAGTCATCCCGTACCAGTACGCGTGTACGAGGGCTAGTTGGAGGTGCCAGTCAGAGCAGGGGGGGGGGGGATATTCTTAGTTTAGAACCAGGGTGGGAAGAGAGGAGGGAAGGTTTGAGCCCCACTGTACAACTGGGATTTTTTTCATTTTTGAAATTGGTTCTAAAAGTGTACACTCATCCACGAAGCTTCCATGGTGGATTGATTAGGGCTAAGGACATACATATGAAAACGGAGTGGTGCGCATACAAAAAAGCCACCCCGCCATTTGGTTACGAATCTTACGATAAAAGAACGACGCCAGTATTTGATGGTTACGGGAAGAAATCACGAAGTCTGTCGCCCAGATTCGCGCTCTCCTAGTTGGACTCGCTTTGTGGCTCGCTCGCTGCGCAACCGCTGACGGAAATCATATTTCAGGAGCGTTCTCCGGGTGCCCGCAAACTGTCAGAAGCATGGAGGCTAACGCCCGCAGCCCGCGTGCTGCGCAATCAGCTCCCGGCACGTACTCGTCTCTCGGCGCTCTCGCTTCTCCAGGGTATGCGCGCATTTCAGTGGAAAATGCGCACGATATCGTTCACGTGTGACCCCGTAAATAATGCGACCCTCCTACCGTGAGAACTAAATAAACAAAGGCCCGGAAACTGCGCGCTTTACTTCAAACCCCGCTTCCCTCGTTTTTCGTACGTTTTTTTTTTATTTTTACAAGAGCTGTAAACCTGCAAAGAAGCCCGCATTTTGTGCTCCTGCATACCACCGCTACTTGTTATGCGTGTCGCATAGCCCGGTGGCGGGTGGGGACGCGAACCACTGAGTGCTGACAGTAAGTTCGCTTTACCTGTGCCACGTCTATTATTTCACGAGCTCTATACGTTCCTACGCACCCTGTCCAACAGCGTCCGGGAAAGTCCGCAGGGCGCGGCTAACGCCTGCGCAAAGAGAAAGCCTCTGCATTGCTTCATCTTTCTCCCCTCTAACGCGTATAGTGTACTACATAAGGACAACCGCATTAACTTTTCACTGCACAGGACCCCGAGAGGCACGTATACATGTTTAACCTTTATGAAGCACGCAGCAAAGTTAATAAAAGTGTCATTCTAGCCGAGGAGTGAATGTCACTACCCTTGTTATCGAGTCTGTTCGGGATTGGCCCGCCTAACCAGTGGCTCAAGTCAACACGCCACGCGGGCACCCCGAGCGTGGCACTCTCTGGTCGAGCACTGAACCAAAGCAGAGGGAGACATTCTTAAAAAAAAAAAAAAAATCACACCGTTAGTTGCTATTTTCCACCAGTGCAAACGCGGATAATCGCTTCCTTTCGCCTCGTGAACAAGCCAGAACGCTTTTCACGAACCGAGGGAGGGAGGGCGTGCGTGTATCATGCCGCAGAAGTATACGCCTCGCGTGGCTTGTCCGAAGGCTCTCTCCGCAGTTTTTTTTTCTTCGAAGTTCTTTTTTATTCTTACTGCGCGTTTCTAAAAGAGGCCCCTTTTTGGCGCTGCATGAGAAATGAGCGCTGCAACTTCTCCTTTTCGGACTCGGGGAAAGTTCGGTATCCCCCCACGCGCCTTTTCTGCGCCGGATATCGCGAGGTTCTTTAATGGTCCGTGCCCGAGTCTCGCAGTGCGCGTAAGCAGGTTAAGCGAGCGCTCACTGTCATTACCAGTCGAAGCGTGGACACGCAGCGTTTGCCTTCGCTCCGTTTATTTCTCAGTTTTTTTTTTTTTTTCTCTTTTTATCCTCCTCGGAAGTGGGTAACGAGAGTCGCGATATTTCACTCTTCGTTGAGAATTCTGGGGCACGTGAGGTTTTCTTTTAAAAGCCTCCCGCCGTGTCATCAGCGGCAGATACGGGCCCGTGCATCCGCGTGACTTACATGACGGTCGCGCGGATAGAAAACGAGGATAGAAGTTCCACGTGGCTTTACAGGGATACTGCGCTACACGGGAGCTCTCGAAATGGCCCGAAGGATAAAAACATATGTTCTAAAAAAATAGGAATTGTCTCTTTTGGTTGCGCTTCTCTTTTGCGTCGCGGTACATCAAGTTAACAATAAACAAAAAGCCAGGAATGCAGAAGCATTCGTGCGCGGATGCCTCCCGATCGCAGTCGCCCGCGCTACGGGTGCCATCAGGGAAATGTTCATTCGGTCAATTACATAGCTGCAAAGCCGTGGCGACTGCTGGTGCCCTCGATAAGGTAGCGGAATGGGGAAGCTCAAGGGTTTGTTTACAGCACTATAGAGCGGATAGCGTTTAACATCTCAGGAGGGGGTACACGCTGAATGGCGCAATGCTCCTAATTCATGGGCTCTGGTCTTATTGTGTCCTCAGGTCAGCTCTCGTACATTAACGCCCCATTGGAACTCATATACAGGGTGATCAAAGTTAAGTCTACAGGTTTTTTAAAAATTAGGCGCTTAGATTTACGTTAGTTTCACCTCTACAGTGTACAGTGAGTTTATGCGTCCATGGGGACACAGAATGACGTAGGAATTATTGATGTCGGTGGCTTAATTAACTAAATTTAATAATTAACGTTTTAGTGACTGCAGTGAGCAGGCATGTTTGTATTGAAAGGTGGACGCAATCGTGTTTCCACGTAGTTTTATTTAGCAGAATTTTTCTAGCCCATCCGTACTCCGAGATATCGAACTGCGAGGTTTAACTGCCATTCAAATGATTACGCATGCAAGACAGGGAAGACCGGCGCAAAGCTCCTCCCTTTTGTGACGTGCCTCGTGTGTAGGGAGGGTTGACGAACAGGAAAAAGTGATAACTGGCACCCTTTCAGTCTTGGTAGGCGTTAACGCAATCGGCAGTACTCGGAACCGCTATCGAAACACAAAACAAAAGGGAGGGGCATTGCGCCGGTATTCACTGTCATGAATGCGTAATCATGCAAACGGCAATTAAACCTCAGAGTTCGATATCTCGGATTACGGATGTGCTAGAAGAATTCTGCTAAGTGAAACTTCGTGGAAACATGATTGCGTCCAACTTTTCAATACAAACATGCCTGCTTTCTGTAGCCGCTAAAAAGCTAATTAATAAATTTTACTTAATTAAGCCACCGACATAAATAATTAATGCGTCATTCTGTGTCCCCCAGGGCACATAATCTCACTGTAGAGGTGGTACTCACGTAAATCTAAGCGCTTAATTAAAAAAAATAAACTTGTCGACCTAATTTTGATCACCCTGTATAGCTATAGACTTGTGTGCCGCTAAGCACAATCGACCCTGACTGCGAATTCCGGACGCCGAGAGACCGGTGTAAGCGCGGTGAAGCCGTCCCGCACCGCATTAGTGTCAATGGAGCCCGTGCGGAGTATAGTATTTCTGTGCGTCAGAAGACTTCCCGCACTCCGCGCCCGACGTGTAGTTTACGAGGACCTCAAACGGATTGTGCGCGCGTATCCTCGTCACGCAATCGCAGGAAACACGGTGAAGGCTTTTGAAGCTGTTTTCCTACGTCTCGCTAAGCCAACTTCTTGGGCCCGTGGACATTTTCAGCGATGACACGGTGGCATCTAAAGCCCCTTTAACTTTCCTTCTGGAAGCTAGACTCGATATGCCGCTGTGAATAACCTGTCATATTATTGTTCCGTCTTCTTTTTTGCATGCGTGAGTAGGTGCGCGGGTGTTTGCGCGCACGCGTGAAAGAATACTCTCAGCTTAAATGTATTTAGTTAAAATTGTTAAAACTTAATAAGCTATGGAGGCGCCTTCAACTCGGGTGACCTCATTTTTACAAGTGAACCTGACTTTTTCAAAGAAAGAATGTAACTCATGGTGAGTTATTTTTAAGTCCATCCCCGATATGCGTAGAGTGCTTCACGCTTCACAAGACGAATATATCGGTTTTTATAAGTGCCGCGCGGTGCGTAGGATAATTTAGAAGATAGTAGGCAGTTCCATGACACTGTGTTTGTGCTCCTCCTATTTTGGTGCGTCTGCAAATGTTATTTTTTATTGTCGATAACCGGAGGCAGACGGTGTGCTTGCGGGTCGCAATTTATTTCAAAACAATTGCGCGGGAAAATCCACATTCACCCAGCAACACGAAAATGACCACCGCGGTTCGTTCGAAGTCTGCAATGTAAAATTCAAGTTATTTCAAGACAAGCAACGTACTGTTATTTCAACATCAGCGAATTTATCTCAACACCAGGAAGCGGGTATTATGCCTCGATAACTTTCAGGTCAAGGCAGATGCTAGTTCAAGCTGCTTATGATATACATAGCTTGTATTTGACGTCACCATTGCCCTTTCGGAGTGCTGTTTTCAGTTTTCTTAGCGCGGTTTAAGATGACAGTGGTAGATAAGTTCGCAGCCTTTCACCGTGCAAGAAGTGCTCCAAAATGGAAGCTACAGTGACGTAAGTGCAATCTATGTATACTCGGTAAAAAATATATATGCATCACGGACCCTCTCTGAAATCACATCTCTTTCATGGGGCGGCCGTAAATATATGATGGCTTGATACAATGTCGCCGAACACTCCCCTTACGCAGAAGACTTCAGAAAAAAATATCAGTTACCCTGGACTCTAGAGGCTGACCACTATCCCCCCGCCCCCATTTCGTTTCGCTCAATAAAAAGTTTCTTCCTCCTCCTCTTTAACAACCCCGTCTTTTCTTATCAACACGAAAATTTCGTTTTGACCAAGACTTGTGGGCGAGCCATATTTGTGCGTAGAAAGGAGGAGATGCCCAGCCGCCCCTAAGTGATCCAGCTTATCTTCGCAGCTGTAGCGGCAAGCCGGCAATTTACCTTTCTCCGAGCACTTTCCCGTATGGAAGGGCCACGCAGGCCGCCAGTTAGGCAAGACATAGGACGGCAAACCATTAATTACATGTCGACATCACCCCAGGCGCTGCTAACAGCTACTGCAGTCAACGAGCAGATCGTGACACAGCCAGATTACTCAGGAAGGAACAGCGTGCTAGTGTAATGACCGAAATTTAGTTCGATACTATGTCTTAAAACGTTCGCACTGGACCCGAAAAGAACGTTGCGAATCTCCCGCTTGCTAACGGTAGACACGCTGACAACGACAGTAACGGGATTAGGGGCCGCCGTTCCTTACCGTCACCTCCGTTCCTCCCCTCTCTGCCCAGCGGAGTACTGGGATTAGAGTGCAATTCCTGACCACCAAAGGACACCATTCTGTCCGGCTACCGGCCGGCCGTGTTCAGTACAAAAAAGGATACCTCCAGACGGGTGCGAAGGCCCGTCATACTTTCTTTTTGGTGGGGAATTGCTCACGAAGACAGCACAAGAACCCTTTCCTACATTTGCTACCAGTTACCAAATCCGGGTCAGAAATCTAGAGCGCCGTACGCGCGATGCACACGTAGCCTGTAGACAGAACGATTACGAGGCAGATATCATTCTGAACAACAACGCAGTAGGCGAGCGATGACGCAGCAGCGGTGCATTGATGACTTGCCTCCTGGTGTCCCAGCAATGGAATCAAGCGTTCAGAATGCCGTGTTTTGCGGCGGGAAAATTATTCCGCCTCCAGTCCACAGGACACAGAATCGCTTGTAGCTGTCTTGAAAAAGAATCCACGAAATAATCATTGTTAGGTCTTCGCATTGACTTTTGCAAATAAATAAAAAAAAGCCACCCGCATCTTCCCACGGGGGGAACTCGAGTAAATGCGTCGCATCTACTCGAGTCAAGCAAAGCGTCACGTCAAGCGAAAGCCAAGCAAAGACGCCCTTGACTGAATTCCGAACGCGCGCTCCGCCGCTTCTATACGTTGAGGGGACTGCGTAAGCCGGTCCCAGTCGACGACGTTGGCGTACTTGTAAAGCGGCGTGGACTCTAGGTGTTTGAGCCAAGCGCGGATGTTGCTTCGCCGGAGAACGCCACACCGGTTATATGCGCAGCGCGCCCGAAGGAGAGGAAACCGCGGAAGAGAGAGTACTGCACATGCGCCGGCCCCAGCGCATCTGCCGCGGCTATGACGCAACGTGCCGCGGCTATGACGCAACACAATTCAACACAATCCACTTTAATCCAATCCAATCCAATTCCAATCCAATCCAATCCAAGCCAAGCCAATGCAATCCAATCCAAGCCAATCCAATCCAATGCCCCTCGCGAGACAGCGTTCGATCGCCTCGACTCGACGCGCATGCGCAGTGAGCGTGCGGACTACGACTACGGACGTCAACGCTATTGACATCGTGAGTTACTGAAATGCTCTGCATTTAAAATACGCTCGTCCACCAAACCTAAAATATTTACCTGTGAAACTACATTTTACCTTAGCACGCCGCGAAACAAGTCTTGATAAATACGGGGGCATTTGTGTTATGTCGGCACACGCAGTGACGGGTGGATAGTGCGTTCAGTAATAAAGGAACTCCGCAGGGGCGTTTCGGCACCCCGTTGTCAAGAAAGTGTGTCCGCAGTGCGTTACTTGTCTTATACTGCGCCCGGTTTAAATCTCCACGCGCAAAAAAATCATGGGTTCAATTTTAATTTTTAGCTGTTCTTGTTTCCAGTGCTTTGGTGGCTTTTCAAATAGTTTATTTGAGTTAACACAGTCACAACGTTCTTTAAAAGCCATTTGCCTGATGTGAGAAAATCAACAAATAATCGCCCCACTCATTCCCTCACGCGCTGTTCAGCATGAAATTCATTGACCTTAATGCAGTTCCACCTTGTAAACGCGGCCGTCCAGCTACCAGCTACCAACCCCGAGTCAGAGGGCCGTATGCGCGATGCACAAGTAGTTAGCGCAGAATGATGACGGGGCAGTTTTCATTTTCAACAACGACGCAGTAGGCGAGCAATGACGCAGCACCCCGGTGCACCCCGAGCAATACCAGCTCTGCATTCGCCTCACGGTCGGTGGCGCCAGCAGCGACCCCCTGCGAAAGAACACACCAAAAAGGTGAATTAGGACATCCTCAGAGAGAACTATAACAAGGTTTTGTGTCTGTGTTTGAGTGTGCGTGCGTACCCGCAGCGGTGGCTCAGTGGCTAAGGCGTTGCGCTGCTGAGCACGAGGTCGCGGGTTCGATTCCCGGCCGCGGCGGCCGCTTTTCTGATGGAGGCGAAAAGCAAAAATGCCCGTGGGTACGAGATTTCGGCTCACGTTAAAGATCCCCAGTTGGTCAAAATTAATCCGCAGGCCTCCACTACAGCGCGTATCACCGCCTGAGTTACGTAGGCGCGTTAAACGCTACAATAAATCAGTGTGCGCGCGTGCATGCATGCATATGCGTGCATGGGAAAGACGTATGTCTTCATCTATAATGTCTTCAAGAATGAGCGAGCATCTTGTCGCTCTCTCTCCTGGGAGTGCTGTTGAGGGCTCCTGAGATAACCCTCAACACCGCGTTTCTCGCAACCTACACACGCACGCACACGCACGCACACGCGCACACACACACGCACACGTACGCACGCACGCACGCGTGCAGCGTGCGTGCGTGCGTGCGTGCGTGCGTGCGTGTTTGAGTGTGTGAATATGTGTGTGTGCGTGTGCCTGAACCAGCGCCCACGCGCGCGCGCGCGTGGGCGCTGGTTTAGAAAGCCTTGTTGAGTGCTGAGAGAAATGACCGAGAATGTCATTACTCTTTGTTTCGGGCAAATGAGCATGGCACACAAAGGTTTACACGCACGCTTGAAATTTACCACAACGAATAATCTATGCGTTTCAGTTGCAAGGAATCCCCACGAGGAAAATTCGACTCCAGGCACCTTTCACCTGTAAGTTCCCGAGCAGTTTGCTATTTTCCAGATATGTACAGGGCAAGACAAAGAAAAAAAATTGGGCCCATCTCCCCGCGAGGGGGACTCGAGTAAATGCGTCGCATAGGAGGTGGGTGTATTGCGTTAACGTTTAGTGTTTGGGGAGTTGGTGGTAGTGAATGCGTTGTATCAGTAGCTCCTTGACGTAGTTTGAATGAGTCAAGGATATAAGGCGCGTTCGTAGCCTCCCATTCTGTGTCGGCTTTGTGGCGCAGTAGGTAGACCACCATGTACATTGCGTTCCGCCCGCAGGGTCGAGGGATCGAAACCGGGCGCCGGATAGTATTTTTTTTTTTATATAGTGTAGGGGGAGGGGTGCGGACTACGACTACGGACGTCAACGCGGGTGACATCGTGAGTTACTGAAATGCTCTGCATTTAATACGAGAAGCGGCGCGCACACTCTTCGTTGCATGCGGCATCACCTGGCTGTTAGGTTCCAAAGATCGGTGCATGTGTTCGTTTTCGACGCATTTGAGATAACTGACTGCCATTAGTTCGTATGTTTGCTCAGAGGGACGACGCTTAATTTGCATTTCTTTAATGGCGCATTTCGGCATTATCCGCGCAGTTGAACGTCTCAAATTTGACAAGGTCTACCTAGCTTCCAGTGCTATAAGGGACTGGCTCGTCATTATCGATGAGAGGTGCGCTTGCGTACTGCTAACTTTGTGGGGTGCAATCATCGAGCACCGTTTCGTTGAACGGCGATTCATCGATGGCATGTCCATTTCATCGCAGCCGACTCATCTCATCGAACACCGTGTCGTCGAAGTGTCGCCTCCCATTTCATCGAATGCTGCTTGGAAGCTTCGGAAGCGATTAGTATTACTGCAAGAAAATTTCAAGCCTTTTACTTCCGAAAGGAATTCACGCAGCGTGAAATACTTTGTAATTTTAGGCCCTCATATAAAAACCGCGCCTTTTTAAAGCACAAGTCTTCGTCCCTGTCCACTTCCATGGCGATTAACGGCAATGTGCAAGAGAAAAAAACTCACTTGAGGATAACTGATTTTGGCTGTACAGAAGTTTTGTTCCTGTACAGAAGTTTTTCTTCTATCACCTTTTTTTTTTTTCGTTTTCTGAAACCGCGTTGCAACGAATCGTTTCACAGCCTGAATTCACACATTTTTTGTACGCACAGCAAATTCAACAACCGACCGGCAGAAATTTAAAAGAAGTTTATTTTGCAAAGAAGAAATGAGCTGTATATGTGGCTGCAATAGAATAAATGGAACAGTGGAATAAAAGCGCACAAGAACGCAGTAATGGTTTTAGTTGGTTAGTGATCGTCCTCAAAATGTGTTTTATTGACACGCTTTGTCGGTCCTCGAAGACCCCCTCGAGGACCTCTTCTTTGTCAGGGCAGCTTTTCTCTGCTTTTGGCAGTTGCCGGCTTTGCAGAAGTGCTTCCAGCCAGTCGTCTCTAGCTTTTCGTTCCTGTTGCAGACGGCTGAGGAACCACGCCAAAAGCCGAGACGTGCGATTCCGACAACTTTCGAAAGCCTACTGTGCCGACTTTCTGCCGATTTATTCCTTCGAGCTAGCACTTAATCCATTGAAGACTGATCAGACCAGAAGGTCAGGGTGAATCGAGGTGGCGCGAAGATCGGCATTCTCGAGGTAGCTGGCGCACCTTCCCACGACGTAATTCTTCTCGGTCAAGTATACCAGCTTCGCGGCAGCTGATGGGAACTCCTCGTTCACTTGGTCAAACCTCTGCGAGCCAAGTTTTTAGAAATTCGAGAAGTAACCCTGGTCAATTTACGTACCCGCCGAATTATATGAAAAGTGGGAGGGGAGGGGAGGGGAGCCAGATAGGCGAAAGCGCAGAGTTATCACAAGAAGGCGGGAGACTTAGCGTTTCCATAAATTACTGCAGTTAGATCTTCTGGACGCGTACAAACTCGAACACACACAAAAAAAATAAATATCAAAAGCAACCGTCCTGACAATAGAAGCTTGGGGGAAACAACAATATAGTTTCTTTAATTCTATCCATGCATGCACGCCAAAGGCCGTGCTCCACGCAACCTAATTCGATGAAATGTCCTCAATGAAATGTCCTTCGACCAAAAGGCGTTTGATGAAATGGTGTTCAATGAAACGTTTTCTCTGAAGGGGCGTTCGATTTAACAGGTAACGGCGTTCGATAAATTGTCCGCAGCCCATGCTAGTGCACGTTTATTCAAAAGCGGACTGTGAGGATAAGTGCAAAAAATATGGTGGATTATTGTTTTTTTCCTCAAATACTACGGAAAATTTTAAAAATGAAAAAGGATACGTTGGATGTGATGCACTGTCTAGACCAAAATTCGCTTGGTGGCGCAGTGGTGTTTTGAAAGGCGCCATTAAATAAATCATGGTGTCGAACCGGAGCTGAACTGAACCGAAAACCGGAACCAAACCGGTATTTTTCTCGTAACTGGACCCGAACTGGTACTGAACCGAAAAATAAATAACGGTTACCGGTTCACGATAAAGCGGTTCGACCACCCGTTGTTGAGGATGTGCAGTTAATGTCATTTCGGATTTTCTCTTTTACTACGCATCATCAACTTCGTAACCTCTCACAAACTTTTCCCTTCAGATCAATTACAACACTACCAACACTCTCTCACACTCATGGTCGCGACACGAGGAGAGCCACGCTCACCAATGTTGCAATGCCATGTTGCTGCTGGTCGCGCCTGGGGGGGGTGCAAGGCTGAGCGGAAGGAATGACACATTCTCGGCATTCTGCAAGCGATATGAAACATCGGGTTTGTCTTTCTGTCGTTGCGACTGTATAGGAGCTCCGATTCCAACCATCGAAAACGTTTTTTAGGGGTGAAGCTCCTTAAGGCGTGGGTCTGTCCATCCTCGACGTATGTATGTAGCCACCTCTAGTTTAGTTCTTGGATTGTTTACTAGATGGCGTGGCTACCTCTAGTTTAGTTCTTGGATTGTTTACTAGATGGCGGGGAGCGTTGTAATAAAATCCGTTCGCTGTTGGCGCGCGCTCGGAGTCGCCCGATGGGTAAGGCTGCAGATGTGCGAGCCCGCGAGGCAGAAGCGCTCCGTGACGCTGCGCGACGCCGCCGCCAAGATCCTGCCGTACGAGAGCGGGAGGCCGAAGCGTGTCGTCTGGCTGCGCGACGCCGCCGCCAAGATCCCAGCGTTCGAGAACGAGAGGCCCAAGCATCACGGCAACGGCGCGAGGACCCTGCCGTACGCGAAGCGGCACGGCTGCGGCGCGAAGAGGATCTCCAAAACGTCAGAGAACGGGAAGCGGCGAGAAAGCGTGCGTATCGGCAGGCAGACCCCGATGCAGTGAGAGCTCGTGAGGCGTCTGCAAAACGCATCAGGCGAGCTCAGCCCCAAGGTGCCGACGCGCGGTTTAAGCGAGACTTTCTAGACGTTACGTTCGGACACAGATGAAGTGGGCGAAATTTCACTGAAGAGTCACGGTTTTACCGATGATTTCCCCTCAGGAGCTTCGCCCACTCATCATCATTCACCCCGTGGATATGCTGTGAATTTTTTTTAAATGCGGAGCATTTCTTAGGCTCGCGATGTCACTTGTCGATGTTGTCGGCGCCGTCCACACGCTCACTGCGCATGCGCGTCGCGTCGAAGCGCAGGTGCGCGTCTCTCCCCCGTACCCTCCTCGCTCTCAACAACAGGTGCGGCGGTGCGGGAGGAGCGCGTGTACCCCGTGCGCTCCGTCGCTCTCAACAACAGCTGCGGCGGTGCGGGGGGAGCGCGTCTGTGCGCGCATGCGTCGTAGCTACCCGTGCGCTGCGTCGCGCTCAACAGTAACGGCGGCAGGGCGTGTACACGTGATAACGGCGTGGTGGGTGCGTGGAAAGTTCGCACGCTTGTGTACGGAAGTGTACGCATGCGCGTCTCTTCCCCGTTCTCCTCTCCCTCAAACGCGGGCGGTGTGTATATAAGCGGCGGAGCGCGCGTTCGGAATTCAGTCAAGGGCGTCTTTGCTTGGCTTTCGCTTGACTTGACGCTTTGCTTGACGGCACCAAGCAATAAAGACAGACTTTACACTCCTTGCCTTCGCTTCTCCTTCATTCAATAAATAAGAATAATAAAGACGAAATAACAATTAAGCATTCCCAAACCATACCCGATTACGCAACATTCACGCGATACCCCCACCACTCTGCGACGCATTTACTCGAGTTCCCCCCGTGGGAAGATGCGGGCGGTTTTTTTTATCCCTATGCAACCTGAGTCAAAGTCGAGGTCAAAAATCCAAACTGCGTCGGTCGTGTCGGAATGTCGCAATCAGAGGTCGGCTTCATCACGCAGCGACCCACGTTCGATTCCGAGTCCGACCACCAAAAGCGTTCTTTTTTTTTTTTTTGCAGCATAAGCTACACTGGCCGAGGTTGAGCAGTTTCGCGTGTGCCATGAAGGATCGTTCTACGCAAGCGCGAGGAGCAATGGATTGGTTTGGATCGGAACGGATTGGCTTGGCTTGGCTGGGATTGGTTTGGATTGGATTAGCTGGGATTGGCTTGGATTGGATTAAATTGGATTTTGTTGGATTGAAACCCAATCCAATTGGAGTACGGGTGTGTAGAGAATTGGGTCTGCACATTCGCCGGTCTGCGCATTCTAGATGAGTGACGTCATAGCCGCGGCAGACGCACTGGCGCCGGCGCGTGCCTAGCTGTGCGCCTCTGTTACGCAGTAGCCAAGTCTGACCCTGCGCCGGAGCCGCTTGTTAGCCGTTTCGCGTGGCTCCTGGAGAGCCGTGCTGCGCATACGCGAGGAGCTGTGACTGGACTGGACTGGATTGGATTGGATTGGATTAGACTGGGTTGGAAATCGTTTTAGCAGCAGTAAGCATGATAATCAGAAACCTAAGAATAACCAGCTGAACTTTAGCTCACGCTACGTATATCCTGGCATAGCCGAGCTAAGCCACTGCTTTTTTTTTTTTTTTTGAGGCGTTTGTGCCAAGTTGGCTTTCTTGTAGTGGGTTCTGCCGCGCGCTGGATGCCATCAGTGAGGCATATAAAGCTTCGCTGTAATTATTCCACACTGAGCTCATATATGAATAGTTTGTGTTCTTTTTCCCTGCATTCAGCCATAGAAAAAGCAGAAAACCAAAAGGTAGAATTTCTCTAGATGTCCCTTCCTTTGTCCGAGCTTTCGCATAACAAAACCTATCATAACTACATATAATGCCTGCTATAATCGTTCGTTTCTCAGGAGGCGTACAGCGGAGAAGTTTCTACATTTTTTCGTCTTACCTTGACGTCAAAAGTCCGAACAAACCACTCAAGTATGTCCCCGCAATACAGCTACAAGGACACATTTGGTGCATTGTAGCTACAAAACTACACAAATAATGCAACGTTTCTGTGGCATGGTATAAAGAACAACCTTGACTTCGAGTTGTGGATGTTGGAAAAGAACCCAAATTAAGGTGTCCTTTTTTATACTGATTTCCAATCTAGAGCAAAATTCCTGATTTTTTTGTCGTGGACTGCATTTTTACAACTGAACCATTTTTGCTACACAAACTAAAACTGGCCCGAAGAATGTAAAATAACGATAAACAATACAAAAAAAAGTACTCTTTGGCTTATTTAGATGCAGAAAAACAGGACCCGACCTTTCAGAAATGTTTTAAAATGTGTCATGTTTGTAATTATTTATTGCGAAGGCTTCCTTCTGGAAACCAAAAATAAATACGTTAACTCATTTAAATGTATGCAAAGTCCTGACAGACAAATATCCGTGGCGGTAGCTCCAGATGCTTGTGCTTTACGGATCCAAAGTTTCGAATTTCTCGTGATTCATTATACGCGCTTGTGACCCGAGCCAGCTTCGAGATTTTGTTTTGTTTGGAAAGGGAAAGTTTTCTCTAATGAATAATTGTAGATATCTTATTCCCTGTGCACGAGGAGCTGTGTATAAAATTTTCGTCAAATCTAAAAATCTTGACTGGGCACACCTCTCTAATTTGTCGAGAAACACTGCAAACAAGAAAGTACCTAGGACGATGTAAAAGCTGGAAGAGAAAGTGGCTACTGAATCGTCACTGCTTTGTCGACTTTCCGTAATATATGCCCAATTGTTGAAAGCTCTCTTTGAACTTGCACCGCTGCTATTGGTAAGAAGTATTATTTGGAATTTTTGTTTGTATTTTGTTGTTAGTGCTAACATTTTTTTCTCAGCGCTGATAATCCAACCCATCGAACCGGTTTCCAAACCGGCTCAAAGCTTCCGAACCGGTTCTACTCCCCCCTGCACACCCGGCGCTCTCTCGCGCCGAAGAACGCCTATGGCGCTTAGTGCAGACGTACATCCCTCCCTGCTCCTACCGCCAGCACTGCATGTACCCCGCTCTGTACTCCTCACTCCCTTGCCCCGTTTGGGGGCGGGGGGAGGGTCCAAACCATGGATGACATCCTCTGGCAATGCCCCCACAACCCATTCCCCCCATACCGAGACGGTGAGCACCGGGCGAGGACGTTGGGCAGCTCGGATTCGGCAGTGCAAGACGCCATCGTCGCTCGGGCTGCCAAAGTCACTGGGGACCTTGCTCCCGCGGTCACCACCCCTCCCCTGAATTAGCCCTTGGGGCAATAAAAGTTCTCTCTCTCTCTCTCTCTCTCTTTCTCTCTCTCTCTCTCTCTCTCTCTCTCTCTCTCTCTCTCTCTCTCCGAACCGGTTTGTGAACCGGTTCGATACGCGATTTAGTCCAACCAGAACTGGACAGGAACGAAATGAATTCATCTGAACCCGAACCGTAACCGAATCCGTATTTTTTTTCGGTTCGACACACTGAAATAAATATGCCTTGTCACTACGTTGACCAGAGATTAAATTTAGCAGGTGGCCGCATCAGAATCACAATCAGAATGAGTAGGGAGTTTATTTGTTCATTGCTGATGGGCACATGAGTGAGCCAAGGGCTGAAAGGGGACCTCCTGTAAGTAATCACATAGAAGTATTGGTAGCAAATACATCAACAAAATTAACAGATAGTCAAGGGTAACATGAAACAGGCAGTTGCATATTGACAATAAAAAGTGGGTATGTGGCTATGACTGTAGTTTTAAATACATGTAACCACGAATAGAGTTTGACCTTAGTTGGCAGGGAGGAGGAGGAGGAGAAAAGCGAAAGGAAAGGCCAAGAGGTTATCCAGGCTAGAGCCCGGATTGCAGCTCGGCACTGGGGAAGGGTTGTTCAGGGGATAAAAGAGATGGCAGGTGAAAAAGGGGGGATAGGAGTGGGGTCGCGCACACACTTTAGTCCTTTCGTGGGCACTAGAGTCTCTCAGCTAAACCTGTGTCCTTCATAAAGCACAGAAGGGCTTTTGTTGCCTTCTGCGAAGTCGATTGTAGGGGTTTTTGTCCTAGAATAGTCTCTAGCTTGAACTGTTGATTGTCTAATCTTCTGAGCTCGGCTGCCAAAACGCGTCTTTCCGATGAATACTCGGGGCAACAACAAAGCACATGGTCGATTGTCTCTTCAACCTCGCAGGCGTCGCAGTGGGCACTACTGGCCATCCCGATGAGGAAGGAGTAGGCTTTCGTGAAGACCACTCCCAACCACGGCCTACAAAGTAGACTATGATCGAGTCAGCCCACACGGAAGACGACGCTGGAGTAGAGGGTCCTGGTTGTGGAGGCGCGGGTGCACAAAGTCCGGTGTATTCCATTGAGTAATGGAGGTCCACCGCGCGAACTGACGAATCAGCCTAGCGGCATCAGTCCTTGCAAGCGGAAGCAAGATGGTCCTTTCACTGTCATGGCCTGTCCGGGCAGCTGCATCAGCCGAGACATTGCCGGTGATTCCACAGTGACTTGGCAGCCACTGAAATACAATATTATGGCCCTTTATGACAGCCTGGTGAAATAATTCCCGAATTTCTGTCACTAGTTGGTGCAAAGGACCGTAGCGCAGGGCTGCTCGGAAGCTTTGCAGGGCGGCTTTGGAGTCGGTAAAAATAGACCATTTTTGGGGAGAAGCTTCCATGATGTATTGAAGAGCTTCACGGATGGCTGCAAGTTCAGTAGCCGTCGAGCTCGTCACATGGGCGACACGGAATCGAATCTTGGTTGATTCTGATGGTATACCACCGCACCTGCCGAGCTCGAGGACGTCACAGAACCGTCTGTGTATACATGCTTCCGGTCATTGTGTTGTTCGTACAGTAACTGCATAGAAAACTGTCTGAGAGCCAGTGGTGGTAAGTCGGCCTTTTTTCCAATGCCCGGAAAATGCTGACGAATGTCCGGTGTTGCCAGGCACCACAACGGGGAGGACGGTGTGGCCGCAGGCGTGTAGTCTGACGGTACCTCAGCCCTGTGCGCTGCGACAATGGCTGCAAAGGAAGAGCGCGGTCGACTCTGAGGAAGCTGCGCAAGGTGGTGACATGGTAGCCTCGTGAGGAGCCTGATGTGTAGGCGTAGCGTCTCAGTGGTCACATAAGTTGCTATAGGATAGTCTTGGGCAATGTATAATGTGCCTACTGTTGAAGCACATCGCAGCAAATCAAGACACGTGCGGAGAGCCTGCGCTTGGATGCTCTGGATCACCCGAAGGTGAGAGGAGCATGTACCGGATATCGCTGGCAAGCTGTAGCGCAAAACTCCCAAGAAGAGTGCCTGGTACAGTTGCAGCATTCCTCTGACCGATGTGCATCACGTCTTTCCAGCGAGAAATTTGAAAATGTGGGCGATGGCGGTGAATTTCTTCTTTAAGAAAGACACATATGCGCTCTATGACAGGTCCCTGTCGATGATCACGCCAAGAAATTTGTGATTTCTGGAGTAAGGTATCGACTTTCCATTGATTGTTATGGGATATCGGGACATGGTTTTGCGGGTAAACGCAACGACCGCGCACTTTTCACTAGAAATACTGAGTCCTTGCTTTCGGAGGTATGCCGTCGTCACATTGGCCGCTGTTTGAAGCCGTGCTCGCAGCTGAGGTCGATTAACAGCCGAAGCCCAGAGGCAGATGTCATCGGCGTAAATGAATATACGGACAGTCTTTGGTAGAGCGTGGACAAGCCCGATTATCGCTAGGTTGAAGAGGGTTGGGCTTAGCACCCCACCCCACCTTGAGGAACACCACGTTTGATGATGTGCTGCGATGTTGGGCCATCTTCTGTCATTACAAAAAATGATCTTTCGGACAAGAAGCTGTGTATCCATTTGTAAATTCTGCCACCGAGTCCAAAGTGCTGAAGGGCGTCTACTACTGACTCGTGAAGCACGTTATCATAGGCCCCCTTGACGTCGAGAAAGAGGGCTGCTGAGAGCCGTTTGCGGCTTTTTTCTTGCTGTACAAACGTGACTAAATCTACCACACAGTCAATAGAAGAACGCCCTCGTCAAAAACCGGCCATAGCCTCCGGATACACGTTGTGGTATTCGAGGAACCACTGTAGCCGCGTGAGGATCATTCTTTCCATGACTTTGCCAAGGCAGCTTGCCAGGGCACTAGGACGGTACGATGCCAGATCAAGGGGAGTTTTGCCAGGCTTTAGCAATGGAACGAGACGGCTTGTTTTCCACTGTGGGGGTACGACACCATCTGTCCATGTCTGGTTAAATAGGTCCAGAAGCGCTTGTCGAGCTCCAGGGCCTAGGTGGAATAAGGTGGAGTACGTTACTCCATCATGACCCGGTGAAGAACGACGCCTGCAGGATGCCAGGGCTGCCTCTAATTCTTCCATTGAAAAGAGAACATCCATACGTTCTTCACGGGAACGAGGAGCTTGGCTGTTCCTCGCAGATCCAACATTATCGGTTGTTGCAGCAACCCTCACGCAGAAATCCTCCGCAACTTCCAACTCCATACGGTTTTCATGGAGTGCCAATGCCTTGAACGGGCATCGCTGCTGCACAGGCATTGCCAGTCCACGCACTGTTCTCCATATAGAGGACAGAGGCTTCTGAGGGTCGAGAGACTCACAAAATGATTTCCACCTGTGTGCCTGGACCTGCGCGATGCGTCGCTGTATTTGCTTCTGTGTGCGTCTGGCAGCCCTTAAGTCGTGCACGGATTTTGTACGCCTGTACCGTCGCTCGGCGCGCCGTCGAATTGCTCGCGGTCGTTCGAGTTCGATATCAAAATCCGTGACTCTTGCAGATAACGAGGTATATCTCCTGGATGATTGGGTTGCATTACTGATAGTAACCTCGAGGCTTGTTGAAAGCCCATCTCGGCAGGCGTCCTCCATCGTGGATTGTAATTTAGGCCAGTCAATATAAGCGGTTACAGTGGGCGCGAAAGGCTGATGGAATCCCATAATCTTGATGTATGTGGGAATATGGTCGCTGCCGTGAGTTTCAATATCAGTGAACCAGCGTAGACGGCCAGCCAAACGAGTTGAAGCCAAGGAAAGGTCTAGAGAGCTCCCGTATGATGTGCCACGGAGAAACGTAGGGCTGTCATCATTTAGCAAGCACAGTCCATATTGAGATGCCAACGATGCGAGTCTTCGGTCCCTGTGGTTCATCTTGGGTCGGGTGCTATGCTGAAGACATACTTCAATCTCTGGACGTCAATATTAGCTGATGGAGAAATGTACGCACCGAGAAGGGTGAAGGAGAGCTTGTGGTTCTTTAGGCACACATATTGGTTGGTGTCATGCGGCCGTAATGAATGCACTGTATAGATGAGTTCTCGGCGGATGAATACCACTACTTTGCTGCGGTTCCCACAGGTTGAAGATTCGATGCTTTGATAGCCGGATAGTCTAATGGGAGTGGGTAGGTTTGGTTCACATATCACAATAATCAGGAAGAGATTCGTACGCACAAATTGGCGAAAATCAGAGAGTCGAGGTTTTAAGCTTCTGGCATTCCACTGCAAAATGGAAGCGCCACGTATTTCCTGACGTACTGATGAAGACACCTTGGCCATGTTTTCACTCGAGGCTAGCAAGTAGTGGATCTAGGGCGTCCAGGACTTCCATAGCGCACGAGGCGGTTGGCGTCTTTAGAGTATAAAGAAGCTTGCGAGTGGCGTTGATGAGCGCCCTGAGCACTGCGATGACTTGCAGACCTTCTTTCTTTGAAAAGGCATTCGAAGACTGGTGAGACTTAGCATCCTCCCGTCGGGCCTCCGTAGGTGACAGACGGCAGCCTGGGCCAATCCTCCGCTGATGGGGACGACTTACCAGTTTTGTTGGCTTTCTCAGTTGAAGCTGTAGCCAAGCAGATTGTTGGCTCCGCTGGTGGTGGCGTTGCAGGTGGAGGTAGCGACTGGGGCGGGGGCGGAGGCAGTGCCTGCTACGCTGGGGGATCCTCCCGTGAGATGTCGTGGACGGCCTTTGTCACGAAAGCGCTCGATGACCTACGCCGTCTCGATCGTCGGGGTCTTCGCACTTTTGCAGATGCATCTTTATGTGACGAGTGGTCTTTTACCATCTGCTTAAGAATCTTCGTTCCTCTTTTAGGCGAGGGCAGGTCTTTGAAGAGGCATCGTGTGCGCCTTGGTAGTTGGCACATTTAAGGACACCTACGGTGCAAGCTTTGGCATCGTGAGATCCGGAACATTTCGAGCATACAGTTGCGCGTCCACAAACGCTGCTGACATGGCCGTTCTTCAGGCATTTGTGGCACTGTAATGGTTTCGGCACGAAAGGTCGGACTGCGTGCCGAAAGTGGCCAACCTTCACGTGTGCCTGGATGCAGTCACCTTGAAACACAAGCTTAACACAGCGTGATTTTCCCAGACGAGTGACCTGCTTGATGGTCGCGCCTTCCGTCGCCGCTTTTATGAGAATGGGTAAGTCGGCATCTGGAATGGAGACGTCGACATCATAGACGACGCCCACGGAAGCGCCCTGGCCTGGAGATATGTAGGCACG
Organism: Haemaphysalis longicornis; assembly: GCF_048455015.1. NCBI lineage: Eukaryota > Metazoa > Arthropoda > Arachnida > Ixodida > Ixodidae > Haemaphysalis > Haemaphysalis longicornis. The sequence goes on along the minus strand of NW_027526203.1, from coordinate 431,790,843 downwards.
AACTTTCATTTCCCCCAACGGGGTTAGTTGATGCAACGTTTCAACTGCAACAGCTCAACGTCTATGGCCAAAATATTCTTTCTTGTGTTGATCCTGACCTCCTTAATTTTCCCCGGCAGAATCGCTTCCAAGGAGACAGAAATCGCTTGCCGGTTGAGAATCCTGAGGTTGTCGTTCGGGGACTCCGGCACGAACAAGACGGTATGAACAGGGGGCCTTGCCGGGGTAGTAACAGTCGATGCGCTCGACGTTGAGGATGTTCCAGTCGACCGCGAAGCCGCTGCCCGCAGCCTTCTTTTAGCCTTCTTCCCGAGGACCAACTCGAAGTCGTCGTCAGTGCTGTCATCGCTGGGCACAGAATACAGCTCGGTGTCCTCGGAGCCCGCCTCACTCGGGAGGCAGATTCGTTTCCTTGGCGTGGCACTGTCCGACGGCGGGTTACCTGGCGGAGTGTCCGCAGGCTCCACTTCCATCATATCCGCTAGCAGGGAGCGGTGTCCCGGCGAGATAAACGTAAAAAAAAACGCAAAAACTAGAAGACCGACAGAGCAGCGATCCGCTGAGAAGCACTTCGTCGTCGTTCCAAAACACGAAAGCGGCAAAGTGGGCAGATTGTTTTCCACTGCACGTTGTTGATCTTGCCTTGTACGAGTACGTGTGTAGGTTTGATCGAAATGTAAAGGCAAATGTAAAGGTTTCAAGGAGACAACATAGATTGTGAAAGAGACGCGAGCCCCGCAGTCCTCGCACAGACACGGGAAATGTCGAAAACCCACGCGTGCACCGCACTGCATGCTGGCTATCACCGGGTGTTGCCTCCTGGACTCCTTGATCCTGGCGTAAACAACTTTTCACACCTATAGAGTGGGGCGCTTCCGTAAAGAAGGGCAGTGCAACGCTTGAACAGCGAGTTCTGCGGCCGCACCTTCCCCTGCCATTAAAAAAAAACAAAAAAAACAACAAAAAAACTCGGGCACATGTTGTTGAGGAGACTCAGCACAGCGAAGTGGCGCCCGGAACACTTTAGCCCCCTGCCTTCACACGCCACTCGATGCGCGGCGTACGGGAGGGCTATGGATTCATTTCGGCCGTGGCATCTCGGTATACCTTTAAAGTGTGCGGAAATCGAGACGCACGGCGGCTTTTGTTTTCATCCTAGATCAGGAAATCTGCCGCCCTGGCAGCCACTCCAATCCGCTGCCTCGTGCACGTCAGTAGCACAACGGCTTATCCACTGAGCCACCTTGCGGCAGGTCTCATGTAGCCTGTCGCACTGCAACTTTAGCTGCGTACCAGGGGGGCAGTGTGCCCGATCCCTTTAATAGTGGGCACAGGTCCTCGGGCATTCTCTTACGGTTGATTCTGCACCCATTGGGAAATATTCAAGCCTTTAGACTGACGTCGGGCTGGAAGCCGCAGCGGTGGGCGTCCACGAGGGAAGCGGAAGGACTTGTCCAAAGTCGTAAGAGCACCATCTTACCCTGCCGAAACAATGACAAGAGTCATATCCTCTAAATTCTCGCGTCCGTGTGCCTGTCCCTACCACTAAGTATACAGCTGTTACTGGCTGACGGCCTCTTCTCTAAACGCGAGACCAAACGAGCACCCTGCATACAGAAGAAGGTGGTGAAAGCGAGGCTCGGAAAACATGCGCGTTCTACGCTGTCTCCGCGTTACTGCTTGTTGTTGCCGCTTTCGGCGACAACAATGGCTGGCCTAGATTGTCGAATCGGCGGCATCTGCGGAACACACACAGACGTACACAAGCCGCACACGGCGCGGCCGCGGGCGCTCCCGTCGCTCGCGTCCGGCATGCGGGCAGGCGGAAAAGCGAGGCGTGATCCGGAGTCGGATATTTATATAGCGCATATACGCGCCGCTTTTTCCTCCACCGGCTCCGGCGCCCAGCTGTCAGAGACCAATTGTAACGCAAGGCATACCCGACTGAGGCGTGCGCGTGCACGCCGGCTCGCGATCTCTATGCTCCGAAGGCCACGCCGGGAGTCTAGCCGGTTGTGTAAAAAACGAAGCCCTTTTTCGGCCCGCTTGTTCGGCGTCCGTTTCCTCGTCGCTGTGTTCGTCCCCGGCAGCAGCCACGGCGCGTAATACAGCGCCGCCCGTGCAATACGTGCAGCCGCCGTTTTCCGACGAAAAAGGAAGCGTCACACGCGGCCGCCTTCTGCGATGCCTTGGCGAAATTACGCGAGTCTTGCGTAACGAAGTGATAGGCGGCGCGTGCCGACGCTTTCGACGCGGCCGCCTGTTTCCTCGTTGCCGCTGCCGGCGCGTGTAGCGGGCCCGGAGATTGACGCCGTAATCGGTGGCCTCCGGGTCTTCGGCAGTCGCATGAAGAGGCGATTCCGTGGCCCTGCAGGCTGACCGCGTGGGCGAGTCGCCGAAGTCGAACGCACGCTACACGCGAGTGCGGAGGACATCAGCGTTTGGTTGCTGTTCAAACGCTGCTGATGTGCCGCTGTTTTCACCCAGTGACCCCACGGTGCCCGGCGGTGCGTGTGGATGAGTACCCGTTGACACTCCGAACCACCGCGGAGTGCAATTCCCCCTTCACCGACGTGATTGTTTTTCCTGGCCGGTTACTTTTGACGCCTTGATGGACGAGCACATGAGGAACGCGCCGGAAATGCTGGAGTTCCCGACGCCGCCGCGTGTTGCACCAACGCTCCGCACTTTCTCATCTCCTCCTCCTCCTTCTTCTTCTGTTGCTGTTGTTATGATCCTTCCATATTAGGCAGTCAAGGTGTTGAAGTAGGGTGAAAAGTAGGGGTGCGCTTGACAGATCGAAGTTATACCTGCCAATGATGGTCGCGCGGTCCGTTTGGCAGGATCTGGTCAACAAATGCGCTTATATGGGACCCTGCAACACGTTCGATAAGCGCTTTCACTTTTTCTTTCGCGTCTGGAACCACTGCGAAAGCTATATAGTTATCGCCAACACGGAGCGGCACTGCGTGATTTGCTCGTCGCACAAGATGCGCCTTCCATTTCTGCTTTGTTTTTGTGGCTTTTTTTTTTTAAGTTGCTATCGAAAAGCGTTCATTGCTGCAACTGAAGGAAAACCGGCCTACAGCCGCTACATGGCCTTCGTGACGTAATTCGAGCCGTCGAAGAACGTCAAGACCGGGAAAAGGGGATAAATCTTTTGAGCGAGTTTCCAAGTTATCTGCCATGGGCATAGAGCAGTAATTTTTTGCTGAGGTGTTTTGCGGCCCCTTAATGTAAGCACTGGATGTGTTGGGCGACTACGTTCTGCAAGCCTTTAATATTAAAAAAAAAAGTTGAAAAAAGTGTTCCAGGGTCCCTCTTTATTGCACGAGCAGACATTTTGTCGCCCGTGATGTACGCATATACACAACCAGGGATGTGAAACGTCCAACCTGCAGCCTCATGGAGAGGGCTCATCCCAAAGACGCTGCGAGGGACGGGGGCTGGCCGTCGTTCACACTGCCACAAATACGTTGCCTATAGGTATTCGCGTAAATCTGCGCTGTGACATTACGCAAGGCAAACGCTTGCATTGGTAATGTCGCTGCGCGGACCGCGTTTTTCGAATCGGATTCTATGCTGAGCCCCATATCATTGGCTTACTTTTTTGTTCCGGTGGCCGAAATTATTCAGTTGCATATATCGCTGAAGCAGACCCACCACAGTGCTAAGTGCGCACTGTTAGTCTATTTTTGGTCAACCCAGCTGACTGACTATCTGCGATCAAAAGGGCCAAAGCAGACCAATGATGAGGCAGGCGCACCATATGGTTTGATTAAAAGAAATCTGGTCTACGCTGTCACCTTCGTAATGCGAGCGCCAAGTTTTGGATTTCGGGATGTCACAGAGCACAACAAAATGTTGAGTCAAGTCATGTGTACGCCCTCATCTTCCGTGATTTTTTTTTCACTTGGACGGCAGCCATCGGTCAGCAAGGAAGGAGCCTTGTGAAATGCAGATACTCAGAAAGTTCTTTAGATTCTGTAATAGTATCGAAATTTCCTCGCCAAATATCAACCAAGGTTATATAGTGCTCGCCCTCGAAACCCAACGTTGAAATAAATTTATACACACTTTTCGTACTTCAGCGAGACACGTTGTTGGGCTAGTTCACCTTTTCCGCCGTGACACCGGGGCCCGCCATGCATTTAACGCTACGCACGCCCCCTACCGTTAAAAATGGTATTCAAACGTGACGAAGCTTCCGAAAATACCAGTTGTGAGCCGAGTTCTGATCCTATCGTCTTCGATCTTTGTGTATGTGTTTCTGTGCTCTATGATTTATATATATAAAAAAAAAACGTTTTGTGCAAACGGTAGGTACGAGGGGTTTGGCAGCCGTGGACAAACTACCTCGATATCTTTGACCTTACCTAAAGCTTAAAGAGGCCATGAAGACAAAATACAACCTAGTTCAATTTGAAAGAACTAGCGCTTGGTGCTCACTCAGCGTCATGCCAGACACGAAAGACGTTTTTTGAAAAAACTTTCAAATTTCGCGCAACAGTGACGTATTATGGGCAGGAGGGACGTAATCTGGGCCAGCATTAAAAGCATAATTATAAGTGTGTTTTCTTGGCGGTGGCTGAGGTTGGCGGCCACCAATCGCGCGGGCGAGATTCTGTGACGTCATATAGAAATCGCCGAAAGCTGGTCTGGGAGTCGCCACTGCCACGTTCATTTTCATTAATATCCAGATAACTTGTTCGAATTTTCCAGTAATATTGGTATCATTCTTATCGGTACAAATCACTCTTTTTATTGAACCATACTTGCATTTTGTCTTGATGAGCCCTTTAAAATAGTTTTTGCCACCTTGCGTTAATCTCCACTGCGGTACTGCGTTTGAGGTCCGCTTAGGCAAGCTGGAAACTGTCGAAACTTCCCCTCAATTTCAAGGCCCTAATTCAATGTTGTCTTTACTTATCTCGAGTTTATTCGAAGCTTTGTTAAAACACGTAATTCACTACATGCATGTGACATAGCGTTCTGCCTTCTCAGCATTAGGTCCCGATATTGAAAGAGCCATGAAGACAAAATACAAGTTCGTTTTATTCGAAAGATTTCGTGTTTTATAGTGTCCCCAGCGCTTGCGCGGTAGAAAATGATGCCGTATTCACTGAGGAATTAATCAATTTAGGTTAAAATTTTGATTCTCCCGCCAAATCGTGTGCTTTGTTGACGTCTACATTGAAGTCATAACGGCGCGTATACAAACAAACTTCCAGTGCGCCATTCGGCTCTCCAGCCTTGCTTGCCGTCAAACCTCCCAGACGGAGCTATAGCACACTCAGCACTCCGCCGTTGCTTTGTTTTTGACCGTATTTACACCTGGCTTGTTTTTGTTACGGTAGAAAGTAATCGCTTTCGTGAAACGTACGTGGGGTATGCTTGACAAACAGGGTCACGTAATGCAACGTCGCTTACGACAATCGGCCAGCGTCGTATAAGAAGACTCCAAAGCGTCGGACTGCTGTGCAGCTAAAACAAGCATAGTGCGCCCAGTACCAACAGCAGTGCGCATCGGTACTTCTATGTTTACGTGTATTTTCGTAACTTTTTGTTGTTTACCGCACCATTCTTGCTGCTGTAAAATGGATATGCATTGCATTTAGGCGGAAATAGCTCGTTCGGCAAGCTTATAAGTTCTGCCTAAATTGCGTTTGCTTTTGCCGGCTTCCGCCAATCCCACAGCTGGGCTCATATGACATCATTGGTTCTGTTGCGGGAAATGAGCTAGTGGGTCGCATGGCCATTCCCTTTTTCCCTAATTATATAGCTTATTTCAGCGAAGAGTACGTTAAAAGTGGTGTCAGTATGATTCTAACGAGGCAACCTTTCGAATGAACCAAACTTGTGTTTTGTCTTCATCGCTTCTTTAATAATTGAATATAACCTCTTAAGTGTATTGCCGCACATGTTTATGACTAATTCGCTTGTGCTTGTTGTAGACCGTGCGACTGCATTTTTGAACGGGGAAAAGTATTTACAAAATTAAAACCGTAGCGATAAATACCGAATATAAAGAGACCAAGAGTAAGGTTATTACATTTTGGTATCCAGGTTATATAGTGCGAAGCTAACACAGTTTCTGGCCGGTACATTCCTTCCTCGCACACGCTCATGCGGTAAGGAAATTGTATGGCGCGTAAATTATAAAAAAAGATAAAGAAAAGATGAGCTTTCATGGTCAATACCGCTTAGCGTGCCAGCAGGCATCTTGACTGCTCTTGTCATCATGGTTTGTCTATTAATTGCTTTGCTCCCCGATCAGTTGAAAACCAGCTTTCCCGCTCCCCCCTCCCTCACCGGCCCCGCCTCTGATTACGATAACTTTTGTTGGCCACGTCGGTCCTCCTGCGGCAACTTTGGTAATCCGGTAAAGTTGCGTGCATTCCCATATCTTCGTGAATCGCTGCAGAACGAACGCAACGGAAACTACCCTCAGACTTAGCACCGCCGTAGCTTCGTTTTGCTCATTTTATTTTTAGTTGTTTCTTTTTTCGCTCAATTCAGCGCATGCTCCTCAGGCAACGTCCTTCTTACTCTCATCGAAATTCACGTGGACACTTGATGGGCCTAAATAAAGGCCACTTTGAGCCATAGGAAAAGTCCAGAAAGAATAAAACGAAACTGCCGATCCCGTCTTGCGCTGGGGGCTCTGTAGCGATGTACGCAGCCTTACAATGCGTCGAACACGTGCCGGTGTGCCCCAATGGCTTCTTCATTCGTTCCGCATGGCTTCTTTCTGTTAGCTTTCAGCTACTTCCTCTTCGATTCTGTAGCGGGGATAAAATGCTGGCCTTTTTTCTCCGTTTCGAGGAAATGAAAACAAAAACTCAGCAACTTTTCTTTTCGCAGCGGCGGTAGTAAAAAACCGCTTCCAGTGCCAACGTTCTGCCGGGGCTATGGAGTAGTGGTCCTCCCGTGCGGGGGAAGCCCTGTTCACGGGCCCGTAAGCCAGCCAGCCGTCGAGAAGAAACGTTTAAAATTTACCGACACCGACGTCATCGATCAGCCTTGTTCCGTTCCAAGTTTTCGTGCGTTTCCGTGAACCGCTCTTTCGGTTTTTCCTCTGGTTGGTTGCTCAGCGTCCAACAGCGCCAACAGGCTGCTGGAACTGCTTCCGAAAAAAAAAAAAAAAAAAAAAAAAAAAAAAAGGACGCTTAGGAGCACAATCAAGCGTCGCACGCGGGGTGGGGGCCAGATCGCAGCGCACTTTCTTGTTAGGCGATCTGAAATGCCTTATTTTATTCTTTGTCCGAGACTTCCATTTTGAGCTGTTGTTACAGCGAACCTGGCGTTACAGCGTCGCCCATTCGTCTGCTTTCTACCTCCCTGTCGCAATGCACGGAGAACAAATCGACGCACACTTTACCGTTGCCTTCCGCGCTTCCGTGTCAACGCAACCTGGAGGGCGATCGGCACATGCAGGCACCGGAACGGAGCCATTTCGGGCGTCGCGTTCGACAGGAAACCGGATTCTGCTCGTCGGACCGTGCCACTCTCTGCCAGATGAGAGGTGGCCGTAGGCACGTTCTCCTACCGGACTTCTCTGGACAGATGCAAGAGGCCTCTCGCTGGGACCGTGACAGCTTGTGGCCTTGCTTCGTCCCACCCGTGGACACCGCAGTCTTCTCTGTGCGCTACAGATACACGTTTGACGCTCGACCCAAACAAACGATCTCCCGCAGGTCACGCCTTCCCTGGGAGTGCACGCGAGTTCCCGCCATTCAGGGAGTCACGCGACCACGGAGTGTTTCCCGGTCATCGCGAGGTGGCTGCGGTGCAAAAAAAGGAAGTTTGAATTTTGACGTTGCGACTTCCACCGCGTTTCTCGTCTCCTCTGATCGGGAAAAGAAAAACAAAAGTTATTTTGTCCGCCTCACCGGGCGTACATTGAAGTGAGGCAGCGCTATTGACGCATCTTCAGTATAAGCCAGACAATCACTGGAAATATCCACTGTTTTCTGGGCAAGAAACCTCTCCTTGTTATCCCCTCATTTTATCCTAGCCCAGGAGGAGTCAACCAAAATCGCCATCTTAAAGCAAACGTGATTCGCCCTTAATTCTTAAACTTGGCGCTTATATATACAGCGCCAAGTTGGAAAATATGCTTTCTACTTCGTATTCGCGCAGGCGGAATCGCTACATCAGCCGATGAAATAGTTTCCAGTAAAAAAAGACAGTTAAATTGGTAAACATACATCGCGAACACTTGAGTTTCAGGAATATAGGCAGTGTGCGGGCTGTAATGGGGACTACCTGCTTTCAGTTCACCGATATGAACCATTATTTCTCGATTAAATGTGGTCCTGTATGCCGGCTTCTCGAATGTAATAGAGAAGGGAGTCGAGAACCACCTTCTCGTGCTCCATATATCCTTTGGAATGGGTCTACTCCGACAGCATTTTTGTCCTGACTTGATGTGGCAATAGAGAATGGGTCTGGGTTCGCTGGTCCTGCAAGTCAGGGCAGTTTCCTAACAAGTGGTTAAGGTGAGCGACTTGTTGCCTGTCACGTGATTTGGGCAGTATGAATACATTCTAGACCCGATGTCCGCACGAAGCTCTACAAAAAATCCCTTCCCTCCGCACGTACCATTATACAAGATACCATGAATTCAGACTCCCCTGGCTTGGATCAAGATTTCACAATCGGGGAGTGTTCAGCGGCTCTAACAAGCCTTCGTCAACGAACTGCACCAGGGCCTGACAGAGTACTGTATTCTGCATTTTGTAATCTTGGTCGACGTAATACGAGCCTGTTGTTGGAAATTTTCAACAGAATTTTGCACAGGTGCCAATAACATGAAAACTTGCAAAATTAGTGGCTCTCCTGAAACCAGAGAAAGCCCCATGACATTATAATCATTCAGACCTGTCAGCCTAACAAATTGAATATCCAAAGTCATGGATAAAATGATCAATGAACGCTTGATGTATTGGTTAGAAAGTCAACATGAAATTCGACATGCATCTAATGGCGAAGTTACCGACAGGTCTCCCATATGACATTTAATATTCAATTTACGTGGACGACATCTGCCTTTGGGCGTCCGAACCATCATTGGAAGTAATTCAAGCGACATTGCAAAGCGGATTAGATAAAGTCTCCAAGTTTATCACAGAACGAGGAATGAATTGGTTGGCAGAAAAGTCAGCAGTACTTCCGTTTACTCTGAAAGAGTTGGAAGGATTCAATATATGCCTGGATGGTAGACTCATGACGCTTGTGACAAGCCATTGTTTCCTCGGTATAGTATAAGATCGGAGGCTCTCCTGGTCACAGCATCTGTAAATTCTGGAGACCAAGGTGAACAACATCGTTCGCGTTCTGCGCCACCAAGCGAAAGCCCGTTGGGGAACCTCCACTTATGGTCTCCTGAAACTGCACGGTGCTCTTGTGAGATACGCCTTTGGATATTCTTTGCAAATTATGAATGGTTTGTAAACATCTGGAGATAAATAACTCACCCTATTTTTAGCGAGAAGCCTCCGAGTGTGCTGGGGGGTTCCCAATGCAATGTCAAGCCCCCGTGGGATGGCATAAGGACGGAAGTCTCCTATTGTGGTCCATGCAACACGCTTGTCGCCATAGCATACGCATTAATGACCCGAATTGGTTCTAGGATATCTTATATATGGTGAACGACTATAAGGCACTCCTTTCTGGATTCAGACACCAGCCCTCTCTCGTTTCTTCCGCAGCCTAACATCACTTTTGGAATAGAAGGCATCGACAAGAAGGCGAAGGTTCCTTTCCCTGGATTGCTACAACTAGAGCTGATGCACATCTACAACGCGCATGTCGATAAGCTATATGTGTACACGTACGTACATGTGTACATGTGTAAGTGCACACGAAAATATCTCCTCAATTTCACTTCATGTGAAACCGCCTGTCGTTCGGGGCTCTCTTCGAACCTATTTCATCCCCGCATTCCCCCGCTGCGTTTCTCGCTCCCCTCCCTCTCCAATCTCCCCCTCCCTTTTCTCTCTCTTCTTTCTTTCTTTTATTTTTTAAAACTCTCGCACTTGGTGTCCGTGATTTACTCTGAACACCCCCATTCCCTTCTTGTATACCCCGTAACCGCTCAATTTCCTCTCGTTCTTTGTATATTTCCGTGTTTTTGAAAGTCCGGTACCTTGTAATCTGCGGGTGGCAGCAATGTTTTCCAAAGAATAGTAGCAGCTTGCCGTACCAGGCGGCCCCCACCCGGAGTTAGTCATTGCGCACGCATGCGCAAGAAACAAGCCCCTCCTCAGACCTTCACGTTCCCGCATTCACGTGGGGTCTCCAGTGACACTCAATACTTTCCTCTGCGCTGCTGAGCACGATGTCGCGGGTTCGATTCCTGGCCGCGGCGGCCGCTTTTCTGATGCAGGGAAAAGCAAAAACGCCCGTGTGTACGAGATTTCGGCGCACGTTAAAGATCCCCAGGTGGTGAAAATTAATCCGGAGCCCTCCACTACGGCGCGCCTCATCGCCTGCGTTGCGTCGGCGCGTTAAACCCTACAATCAATCAATTAATACTTTCCCGTTATCCTGAAGCTTCGCCTGTCTTACATAGGCCCCTTTCCCCTCTGTTTCCGGGCGCCACTCCAACCACCTCTCCTTCCTTTTTTTTTCGCACCTCTGCGTTTTGGTGCTTTTTTATGCTTCTGTGTCGCGTAGAGCCTACTTCTTGTTGCATACATTTTCTTGGCCCGCCGACAACAGAAATGTATTTAAACCCAACTGATCTGCCCTACCAGTATCTCTGAAAAAGACCGGTCACCGGTCGAAACGTGGGAATAAATATTGTTATGTTTTTCACTGTGACTCTTCAATCGTATAGTTAGCCTTATAGCCAGAAACTTTCTGAACTATATATATATATATATATATATATATATATATATATATATATATATATATATATATATATCAAAAGTAGAGTCCGACGCACGTCTCAAAAAACAAAAACAAAGGGTTACTGACGTTTCGACTGGAGGACCAGTCTTCCTCGGAGTAACAAGTTGAGTACACTGCAGCACGCTTTTAAAGTAATGGGGCAAGTACCGAGCGGGGCTGCACAGTTCTACGATGAAGATTTTGATACAAGTAAATGGCATCCCCTCTGGGAGCTCAAACACAGCGACAGTGCCGGACAGGAAGATGACGTGCCGTGCGTCCAGCAGCAACAAATAAATAAATAAATAAATAAATAAACAGCGATATCGCCACCGGCTGGTACGAGACTGAACGACTACTGAGCTCCGGCCCTGCTCGGGTGTTGATTCCGGCCTCTGGCAAGCCTTTTCTGTTTGAGAAATAAATAACTTCTTTGTTGAAGCAGTCTTTACAGAGACGTGGAACCGGAAACATACACAGCGGGGAACCTTGCGCTTTAGCGAACGCCGGTTTCCGTCGCGGAGGCAAACTTTTTGTGAAATATGTAAGCTCTGAGCAGAAACCCCCCGGTTCCCTCTCGCCAGGGAACAGGAAGGTCCATCGGTTCCCCGTCATGTAAACTAGGCTCCAGGAGGAAACCCGCGACTAACGGCGCGGTGGCTGAAGACACAGCACGCGGTCGCTGTTGGTGACACGCACGCGGCCCGCTTGCCGCGCCACTTCCCTGTGCGTGATGTCCCCGTATAAGACAGGAGGCCGGCGACCAATCCCCCTTGGGCTGCCTTCTGCACTTATCAGCCGACAATCGGTGCGCGGCTGTGAATAACCCGCGCTAAGCACGCCTTACGCGGGCACGGAAAATGCTGGAAACGCGGCTCTGTATGTAAGCCCATCTATTTCGTGTTGACGTGCGTAATTTCGCCAGGGAACAAATGACAGCACACGCCTTGGAAAAAAAAAAGCGACTAAGGCGGGGCCAAGTGAATAAACGAAAAGATAACGCACGTTGTTCCCATAGACCCATCACACTCGCCGAGTGACCATGTGCCAGTTGTCCCGTTTCCTGTATACGTTCCCCTGACCTGTAACCGTAAATAATAAATATATGGCCTGGATTACGTTCGTTTAATCGACAATTACCACATCGACCTGTAGTTTTTATAGCCAGAATGCATGAGCCCGTCCGATGGTCGCTTGTCAAATTTTGAACCTGCATTGGAGATGGCTTAGCGAGGGTATATACTTACGAGTACACCGTGAAGTGCTTGGTCGGTGAAGGGTGGAGCAGTATAGGAGCAATAGAGAGCGAGGATGCATTGCTTGGGGGTCTAGTAAAGGGGTTAACAGCGCACAATGGAAGGTAGTGGGCAAAGGAGAGACGAAACTGTGGAGGAGGCAGCAGCTGCTGTCCGGCGCTAATGATTCGACAGGAGGACTTGTCTTCGCAGGGCCGAGAAATAAAGGCGGGACAAGGCGCTGAATAACAAAATTGTAATTCAGCGCTTTGCCTCGCCTTTCTCTCTTGTTTGTCCTCGTCTAAATGCGCTTTTAACACAGAGAACGTGGCACTGTAGGTCACCTCACCTTAGACCCGAACGGACAATGCATAACATATATGCGGTACCACAGGAACAGGAGCGATACGCCGGTATAATAGGCAAAGATACAGTGTTGAAGGTGTAGGATGACGGTTAGACCTATTTTACTATGCCTTTAGAGGATAAGTGTGTGCTCTATGTCAATGCCGGATCCTAGTGTCAAAATGCCCATGTGCGCAAGCACCGACCCTACATTTGATCGGCAGGGCAGAACAGGCGAGGTGTCGCAGTAGTAGCACGTGCCAATAGACGTGAGGTGTATATACGCCTCGATCGTTTTTATTTCTTGCGGCATTTCGCATATGCCTGTTTCCCGCGCGCCGCACACGCACTGGAATTGCTGCATTTTTCAGCCTCGGGTCGAGCTTGCACAGCGCCTTTTAACACTCTCGTAAATCGAATTCATAATTTGCGTCCAACTCATTTGGACACACTCGACAGGTAAGAATCAGTGCGAGGCCGGCTGATCGCAGGCTTTCGCTTTTCTTAACTGGGGCCACTTTCGCTTATTTCAGCCCTTGACAGTTTAACGGACGTGTCGATAGCATGTGATCTCCTCTTTTGCCTCGGCGGTGCCTCATCTAATAATACTCATGGGGCGCGGGCGGCCAGCCTTCGGTGGCTGCGTATATGTAACGCCTGCGGTGCGTTTATCGATGTGCGGCGCGCGTCGCCCGTATCTTTGGCGGCGATCCGCTGCGCGTGTCTCACTTCTCTCCATCGCCTGCTAAGCTAGCACGGAGCGGGGAAGCCCGGCGAAAGCAAAAAAAGCTTCGGGAGAGCTATTCAAACAGAAAGCCAGCTGGGCGGCGGAAGCCGAGATGGACGCCATTTAGCACTACGCTGCCAGCGTTACGCGTTTTTTTTTTTTTTTTTTTTTTTTTTTTGCCACTTCCTCCTGCTGCGGCAACGGGTCTCCGCCGTAAGCAATGCTGTCTTCCGCCTCCCGGCTGGAAGAGGTGGATGAGAGGAGGGAACGCTGGAACGCCTGGAGCGAGCGTCGCGGACTGCCAGGACGGATCCAAGAGACGCTCGCCACGCGCCTGGCCACCGTAATTAAAACCCTCACAACGCCAGCGCCCGCCGTGCACCTACGCGCTCCTTCTACCTCTCCCTATCTCGTTAATAGCCACTGCCACCGCCTTTCTCACAATAACTCAGCTGCATATACTGGCCGTCGTCTCGAGACCTAGTGTACGTGACCGCTCACGCTCAATTAGTTCACAGAATTCCGCTCCGAGCGACAATCTGGGTCCCACAATCCGAGCAGCCTATAGTGCTTACACCGGGCGCCTTCTCTTCATATATCAGCCCATGCAGACAGATATCCGCCTTGCCCCACTGGCCGTGGTGCTCACTGGGTGGTTCAGAATTCACAGGGTATACAGTTTTTGTTCGCACGAAGTTAAGTGAGAAAAGGGACGCGAGAAGGTGCGTTACGATGTGGTTGGTTCCGCCGAATTGCTTGATGTTGTTTCTTGTTGATCTCTTTTATTATACGGGTGTCCTGTGCTGCATTTTGTTAAAGTGAAAAGACGACGACGGCGACTGTTCCGGTAAGAAAAAAACTTAGGGTATATATGTGTATATATATATATATATATATATATATATATATATATATATATATATATATATATATATATATATATATATATATATATATATATATATATATATATATATATATATATATATATATATATATATATATATATATATATATATATATATATATATATATGTGTGTGTGTGCTTAGCCCATTTACAACCAAGTATATGCGAAACAAACCAGCCGAGAAAATAACCATGCAAGTAGCCTGACCGCGCTCTCCACTCTCCCAGCGGGCTGTTCGCTTGCCTCCTGGGTTTTCCCGACAGCGAAGTTGGCAGCCCTTGCTTTGCAGCTGCCCAGACTTCAGCGCTTCTTTTTTGCTCACACGAAAGATACGTCGTAAAAAACGCCCCAAGTTCCTTGATGTCTACCTTGATTTTCACGTTGACGCCTTGCAGACGCATATATTATTTGGAAGAGACGGTGGGGTGATTTTTCCGAGCAGATGCTACGTTTGCATGCTGGGTTCCTTGGGCTGAATCACTGATTTATTTGTCGCGGTGGCGTGGTGGCTAAGGTATTGCTCTGAGAGAGAGAGAGAGAGAGAGAGAGAGAGAGAGAGAGAGAGAGAGAGAGAGAGAGAGAGAGAGAGAGAGAGAGAGAGAGAGAGAGAGAACTCTTTAATGTGGGCTGGAGAGGTCAGCTCTGCTAGCGGCAGTGCTTGCTACGCCAGATGGGGATGATTACAATGCAGTGAAGTGAATGTGAGAGACCGGGAAAGCAGCAATAGAGAGAAAACAAAGGTTAAATAAAAATGGCACGGAATGTAATGCAAGGAAAAAAACTCGAAATAAAGTTAAGCAAAAGAAAAGAAAAATTGAGCAAATGGAGCCCAGGAAGCGCAGAACGCCTAACAAGAAAAAGGAGTCAAAGCGTACACGACGAGGCAAACGCGTACAGACGTAGCCATGCGCACAATGGAAGAATTACAAAGTTTTGTCTAGTCCTGAATCTTGCAAAAAACGCAGAAGAATTTTTGTCCCTAAATATGAGTCATTGTTGTTGTCCCAGGGTCCAAGAAAGTGACACAACTGAAGGCTTGCTCCGCGTCGAACACGAGACAGGCAGCTCGCCGCTGTAACTCGCGCAGCGGAAAATTGCGGGCATATACACAAGTGCTCGGTAGTCTCGCGCACAGCGCACGTGGGGCACAGTGGTGAATCCTCCAACCCTATTCTGAACTTGAAGCTTCGAGTGTAAGCCACGTTAAGACGCAAACGATGCAGTACACCTTCAGACGCTTTGCTTAGGTCGGGTGGAACACGGAATTTACAGAAAGGGTCAATTCCATGTAGAGGTGGATATCCGCTGCGAGAGTGCTGCCACTTCAACATTTGCTCTCTCCAACCAGTTCGATAGATAAGGGCACAACCATCCTCTCGAGAGAACGGAAGCTGTGTCGTGTTACGCAGAGAGTGGTCAGCGCTGGCGGCTGCATCAGATATTATATTTCCTTCTATTCCCGAATGACCAGGAAGCCATTAAAGCACGATGTAATGGCCCGCGCGCACTACCGCTGTGTGGATTTCACTGATTTCACACACAAGCTGACTGCAGTGGTGCGCACGATAAGGCAGGTTCGATTCCCGTTTATGGAAGCTGTATTTGATCAAAGCTAAATTAGAGCTTACACGGACTAGAAATTTGGGCCCAGGCTCGTCTCGGACCCGGTTCTTATCGCAGTAGGCCCAGCCCGGCCCGGCCCGGCCTGGCCTGGCCCGGTCTCGTATTAACAATCCATATCCCGTAGGGGACCGCGCCTGCTTGGGGCACGTTTGGCAGCAGAAACTTACCTAAATCAGATAAAAAGCATCTTGGGGTAAATGATAACAGGCAAAAACAACCTAAAACAGGCAGCACAACCCCAAACTTGCAACATAACTGCTGAAAAGTACAATTCAAAAGCTGGAACTGACCCAAGGAGAACAAAACTACCCGATATATATATTTTTTGATAATGCACAAATGTGCCCTAAATAGATATTGTGCGAGATAGCAGGTGTTATTCAGTACAGTATGCTGAGGCTGACCCAATTTATTGTATATCTTTTACAAGTTATACACAAAGAAAACCTTCATGGTGATAATAACGACACTAGCAGTATATTGTCTTTAAAATATCCCAAAATACATTCACCGAAATTATGAACAAACTACGGCAGGCAGTATTATTTTTTCAACACACCGACATGCTAAACAAAGTTGGAGACCGGATTGGTTTCAAATTCACCAGGAACAAATTGAAAACACGGATGAAAGAATTCCTGTTAAGTCAGATTTCGTGCTTCAATGGTTAGAACTGTGGATTTTGTTCGACCTTGCCATTTAAAGCGCTAGTTTTGTAGTTGAGTCTATGCTTAAAGCGCAATAATAGTACCACTCTTTTGATTCATAGCCTGCACTTTATTGTCTAGCGCTGTACATGTTGCTTATATTTTTTTATTACTCAAACACTAGTTTTTTGAGCTTGTATAGCATTGTCTTATACTGTGTTTTTTTTGTTTCTGTGTAACCTGACAAATGGGTCAGATCATCGTCACATTTTTATATTTCATGATGCTTCTATTGTATGCTTTTCTGTCTCTCCAAATGCTTGTAGTGAATTTTGCTTATTCATTGTACTCATGCTGCCATTGAACTGCACCAAAGGGGGCTGGGGCCTCTGTCAGGATTTTGTAGCTTTTACTCCCAGAGCGCCTCCTCGTACTTTTGAGGGAATAAAATCTTAAAAAAAAATAAATGGGTTTCAAATAAAAAAACTAAAAAAAAAAAACCGGCGTCTGTGGGATTGGGAGCAGATTCATGCGATCGCTACCCAGAAGCGGAACCTCTACACCACGGAACCACCCGGCGCGTGCATGTTTCAACGCCCCAGGGCCGAGCGGTAAGCCCCGTGGAATGTAAAGAAAAAACCTGGTTCGTGTTTAGGCCGCGTCGCCAACGTCTAGGTTCTGTGCTGGTATAGAAAACCTCAGTGTCGCTTCACTGTATCGGGCCGATCCCGGGCGGTCAGGCCTGACGGCCCGGCCTGACCATGGCATTATTATTTCCGCCAGTGTCCGGACCGTGCCTGGATGAACAGTTTGTAGATCCCGGACTTCCGGGCAGGCCCGAGCCCATGCACTCCTCTAGGTGAAACACAAAAAAGCCCGTGTACTGGCGCACACTTTGCACGCGTTAGACAACTCAAGCTTGTTTAAGTTAACTCACACTTTAGCTTCGACGCGTAGAACCCGAAATTCGAAACTAAGTTTGGGGCTGTTTTCTTGTGTGGAAGGGGTCACCGCCATGCTTTCAGCATACAACTCGTACTTGGCAAGCCCCATGCACACGACGTTATTCGGCCTTAAGCAGGATCCCCTGGCATATGACAGTCTAACTTGATTTTGTTGACGGTGATCAATAACAATAATAGAGTACCATTTCATTAATACTCCTGCCAGCTTGTCCAAGAGAAACGGCGGATCGGTTGGCTCCACCGACATTCCCCGCCGCTACAGAACTAGACCTCGGCCGTTTTGTCCGGTCGTCTTATAACTTCGATCCTCTTATCAGAAAAATAAATAAATAAAAGGAAATGCCGAAACAAAAAGGTGACCGTAGACTATATGCCAAACACAGACTGCAATATAAATATCTGTGCTCAAATTAATGACTAGAATCTGTAATAACTAGAATCAGTGATTTGAAAAGGTTTGGAAAAAGTCACCACAAAACGTTCTGTGTTGTTCTGCGACAGCCACTCTACCATTTTATCTCCGGAGTTTGGTGTTCTTTAACGAACATCAGTGAAATTGGCGTTATTAGCGCGGAAACGAGTACTACTCCAGGAAATTGATAAAGGAAAGAAACGTTGGCTCTATGTATATACGCTTCAAAAGCATTCAATAGAACTTGGCAATGAACCCCGCCAGAAAAATTAGAATATTATGGATTCCGGGCTCTTCCCCCATTGGTTGCATTCGTATTTGAGCAGTCGGAAGGAGGCAGTAGCAATAAAAAACGAACGCTCTGCTTTATAGAACATAAGGGTTCTTTAAAGTTACACCGGGCAGCCTTCTAGGCACAATTCTGTTTAACATTTCCATAAATTATCTAAAAATTTGACATATTGCACAGTTTATTAATTTGACTGCTGAAAATTGAACACAGAGCTTGAAACTTGCGTCTGAACAGGGCATGCTGATCATGTGTGCGACGCCTGGGAGACGAGCAGCGTGGCGAGTACTACCTCAAGCGACAACCAGAACAACGTTTCGTGGCCTTGCGAGAGCAGCGCGTCTCGCTCGTCGGCGCAGAGAAATACTTCGAAAAGCACTGCGTGAGGGACCGCAACGGCATGCGATTGAAGCTACGGTTTGCGTAGATTCTCACCTATGCGTGAGACTTGTTTCGTTTACTAAAGATGCTGGAAAAAGTTGAAGTGGAAACGAGAACAATAAAAGCTCGTTAATTTGAACTCAAAGGGGACCATAAAATTGTTCGAGTTAAGCGGAGTTCTAATTAGCGTGCGGGTGATAGAATGAATGGACATCGCGTCACGCTGCGCGGGCAGAACACAACGCCACCTCTGGAATCGTTATCACGAATTAGGCGCTACTACATGTTTATGGAAGGTTATTTCGTAAATAATGTTCTGGGAGCCGGAACAGCGAACGAAATCAATTGATCAGTTAGTTATTTTTCTGTTTCGTTGTTTTTCATCTGTAGTAAATTTGGTTTGGTTTGGATTTGCAACGCATTCTAAACACTCTGGGCCGGCTTCTTCAGCGAGGAGCGATGGAAACCAGGGGATCTTAGTTCCAATTAACCGTTCTGGATACCGACGCGTTCGAATTATCTGGAGTTTTCTCCCATTGAGATATACAGGGCTGTGCCGGAACCAGGGCGTCACTGTAACTGTAAGTTCGAATTAACTGTAAGTTCGAATTAACTGAGTTGTAATTAACGAGTCTTTACTGTATTTGTTTTTTCGAAAGGGTAAAGGCACGCAGTTGGTACATATAGAGCTATCGAAAACACACAATGAGCCAAGAGGCCCTCCGATGTATTGTATCGTAGATGTCATGAGATAGCTTTAATCAGCGCCCGCCGCCCGCGCTTAACTGTCAACTTTCTGTCCGCCTTAGGAATAACATTTACTCCATCGTCACTATTCTTGCTAAGTCGCTGGGATCAGACAAAAAAATTAAAGCCAGGATTGTTTAATTGCATGTTAGCAGAAAAATTACAACACATAAAGCCTTTCTTTCAAATACCGTTGTGTCAACAGACTAGGCTCTCCAAAGCAAGTCGAATTTCTCTGTCTATTTGTTTGCACAAATAAATTCTGTGCCCCACATCGCAAACGCATCGATATAACTCACTATTTTTCGAAGTCCTCCGATCACCGGCAGCGCCGCACACTTGTGTTGCGAGAACTGTAAGTACACATGAGTTATTAATTGCTCATCAGCATGATAATTATCATAATTGCCTCACAGTGTAGTGCGAAGGCCCTCCTATAGATTTCCAGCACCTCCTAACTTCTGCCAACCGAATTCATTCTTTTCACCCGGATTTTCTATCTTCCATCGAGTTTTTATGCAAAAGTATTACATTACTCCTAAGTAAAAAAAAAATCCGGTGTCTTTTAACACAATTGCAAGAGGACTGTAGATACGCTATACAAAGCTTCGTCAAGAAACACACACCAAATACGTCGCGAACAATCTCAGGAAAAGGTATTTATCATCCTGACGAAAGGACAGTCCGCCGAAAGGGGATTCGGCAGGCCAGCAATTCCACACACCGAAGTATTCTTATACCGGGGCCTCATACAAACACCCCGTTCCTGGATATTTAGACCAGAAATTTGACAAAAATTTTAAGCATACTGCGTCTTAAAACAGAAGAGAATATCCACCTCCAGACAAAAGCCTCACAAAGCATAAGAGTTTGCTCTCAGGAGACTACATGAAGTCAAATTTTACGACACTTGCTACAACTACCCTTGCAGTACCCCATGCTATATTTCCACTGTTCTCCGCGCCGCTGAGAGAGAGAGATCGACGTGTACCATACGGAACGGGCATGTATGTAAGCACCCACCAACTACAGATCCTATCACACACACGTTAAAGAAACTGTGGGAGGCCACCCTGCGTCGCGATGACACAGCCTACCAGCGATGACTGGCAGAGAGAGCCACAGCGGTGCTAGAAGCCGGCGGAATCATTTAATTGACAGCGCCACCTTTTTCCCTCCGTCATTTTGTTCAATAAACGTATTCTCAAGAAATAACGTGTCGGGGATGTCGGTAATAGTTGCGTTTGATTTGGGTTGTACCCGTGCTCAAAAGACAATACCGGTCCCGGTCCTTGTGCAACACCCGGTACAGAGTCAGTGTGTCTATTCCTGCGCACACATGGCTCTAGCCCTTCTTCGCCAGTGCAGTCGCCCCAACTGGACAGCGATCAGTTCGGCGGTCGGATATAGCTTTCTACTGGAACCATTTGGATCGCTTTCCAGGCGTCGGGAAGCCGCTCGGTGTCGGGAAGCTGGTCGGCGTCGGCTTCCTTTACAAGTCGCCGTTCGGGTCGCGAAACAGGCACTCCTTGTCCCGGTGCATGCGGCCCAGTCGGCAGGCGTGTCTCGCCACGTGCACCGTTCGGTGTTTCGGCGGGCCTGCTCCCCTTCCTCAGGTAGCTGTCCGATCCGGGGCTCCTGCCCCAGATCAGGTCGACCACGGACTCGTAGGTAGGGCTGAGCAGGCTCGTGACCTCTATGTGGTTGGCCGCCGTGAAGATCTGGAACAGCGCCTCCTGGTTGACTTCATGAACTCCCAGTTTCAGGCCGAGGCGGTGCCGCACTCCCGGCCTATCCGTGGATGTCTGCGGTGGGCAGTCCTCGTCATTGATGGCCGGTATGTCTTTGCGCCGCTCCGTCGCCCAGGTGATGATTAACTTGAGGGTGGACAGCTTCAGCTTAGGCAATCGCAGAGCTTCATCGCAGCCGTCATCGTTGAAGCTGAGGTCCTCCATTGGCATCCGCTCAACCTCGTAAATGGGCCTGCTGCGATTCTCAAGCTAGACGGTTAGCCAGCGGTTGGCCGGCTTTCAAAAAAAAAAAAAAATGTTTGACCTTGCTCTTCGTCTTCTTCTTCTTCTTCTTCTTCTTCTTCTTCTCGGTGGTGATGATGATGACGACGACGATGATGACGATGCTTTTGAAGTGTTTGGGACGTACCCACACAGTGGGATTGGCCAGGGCTAAAAAGGGTTCACTGTGCCACTGTTGATGATTACAGATTAAATTTAGTTTGCCGAGCAGAAAATATGGGCGCTGAATGAAATTAATTTGATTGCAATAAAAGCTGACTGATGCTATAACTCATGAAAACAGGGGTACGGAACTGCGGCGTGAAGCTTCGCAATCCCGCCTGTCTAAGTACTCCGGCCCGTACTTTTTTCGTGACAAAAAGTGCTGCTCCGTCGGATGTGCTGCCACTTTCTCTACCGGCTAAGCGCCGTCGACAACGCAAATACGCCAAGAATGCTGAAGAACATGAGGCGAGGAATGCAGTGAAGAGATGATGATGATGAATAAATCTTTATTTGTCAAGCTGGTGCAGATGTTAGGGCACCCGCCCGGTGGGGGGGCTTCCCTATTCCGGGATACCCTGAGCTCGGCTGGCGGTCCAGACCCTCTTCACCAGTTCACGCAAAAGACGAAGAAAGGAAAACGAAGAAAGAGATGCCTATAGAATGTAGCAGTAAATAAGTCTTTGATAAGTATCGACAGGTGAAGCTCTAATGCTTTCGCGTTCAAAGCACGTCAGCAGATATAAGTGCCCGAGGCTTTTTTTGTTTTTTGCGCTCCTACCAAAGCTTATTTTGCGTCCGAATTCGATGTCTTTTGCGCGGATGTGTTCTCATGACTCTAGCTTCCTAAAAGCGTTACACCTATTGTTGTCTTTCGTATCGCTTATCAGGCGAGACACTTTCTTGCGACTGTCGCCCAGCGATTTCGTGCCTTTATGCTCATACATTAGTTTGCTCTGGGTAAAACAGTATTTGAAAACGAAAACATTTTCTTCCCCGGGTCGCTCTCGAACGTAGACATCTTTACTGTGACGCAAGCACGCTATACGCCGAGACACGAAGCCCGTTCGATCTTTTGCGCAAAGCGTTGCAGGTGATGGCTGCACGCCAGGCATTGCTCTGAACGCCCGGGTTTTAAAAACGCTCTGCCCGCTGCGGGATGAGTGCGTAATTGTAAATATTTTCAATTAAAAATGATTTATAAAAAAAGTATCGGCGATGTTATGGTCAATGTGCCTAAGGTGGGACAAAAAAACCGAACTTGCGCTTGCCAATGAAATATCCAGATGGAGCGGAAGGAAGCAGAAAACGCAGGAAGAATGCGACATCGACACCAAGGACGGCGTACCAATGGTTAAGACCAAGTCTTCATCCGATTGATCCCGTCTTCGCAATAGAAGTCTCAAAATTTTCAAGCATGCAGCACATTTCCTACTGACATGTAACCACCCGCTAATATTCTCAGTCATCGGAAATTTGCTCGAAGCGGAGCCAATTAAGCCCTAGCGAATATCAATAAATAAACAGTGCAAAACAATATTTTTATCCACTATCGCCGAGAAAAAATTTACAATTAGTTTTTGTTCTCACATAAGTTCTTTTTTTAAGTGTTCCTTCTTCGAACTTCTGTCCGTGAAGTATAATCATTAGAAGTATACATAGATGGCAGAATTCTTGCTCTGGTGGTCTTTTTCAGGCGCCCTGCACACGTAGAAACGCCCAAGTTCTCCCTCCAGCCCGACAAAACCGTTGTATGCTGCTCTCTGTAGGGTAATCTGTTGCTCATCACTTCGAGCTTTTACCTAATGCAGCCCATCCGTATCCTCTATACGCCTTGTTTATTTCGCCCAAATACTAACAAACTCATAAATGCTTACCAGATGTCAAAAAACAGCGCACTCCATTGGCTTTACCACACTCCACCCCTATTTCCCACCCCTTTTCAGGAACGTCGTCAGTGTTAAGGAGGAGGAGGAATAAACTTTTATTAAACAGCAAGGTGCTGGTGTCAGGGGCACCCGCCCGGTGAGAGGAGTCCTCAGTCCAGGACCCCTTGGAGGCTACCGGCCTTCTTCGCTCTCTCGACCAACGTTTGCTGGTCGGAGAGGTCAGAACTGGTCAGCATCTCCACCCACTGCTGAAAGGAGGGATTGGGGTTTGGTTTGAGCTGTGGCGTGTGGGAGCACTCCCAAACGATGTGGTATAGGGTGCCTGTCTGCGGGCAGTATTTGCAGCTGGCAGTGTATTGTGTCGGGTACATGGCGTGAAGTATGCTGTTGTGAGGATAAGTGTTTGTTTGGAGTCTCCGTAGCGCGGTGGCGTCTTCTTTGGCTAGTCGGTGGTCCGGCGCTGGATATTTGCGACGAGCCTGTCTGTAGTGTGATAATATTTCTGCGTATGTGTGAAGAGGCATAGACTTGGGATATGAATCTCTCTGTTCGTGTGGTTCCCTCTCGGAGACGGCCCGGTGTGAATGTTCTCGGGCTGCGGCGTGAGCCGCTTCGTTTCCTTCGAGGGCGGTGTGTCCGGGCGACCATACGATTTCTATGCTTGGCAATTGGGGGTGTCGTTGCAGTATGTGCAGAGCGGGTTTTGAAATTCTTCCATTTAAGTAGTTGCGGCACGCCGTCTGTGAGTCGGTGATGATGGTGATGTACTCTTTTCCAGTGGTGGCTGCGAGGGCAATTGCGGCTTCTTCTGCTATCTCCGTTGACTTTGTTAGGACGGTCGCTGCCGATAGCTCTTTTCCTGCTGCGTCGATTACGCTGATTGCGTGAGCCGGCTGGTCCTGGTAGGGCGATGCGTCTGTGTACCTGGTGGTCGGCACATGTTGAAACCGTTTGCGGATGTATCCGATTCGAGCCTGCCGTCTTGCTTTGTTGTATTCGGGGTGCATATTACGGGGGATCGGTGCTATCCGTATGTTCTGTCGGATGATAGGTGGGATGCGCGTTTTCTGGTCCTGCTGAGAAGGAACGGGGTAGCCAAGTTGAGATAAAGTGAAGCGGCCGGCAGTGGTGAGGCGTAGTCGGCGGAATTGGGAAGTCTGATGTGCCTCACATATTTCTTCCCAGGTGTTGGATATTCCTAGTTGCAGAAGCTTCTTTGTCGAGGTTTTCGGGGGGAGACCGAGTGCTGTTTTGAATGCTTGTCGTATCATAACATTAAGCTTGGCAATTTCGGCGGGTTTCAGACTTAGATAGGGTGTTCCGTAAGCAATTCGACTGATGAGAATAGCCTGTATTATGCGGATAGTATCCTTTTCTTTCAGCCCTGAGCGTCTTTGGGAAATCCTGTGTATAAGGTGCATTATTTGGGTAACAGTGCGTTGAAGTGGTAAGATGGTTTGCGATCCTGATCCGTCTCTAGGAATCGTCAAGCCAAGAATACGCAGGTGCGGTACGTTGGGGATGGTTTGTCCATCGATGGTAACTGTAGGGTCTGGTATTGTGTCCGCGTTCTTTTTAGATAGCCGTTTACGGAGTGTTAGCAAGGCTGATTTTTCAGGGGCACACTGGAGGCCTCGGGCGCGTAAATACTCCTGCGTTGTATTTATTGCGTCTTGTAGGGCTTCTTGTTGTTCTCCAATGGAGCCGGTCGGTGTCCACAGTGTGAGGTCGTCGGCATAAATGGCGTGCCGTAAGTTCGGGATGTTTAGGAGCTGTGGAGGCAGGTCTTTCATGGCCAGATTAAAAAGCAATGGCGAGATTACCGAGCCTTGCGGTGTTCCTTTTGGGCATACTGGGAATGTACCAGATCGTAGGTGTCCAATGCCTATAGTGGCGGTGCGGTCGGTGAGGAAGGCTTTGACGTATTCGTATAGCCTTTCCCCGCAATGTATGGAGTTCAAGCCTCGCAGTATGGCCGAATGCGAGACGTGATCAAATGCTCCTTTAATGTCAATTGCCAATATAGAGTATTTGTGCTGATTTGAAAGCCGTTGAATTACATCTTCTTTCAGCCGCAACAGTACGTCCTGTGTGGACAGATGTGGTCGGAATCCGTACATTGTGTGGGGGAAGTAATCGTTGTCCTCTATGTACGTCGAAAGGCGGTTGTGTACTAAGTGCTCCAGCACTTTACCTACGCATGATGTCAGCGAAATGGGCCGGAGATTCTTTGGGACTAAAGGTTTGCCTGCCTTGGGAATTAGAGTGACGTCGGCATGTTTCCACTGCGGTGGTAAAATTCCTGTTGTCCATTGGCTATTGATGTAGTCCAATAGTTGATCTAGTGTTAGAGGGTCGAGGTTGCGTAGTAATTTGTTGGGTACTTGATCACGACCAGGGGCGGTGTTCCGAGTGAGGTTTCTTGTTACCGCTTCTATTTCCTGTATCGTGAAGGGGGCATCCAGATCTTGGTTAGGGTTACCAGTATAGGTAGGTTGCACGGATGTGTTGTGCGTCGTCGTAGCCTTTAGGGGTGCCATGATTTCATTAAGTAAGTCCTGTTCAGTACCGGGGTAGTTATGGATAAGTCTCCGAATTTGGTGGCTGATGGCAGTTTTGGTTTCGTGAGTACCCATTAGAGTTCCTCAGGAGATTCCATGTTTTGCGTGTACCAAGTGTCCCCTGTAGTTTGTCGCAAAATTGTGTCCAGTTTTGTCGGCTTAAGTGGTTCGCGTATTCTTCTGCTTCTTTAGTCAGTTTTGCGATGCGGAGTTTAAGCTTGCGGTTTGTTTTTCTATTTTTCCAGCGTTTCATCAGTCCTTGACGGGCATCCCAAAGGTGCTGGAGGTGGGTGTCAACAGCGGGGTAATCTTGCGTCAGCGGAAGCTCTCTGGTGTGCTTTTTGAGTGTTAAAAAAAAAAAAAAAGCAGCCGGCCCTGGTTAAACTTTCACCGAAAATAAAAAGAAGGATAAACGGCAAGGAAACGACGCAACGCAAGCTTCCAAGGTAGCGTGAAAGGAGGCAAACAAGTTTCTGTGAGTAAACACGACCGTCTTTTGTCCTGACGCAAAGCGACGTGGGCCTGGTTAAGGGACAGCGCTAGAAACGGACGAGGAATGCCTATGTTGGCACACAAGCGCATGTCTGCCCGCGAAACGCGCTCGAAAACGGAACGACGGCTATTGACGCTCAAGATCCGCCGGAAATATTCCACAGCATCAGCCGGGCCGAAATAATGCCGGAATACGGAGCGGCACGCGATGCATTTCGCCGGCGAGAAGCGGAAACAATTCCGGCTACGTGTCGGAACCGAGAACGCGCGTGAGCGGCGCCGGGAGTGGCCGAAGAAACGCGTGCACGCACGTGCACACTTCGATGCGCCTTGCTGGTGTTACGCAACTGCGTTGCTATAAATTTTGTGGGAGCTAGCGTAGCGGCATGTCCCATGCATTTCGGTCAGAACACGTGGCGGAAGTTATCGTGCGGATTGCCAACCGCCATTCCTAAGACGGAAAAAACGACGACGTTGTCGTGTCTTAACATTTTCGAAAAAAAAGAAATACTATAAAAGTAGAAGTATGGAGTGAGCAATCAGGTTGAAACAGATTCCGAGTATAGAAATGCATACTTTTTCTGCATTCTGCAAAAACGGTTCCAATTCCGTGCACCAACTGCTTCAAAGGATACGAGCGTCCTTTTATTGGGTATGTAACCTTATACAACAGTTTTGAGGGCATAGATTATTGCCAGAAACTGTGGTTGATCTGTCTTAGGAATCGGTAAAACACGAGAGTGAAATGTGCAGCGAGATCTGCAGCTGAGCATGATTTGCGGGTCGGCGGCTGTCTTGTGGATGTGCTTGGCGAGCGACGTCCTGCTGGCGGGTAGCTTCGGCAAAGGTTTACTGGCGTCATTTCCGTGACGGATATGATGTCCGTGAAATCGTGGGGTATCGCGGCATTAAACACCTTCGGGTTAAAATATAAAACCCGAAAACGAGCAACCCTAAGCATAACGTACACTCCGTGACGGATATGACGTCCGTGAAATCGTGGGGTATCGCGGCATTATACACTTTCGGGTTAAAATATAAAACCCGAAAACGAGCAACCCTAAGCATAACGTACACTTTAGTACTAAAGGTTGCTTCCCCGCAAGAAGACCCTATGTGCAGGGCCACCCATACAGGCCGCTTGCTTCGTTGTACAGGCGTCACTTCCATGACGGATATGACGTCAGCGAAATCTTCGTGTATCCGGGAATAAAACACTTTCGTGTTAAAACAGATCAAAAATCAGATCTCTTGCAGGGTACCCTGTAAATAGGGAAGTCCAGCGAAGTTGGCGCTCTGGTTGGATTTGCTATGTTGACGTTTAGCTATATCGGGGATTTGCTGTGGTAAACTATAAGGACAGTGGCGCGATTTTTATGTCACAGGCGAAGGACATACACTATTAGTGGGTAGAGAGAATGGCGTTTTATTATAGCGCGGCTACGTCGGTCACTGCCCAGGCCCTATTACGTCGCGCAGGTGGCTGTCGAAGTTCGCGCGGCATGACGCATTGTCGTGGGGGAGAGGGACGCTGCCCGAGGCGAAGAGTACACACGACTTGGGAAATAGGCTGCGGCGGTGGAAAGGAGTTTAAAGTGGGGCTGTAACATGTACTCCCTCCTAGCTGAACATGCATCACTGTGCAACACACAATGTGGGAAAGCCAGCTTACAAAAACCAAGTGCACACCGATACTTTTAAATTCGGCTTCACCTCCCAGCACAGGTACCGTGCTGAGAAAACATCTGGGCGCAATATAAGTCATATGCAGGACCTAGGATTTTTTAAATGTTTAATTCATTTTTACGTACGCCGAAAATTGTTGGTTTATGCCCGGTCTGTCGCCGAAGGCGATCTGGTGGATCGTAGCCATTAGAGCGCTTCGATGTAAAAGTGGCGATAAGTTCTAACCTCCATGTCCGTGGCTGTGGGCATGTAACTGACATGGCCCTGTCCATCACGTGAACCGAATAAAGTAGCTCGCTCATACAGGTCACTTAAGGCTACCACGGCGAATGCCACGGTGTATGGCTCGAGAGCTGTCCATTATAGTTTGCGAGCATTTAACGCCAAATGTGACTCCATAGAACAGAAAAGGACGTCATGACTGGTATTCTGACCAGAGGGGATGCAATAACCAATTATGACGTAGTACCTACTTTTGGTGCCATCAGTGCTATAGGAAAACAGTGAAGGACATTGTGCGATGGAAGGGAGAATGGGAACGATCAGAGCCCTCTATGGCTTCGTTCTAATTATTTGGCTTCGTTCTATGGCTTCGTTCTGACTGTCTAATAAAACAACAGACGGATTCACTATCCGTTCTTATCTTGGTCCCAAGAATGTCGTCTGCCAATAGTTTGGCAGCTTAGTTTCGCACTGCAGAAGGTGCTGTCAATTCACTTGTTTTGTAGAAATTTTAAATGACGAAGGATGCATTGGGGGACAAATACGCTGCAAAGTCTTTAAGAGTGACGGGGACGGGTTAAAAGACCTACGCATGCAAGTTTGAGAGCTATCAACTGTTTTATTTCAGGCCTAGAGCTGCAGACATTTATAGACTGTAAAAGAAAAATAAAACACACACTTAAAAAAAAAAACAAGCAAGGCGAAAAGAAGCGAAGCAATGAAAAAGCGTACTGAGCTATCGGGGCTCGTTCTTTGCTCTGTCAAACAAAGTATTTCTCTCAACGAAGACTGCCGCTCTCGCTTCAATTGGTGCATTTTCATTCAAGAGTCGTCCGCGCTTAAGAGAAATATTTGATAGGTAGCGTTCACATTTCCGGGATATCAGGGGCGCCATAGCCTGCTGTTGGCAATGAAGATAATTTCTTTTGTTTCTGCCTGGCTGTATTTTCTGTAATTTGGTACCGAAGCCGTGCGAGGCGGATAAGCTTTGCTGGTTGCCCATCGCGATATTTGCACCATGGATAGAAAACGTGTACTGAGCGTCTCTTTACACTGACATTGCGTAATGGCACAAGTTGCATTTTGTAAAATGCCTTCGCCCTTCAACAGTACTACAAAAAGGCGCAATTTTCGTCATGGTATAAGTCAGACACAGGGACCTCACTTTTGTATCGGCAAAAATTTTGTATCTCACAAGCATTGTCAGTCGATCGAATGTGGTGTCAATAGGCTACAGTTGCCACGTATTTCTATCTATTTTTTGTTTCCTCAAATTTAATAGGCCACTAAGTGCTACCATAATAGAAATCTGTAAATGTATTTTATAGCAACTGTTCGAGAATTTTTCACAATCTTCGTGGCCATGGTCCCACTCTGTCACATCGTAAGGCTAGCAGTATTGTAAAAAAAAACAATCGGGGGAAAAATAAACAGACCCAAGTCTTTTGCTTGATGGATGCGAAGCTCCGGGTTATCAACAAGTGCTTTGTATAGTATAGGGTGTAGTTAGGGGCTTATCAAACACACGATCAGCACTCTGCCTCGACCACAGCAACCCAGATGCGACGCCACGCACCGTTGAGCGCAATTACCGGACCGCCGTAAACAAGGCGTCGGGAGAGGCCAGCCCCGTGTTCGAGGCTAAGCGTATACCGGACAAGATTTATCTATCAACGCCTGGTTGCGCGCCCCGATGATACGGTGCTCCGGAAGCCCAAATCGAAGAGCGAACCGTTTGACCCGCATGGAGTTAGGGCCTCGATGCCAAAGGCTATCGGCGATCGGCGCTTAGCCGGGGTCGACGCGCGAGGTCGACCCGAGGCAAGGAGGTGCACCGTCCCGGCTATTGTTTGCCCCGTCGCTGGGATGCGCCCAGATGGCCCGCTCCGATGGCTGCGGCGAAGAAGTGCGCTACATCGGAGACGATGCGGGTCGGCGCGCCCGGTGTTGCGGAGCGGAATTGAGGCTTTGCCTCAAAAGGGTTCGCCCACAGCGCCGTGTTTTCTCCACTTGCTTCTTGTTCAATTCTACAGGGGATGGGTCGTCGAGGGTGCTTGAAGGGCGTTGGCGGCTCTGACTGAATACTGCGTCTGGGAATTCGCGCGAGAAATAAATGTTAATTAAGATCAACGCTGTGTGTTCGCTAGGTGGCCATGCGGCTCCGGCGGAGACCAGGCTTTTTTTTTTTTTCTTGATTAACGACGCGGCCACGCGGTGGGCCGCTCGACTTTGAGGATGCTAGATTGAAACGCAAGCGTCACGCACTTCCCCCGGTTTCTTTCGTTCTTTTTCTTTTTTTGCACTGGGGCCTTTTTTTAAAGGCACGAACTACCCCTCGTCACGCGAATAGTGGTCGCGGTTTTATACACGCGAGTGGAGGAAATGCGAAATAATGCCTAGCTCCTCGGCATTCTGAAGCGCACACGATTTCTTGAGCGGCTGTATCATAATGGCTTAATCCCACGCAAAACTTTCCCTCGGCGTTCCATCTTCGTGCGTCGGGGTGCGGAACAGGGCAGAATACCCGAGGTGCCATCTAGCAGACCCTACATCTATCGCGAACCTTCCCAGTTGGCCTTATACGACGACCAAGATCGTTTACTCCACTGCTACAGGCTTTCCGCTTCGTTCTCTTATCCATTACACGACGAGACGTGTTGGGGAGCTCGTATAATACGGCGCTGCCTATGTTCAGTCGTATGCTACGTAGGCTCGTTTTACGGTGAATGAAAAAAAAATTCAATTTCTTGGGTTGTTTTATTCTAAAATTCACGAGATTTTGTACGTGCAACCTCATTAACAACCACATAGAAAAAGTGTTCCCCAGAAATATTGCATGGACTCCTCACACATACTGATAGTTGAAGTCTTGCTCGGCTACGTCTTTGATAATGCAGTTGTTCTTGTAAGTCACGGGCTTACTGAAGGAACACTAAAAGCAAGGGGCTAGTGAACCTTCATCGGCAGTCAAACTGGCCTTATTCACAAATATCGTACGAAGTGACGACAGTTCCAATGATAGCTACGAGGTGACGTAAACGGACAGGAACGTACCGACGCCACACCAAATTTTTCGCTGTGCGATTTGTGACGTAACAAATCTTGAAGGTGGATTCACAGTGCTTGAGCCCTGGGAAAGCGAAATAAAATATACTGCACTAGAATACATAAAAAACGCGCTTGGTATCTTTCCCCAACTCGTGTTGTTATATGTTTGCAGCTGGGACGCCGCGGTGCATGAGTAATCGGCATTGAGTGGCAGAGTATTTTTAGGGGCTCAGCACCTTAGGGGCTCGGGCTGTCGGCGTCTCCTGTCGTCGTCTCATATCATCATGGTAAATCAGGTTGTCAAACGATGGCCAAAAAACTAGTGTAAAATGAATTAAACCGGCTCAAAAATAAACTAAAATAATTAAAAAAAAATCAAAATACAGAGATAATCACGAATAAATTGCATTAATAACAGAAATTTGTTAAATTCCATCTTGAAATTGGTTTCAAACACCCGATTTTCTCCTGTAAAGCATACTTCTTAGCATGCTAAGGCGTGTGACACGAAGACAACTTACAGCCAGTCTGTCTCATTTAATCGCATAAATCCGGTTCAACGCAAGAGAGGGCGCCACCGCCTCAGCAAGCGCGCGATTGCTCCTCCCACCGGCGCTTCCCCGGCGCCCCATCAGCGCGCGCGCTATGTGGCAAGAGAGAGACTTACAATATTTGAATACACTAATACACTGCATGCTTCGCCCTCCCCAGGTTTCACATTAATGGAGATGGCCGGGAATTTCTTTTTTTATTTTTTTTTTTGCATTGGAATAGCAAATGAGGGAAAACGAGAACATTCGTTTTAGTTGTTTATTTTTATGCAAGGAAGGATGCTTTTATCGACCTCCGCGGAAGCTGTAAACGGTTCGTTCTTTGTGTGGAAACAAAGCAGTTAGTTTTTCTGTATTGGCTCTTTACTATCTGTAGCAAGAACTGCAGGTTTCACCCAGTGATCCTCTGTACCCGATTCCTTTTTACGCGTGAGCTCAGGTGCCCCTACTTTGAAAAAGCCCGTCGTGAGGGTAGGAGCACAGGTTTTTGCGGTAGTCCCTGTTTCTTCGTCTTCAGAGAAAAGAAACGAGCAGAAGAGAGTGGGTGCTTCTCGGGATCTTGCAGTTGAACGGCGAGCCAGATGGACCGAGATTCAACAGAAGCGCCATCAAGGAGAGCGTGAGTCTACCGATCACGAAGTCGCTACACGAAAACCTATAGGGACGAAAGACGTGCCCCGAAGCATATGCAGCTTGACTAGCGACACTACGGGCTCGCCGTCCTGCCGAATAACGAGCCCTAGTCAGCGTGCAGTCACTCAGCAACGTGAGCCCGCAATTTTAAGCTCTGCGAGCCCACACCCCTTCTTGCGGAGGCGGACCGCCACTTCCAAGAGCACCTCCTCTAACTACCCGTTCGGGACCTCGCCGTGTAGCGTTTGCGACAAGCTTTTGCTCATCTCGGCAATCTATACGGACCATGATTCAGGGTCATTCTAGTGCTTGTGCGGAACCAAGAGCGCATGGCATTAATTTGAGCCCAACCAGAGTTGTAAGTATCTTAGTTCTTTTATTTCGCGCCTATCAGAAAAAGTCGGGCGCGTTCTTCGCCGCACTACATGTGAGTGGACAGTGAAGCTCGCTTGCGGGTTTTCGGCCACGTTGAAACAACGCTGTGGCAGCCCATTCACAAACTATATTCTGTAGGGGTCCATCACTCGTGGGACCATCTGAGGGCTTGTTTTAGCGTATATTCACGTGCTTCTTATACTCTGTTTAAACGAACATTGGCTGTCAGGTTTCGTGGTTTAGAGGTTACGTTTCTGGCTGTCAGTCGCATGAACCAGTTTCAAGTCACGGAGGAGCTGGGTTTTCCCTTTTTAATTGTTTGTTTTACTTCAAACAAGTTCCTTTTTGTTACGCGGGGTATCTGTTTATGGCCAGTCTGTGCATTATAAACAAAGTTTCACGTGGTTTTGTTTCCTTTAAGCCAGTCCCAGCGCTTGTTTTTTACTTTGTTTTGTATTTTTCAATGATTTGGTTCTTTTTATGTCGGTTTCAGCTACTTCTCTTAAATATTTTTGTACAATAACGTGATTTTATCCTTGGTTAGGTCAGTTTTGGTTCAGAATATTTTTTTTAACTAAGGTGGTTTTGTCCCCCTGTAGGTTGGTTTTAGCTGTCCCGCAGCTAGCTGAGCAAAGGCTAACATGAGGTCAGTGTATGTTCACGTTTGTTTTTAATTGGGGTTGTTTTCCATGCTTTAGGTTGGTTTTGGCTGTGAAACGTGCCCCAAGCAGGCGAAGTCTTCAACGGGATATGGTTTGTCAATATGCACCCGGGCAACTAGCCTTGTTGCCCGGGCAGACGCTGCAGCAAACTATAGTGGCTAATCAGGGGACGATGTTGTGGATCCGCGTTCATGAGTCCATCTTGGTAGCGGGCTGGTGTTCGGAGACGTTGATCAGGAGACCGAGGCGTGCTGGTGAAGGAGAAAAACTTTATACAAGTATTTACGTAATGGTTACAAGGACGGATGCTGTGCCTCGAACGGATCGCACAGCCAGCAACACTCGGAGGCTCGCAACACCGCGTTTTTGTTCAAGCAAAAGTCCCTGGCGTTCCCCTAGGGAATTCAACTTACAAAAGTCTGGTCCAATTACGGACCCACAAATCGAAACACATACATTTCGCCCCTACTCAAAGCCGTTCTGGTTGCTTGACCACGTGGCCACAATTAAGGGTGAGAATGCGTTGGCGCCGTCCAGACGGGGAGATCTTTTGAGCGCGATGCGAAGCTGAGTGCCTAAGTCACGACTCTCGCCGAAGTACCGCTTTCATTGTCCGCGTTGTCGAATAAGCCTCCTTTGTCCCTGTGCTCTCTTCATTCAATCAGAGTTGCAGGTGTGAGAATTTCGCGGGGTTGACGTATACCACCGTCTTCAATGAGAAGACGCACCAAGTCCGTCCTGCCGAAGTCGCCTCCATTCTCCCGCTGCTGTCGTTAAGAGTTGAAGGGGTGCGGATGACGCAGGGGTGATGAACCAACGTCTTCAATGAGGAGTCGCACGTGGCACAAGCCGATAACGACAAAGCCGATGGCGGTGATGGGGCTGGCGACGAAGACGCGCTAATTAGCGCCCACGTCCGAGCTTGGGTGTGCCGGGTCGGCAACCCGATCATAACAACGATTACTCGGCTAAAGTGGAGGCTGAGAAGCCTGAATGCTGAAACACGCAATGGGGGCTTGTAGCCAACAACTTGCTGAGGACGGGGAGCTAGTTGAGCCTAATTCTAATAATAACGTTGGGTTGAGCAGCCTTTGTGTCGGGCAGTCGCATCAGCAGGATTTCATTCAGAAGGACAGGGGAGAAGGGATGGCGGTTCCCCGAAACGGTGGGAGAAAGGTTATAAGAAGTTAAAAAGTTAAGAAAACCCGAAATAGAAAAACAAAAACTCCTAGCTGTAGCAGACGGACCCCGCATAAACTAAGGATTATTTTGTCAATTTTTCTTCCTTGGGCACCTAAGCGTGGCTGATCATCGTGATGAGAGCCAACGCCAAAGCCACGGAAGTTAAAAAACGGCGTCAAGAAAAGGTGAGATAAACGCAAAACAAAATACAAAGGAAAAGGTTCTGCTTCAATGTTGCCAGCAGCACCAAACACAACAAAAGCAAAGCACAACTGCGTTCGGCTTCTTTAAACTACACAGATCCGGTCAACCTGAAAAGGAAACGCGACGGAGACGATACAACAACGCATGCTGTCCGCTATGTGGCAATTCGTCAATTGGGAGTTTTGGCCCATTTTTTTTTTCCCTAGGGCAACACTTCATTCCAACGTTGACGCAATCTGCCCGAGTCCTAAAAGTAATTGTAATGTGACATCATCGCTCGATCTGCGTCCGCGACCCTTGGCAACGTAATTTATTCCTTTTGAAAACTATAAAGTACCACTTGTTTCTTTTGTCTTCGGGTGCGAAAGCAGGCGCAGAGTTGGCTGGAGGTGCTGCGAAGATATCGGGGCGACATCGCGAGGCTCGATCGAAGGAGCCATGTTGGTTCTTTCCTCAGCTCTCATCTGCCATCTCCCTTCTCCCTCCGTCTCTGAAACTCGCATTTCCTCTTTTTTCGCACCGTCCCAGTGTGCATCACAGAGCCATGCGAGCCTACGCTGCGTTACGAAATGTTTCCTTCCCGTTTCCGCCCTTCTTTCACACTTATCAATAACATGAGTCGTTGAGGTAAAGACGCCGTGGTCGGGGAGGTGCTATTGACACCGCGAGCACGCCGGGCTGCCATGTATTGGGCACCCACGACACAGCTCCGCATCTCAACGCCCCCCTTTTACACATCCGACGGGAAACGGTGGCGTCACACCGTGAGTGGCATGGCGTGAAATTTGCGCGCAGTCGGTCAGTATCAAAGCTTCCGTAACTTCCGTAAACGGGCGTTCTAAACGGGCCCTCCTTTGTCACCGTCTCGACAGGCTCTCTTTCCTTTAGACACGCTCGTCTCGCCTGGGAAGATCCCATTCTGCTTCGCGGTGGCTACAATAATGAGACAGCGTGACACTGTCGCGAAGCGGTCGTGAGAGGCTCCTCTTGGAGAGACGGCGTCGGGAGGCCGCCAACCCGTCGTCCAGCAGGTGCACGTGCCCGAGGGTAGCGGCGCGTGCCCGGGCGGTGCTGCTAATTAGACGCGGGCGGCGCCGCGCCCGGCACGGGAGACGAACGGAGAAAGCGCAATCCATTACGGCGTCCGATAGAAATATCAAGGAAAGAGAAAAGCGCCGCTGGCGGGCGCATTGCCATACTTAGAAACAACGAGATAAGCAGCCTTTTTCCGCTTTCTCAAGACTTGGTCTCCGGCAACACGCGCTGGCCGTCGTGGCGCTCTGATACATTCACTCTTTGAGGAGCGCCGCGCCGGGCCTTATTCGGAGGAGATGCGTGTTAAGCGCCGCTACGAAAACCGTAGAAATCGTGCCTGTTTTTCTTTTGTTTTGCGGCGCCCACAGTGAACAATGGAGAACACGGTGCGTTGCGTCACGTGTGCACCGCGTGGACGGAAGCTTTGTTGTTGTATGTGCGGCGTTGAAGGGTCGGATCGGGTCGGGGTTGCGGGTCCTCGCTTAGCACTTCAAATCGGCCGCAAGCTGATAGCTTGAGAAGTGCAAGTGTTCATTGTTCAAGTCGGCATTCACATTTGTACCAAAGCAAGTTTCGCGCCCCTATAATGGTGCTGGCACCTTGATTATTTACAAAAAAAAAATATTTTCCTCTTTTAAACGCACCCGCAACCGTTCCGTTTCTCTGAAAGTGCTCGTGATGGGCGTTCTTTTTGCTTGTTGACTACAAACCTGCACAACTAGCGTATTGTCGAGGATTCCGCTCAAACATTTGTGTCTGATACCTAGCGTTCTGCGTTTCCGGAAACGTTCGAAAGCAATTACCTGCAAACTTTATGGGATTGTAATTTTCACGAAAAAAAATTTGATTTTCAAATTTCAGGCAAAAATTGCACACCTAAAAACGCCCGTGTGTGTGTTTCACTTCTATTCCCCCGAAATGACCATCATGCCATCATATATATCACGCGTCAAGCATGTGGTTCGACTAGAAAAATGCCGTGTGCGCTGTCACATTACGCCATTCAAGCATGACCTTTTTAATTGTATGGTGTCCCAGATGCTGTGCGGGGATACACAACACCCGTCTACGGCCTACGGGTTTTCCAATCCTCCATCCCGTTTTGTTTGCGCTGTACGATTTCTTCAAGACCATGAACCGACTTCCTCGCACCAGAGTCCTGCTAAGTCGCATTTCTTCTACCACGAGTCCTTTTCTATATTCGCCCAACAAGCAAAGCATCATTATTTCCCACAGGAACTTCATTTCCACATAAACTTGCACGAAGAGAATCCTATCATACGGCGTCGAGAGCAAGACAGCGCTCATCTGACCTACGTGTCTTTTCTCTTCCGTCCCGTTTTCTTCGGGCTGTACGATTTTTCAAGACTAGAACCAACTAACTCCTACCAGAGTCCCGCTAAGAACAAACGGAAGGTGCGTTCCATGTAATGAGGGGGTGAACGTCACATTTATCCCCTCCGATTGCCACGCGCCGCTGTGAGCGTTCCGTATATAGTATAGCTGCCGCACGAGAACATGCTCTGCAAGCCCGGCAGGTTTCCCGCGTCCGTCCTCGCCTTTGGGTCACGGTATCGCAAAGGCTTGCGAAGCCTCAGCCACTTGTCTGCGGACGCTCTGCGCGCACTATCAAGTCCCCTCAGCGATAAAAGCGCGAGTACGCAGGGCGCCGGGAAGCCTTGCTTTGGCGCGAACGTGGTCCGAATGCGATTTCATGCGACGGAAAGGCGCCTGCACGCATCTTCTTTTGTCTTCGCAACGTGCTCCGTGCGCGCGGAGATTGCGTAACCTTCGAGGGGATGACGCGACGCACTACGCGAGCAGGTTATCGTGTTCGCAGACTACTTTTTCCTTCACAGACAAGGGGCTCTGCCTCGCTCGCATGCATTAACCCTCGAGGACACTGCTAGCGCAGCGGTCTCCTTTTAGAACGGACAGGCACTTGTACGATTGAGTGTCCGCTCGTTGCTCTTCCGCTGCCTCTTGTCTCTGTGCGGGGCGGGACGAGGAAGCAGGACACGCGAAGGGCCTGACAAGATTGAGTCATGGTGCGTCGACAGAAGTCGCCTGTCCCGCTCGAGCGAGGCCTGTTCGCAAGCGTGCATATGTCGAGCCAGTGCGCATGCGGTTCGGGCTGAGCCGAAGCGATTCATAAGCTTCCTAGGGCCTGTCAGCGTTTAATATTAGACGCACGAACACAACCTGGACAAGGAAATACGTAAGGCAAGAGAAAGTGCTCGAGCAGTGCAACCATAAATCCATGGTGTCGAACCGGAACCGGAAACTGCAGCAGGGTTTTGTAGTTGCGTAAGTTGGTACATATACCGTGCATCGCGATGTTTCGTTAAACGCGCAACCGGAACCTAACCGAAAACGGCAACCCAACCAGAATTTTTGCCCGGAACCAGAACCGAACCGAACCCGCATTTTTTCGGTCATTTTGGAACTGAACCAGAACCGGAACCAATCGAAGGAGCCGGTCCGAACCGATTACGGGGCTTGAAAACTGTAATTTCAAGTTTTTGATAATGGTGCTATGTATACCTTGTGCCTGAAGATATTTTTACCTCTCGCCCGACAACTGTATCCAATATTATGAATAGTCTGTAGTCCCACAACCCATCAGTTTTTCTTCCTATTATTACCCTCAGATTAACGTAAAGCTGTTCGTATATACTATCAGGTTGTGTTAGATATTGCTCATTTCCCCTTTTTTTTCTGTTGCATTTAGAATAAGTTAAGCTTGAACGTATATTCTGAGCCAAACTATCACAGCTTATTCATCGTGGTTCCCTTTTACATGGTGTTTAATAATGTGTAAAGTTTTGAATGTGTTTTAATTCGAATGCATCCCTAGCTCCTTGTGAAGGCCTTCAGAGACATCATCAACTGCTGGAGTGTTGAAAGCTGGGCTAGATGGTACTGTTTCCTAAGGGTAACAGTGCGAAAATTGGGCGAAGACACGAAAGGGAAGGACACAAACAAGCGCCGTTGTTACTCCCAAATTCTTATGCACTGCTCTTAAAGCCTGCTCACAGAATAAACCTTCAGGTAAAACAACGCATTGGTCCTCTTCATGCAACAAAAGCTATTTGAGGTCATTGTTCACCAGATAATCCACCATACCGTTCTAGTTGAAGAAGCTTTTTTCGGGCCGAGCACGGTGGCATCCAAGCACTGTCCGATGCAGCGCTGCTTCTCAACCTCCGGAACGGGACGAGTGATGTCATGGGCCAAACTAACCTTTTTCTACTTTTTACAAACTGGGCTCAAAGGCAAACTTTGGGCCTAACTGCAGAACTTGGCAATGGGGCTCGGAAGCTGCACGTCACCCAACCTGACCCCTTGTCGCTGGACTGGAGTGATCTTTTCCTGGATGGAAAAGTAGGCCGGACCATGTTCCAAAGCGCTTCCGTTGCTTGGTCAGCGGAAACAGCGGTACACCAAAAGCGTAGCAGATTAACCAATTTTTTTTTTCAGTGCGAAATTTTTTGCCTCATTGTGCGAAAATACGCGCGTGTACTCGCGTGCTTGTGTAGACATTCGATGACATAAAATACGACAGCGGTCGGGCAGGCTCTCTGCCAGCCAGAGAAGTTGCCTTCCCTGCCAAGAGGGTGCCCGCTTGCCAATAAACTACCTGACTGCCGGCCTTCCTGCCAGCCAAAAGAGTCCGGCGAAAATGCGTGATTGGAGACGAGGGGGGCCCCGTAACCGACCACCAAGGGGAAGGGGGGGACGCAATGCCGCACCACAGCGACAGTCGATGGTACTAAAAAACGATGGTAGACGGACAGTCGCGTGCTAAGTGGACGGACGCTGAAATAGGTAGTCTACAGGGAAGGTGCCCATTGCCAGAAGCTTCAGGCGAGGATGATATAAGGGGGGAGGCGGAGGTGGCGTCGGCGGCATCGGGGCACTGCCCACCGGCCAGGAGGCTACATGCCTGCCTGCCAGAAGAAGACTGCGGCGAGGACGCATTATTTGGAGACGAGGTGGTCAGTGAGGGGAGTGGAACACAAAGCGGTACCGCAGCGGTTCCGTAGAGTCATGTTCTAGAGCGCTGCTCTTAAGCGTCCGCAGCTCTCGTTTTTCGGAGTCCCTCAGGGTCGCCCTCGTTGTAACCGAGACAACGAAGAGGCCACCGAAGATAGATTAAGCGGAAAAGTGGAGGTTGAAGGTATAGCAAAAGTGTGAGGAAGAGGGCGGTACGCCGAAGCCGCGCGAGACATGCTCCCCGGTGGTAATTCTCCCCGGCGGTGGCGCGCTGGGAGAAAACTCTAGACTAAAGCGCGAGCCATTGTACGTTCGCCGATGGCGCAATCATTTTCTCAGGCGGAGGAGTTACACTCCGCCGCCGAAAAGGCGGCAGTTCTTGCATCGCCCAACTTTCGTATTAGGGAGCATCGTAATCGTCGGTCAAGTTTTTTTTATGAAACTGTGGGTAACAGGTTTATGAGCCCAGAATAAATTCAAATTGAATTATATAAATGACCTAAACAAAATTAATAAAAAGAAACTTCCGGCCATAAAGAGTAATTCTTTCACATTCACACACATAAGCAGCCCTAAGTGTCCCTGTGAGCCTTTTATATCGCTTCAGTTAATGTTTTAATCGTCGACCTCCCATGGAAACCATTTTGCAGTGAATTGGGCAGTTAAGAAAACTATGCAAAACGTCCGATAAAAGCTTTGACTCTTTCCTTCGCTAGCACTGCGAAAGCTCTAGCTACAGAAGAGCGGAACGGCACTGCCTGCTTTACTCGTCGGAGCAGATACGCCTTCCGTTTGTGGATTGCTTTTTGTGGCTTTCTTTTAGCAGCTGCTCTTGGGGTAGGCACAAAAAACTTATTGGGCACAAAATACTTTTTTTTTCTGTTACAGGTGGTAGCTGTCCTAGGCAATATTCCCCTCTCTGCTTTTCGTCCACCAGCATTCCAGTCTTCTCTTCGTCGTTTCGACAGCCTTGAAGTTAACTCCCTCTGTGCTACCCTTAAATCCTAGGGCTCTTGGAAGCCGAATATTTCCGTCTGGATTTGGATGGACACCCCCACATTCTAAGACTATGTGCCGCATAGTTTGTTTATTTTCCACACACAAACTATGTGCCGCATAGTTTTTTTTATGAACGTTTATTTTGCCACAGGGCATATATATGGGATTATGGGGTATACTTCCCCACAGAGCTTAGTTCGCAAGTAACCTGCTCTAGCCTTAAAAAAGCAAAGACCCAGGAAGGAGGTACCCCACCTGCCGGTCAACCAGACAACACTAACTGTTCGATATAACATTTATTCCTCCTCCGCCTCCTTGCGTGTGACCCGTGCTTACGCTGCAAAACGTCAATGTTTTTTTTGCTTGTAGGGATTCATTCACTCTACAAATGCAGAAATCAACCTCTACAATTTTCAATTTAGCGTTCTTGTTTAGCTGCGAGATTTTCAGATACACAAAGCGCTTGATATTATAGTCTGGTGAACACCTTCGGAAGCTTTGAATGTCCTCATCGTAGCAGTGGCACATGGGGCCAGTGAGCTCTGGGGAAAATGTACGATGACAAAAAGTCAAGGCGCGGTAGGAAGTAGAAAGTGGTTGGCGGCAGCATTCTCGGGTTTTCTCTGGTTGGTCCGGAAGAGGCGGCCTTAAGTCAAAGCCAGAGCCTGGGTTTAGGGATGTCCTGGTAGACGCAAGCAGCTGCCGCGCTGCACGCAATGCCTAAGCCCGGGGCACTGTGCCATTGACGTGTCTGTATGTCGTATCGCTCGACGAGCGACACCGTCGTAGCACCGTCGAATCCTCCGGCCGCGTAGATGCTACCTGCCAGCAGCACGGCCACGAAGTTGCTTCTCGGGAACGTCATGCTGGGCAGCTCGGACCAATGGCCCCTGCGCGCGTCCATCCTTTCGGCCGTCTCCAGCCTGGTGGCACCGTTGAAGCCACCCAGCACGTAGATGATGTCGTCGTGCACGACCGCTTTGAGGCCGCTGCGGGGACTCGACATGCTCCTTACGTAGGACCACGCATCAACCGACGGGTCGTAGCACTCGACGCTGTCGAGCACTTCGCGCCCCGTGTAGCCGCCCATGATGTAGATACGCCCCGCGGCCGCCGCGGCGCAGGCGTCGCTCCGGACTGAGTGCATGGACGCAACTAATCCCCACTGGTTCCTGTTGGCGTCATAGCGTTCGCAGGACGATGTGCGGTCCTCACCGTCAAAGCCACCCATGGCGTATATGTAGCCTTGGAGGACGGCTACGCTGACGTAGCAACGGGCTACTTGCATGTTCGACCTTGAGGCCCACTTGCGCCGCGACACGTCCAGGGTTACAACCGTGTGGTAGCAGCGATAGCCGTCGAATCCGCCAACAAAGTAGATGAGGCCGTCCAGCATGGCCACGCCGTGATAGGCCCGGCGACCCGTGTCTTGGTCAGGCTGGAGCAGCCAGCTACCGGAACGGCAGTTGTATGTCAGCAGGTGGTTGGTCGCGCCGCCGGTCCAGCCCCCGAACATGAAGAGTAGGTCCTTGGGAACGCGCGGCTTGAGCCAGCACCGCTCAGAAAGGTCGGGTCTGGACCTCCAGTAAAGGTTGTTCACCGGCTCCTGGTTGAGCGTCCGCTTCACAATAAATAACACTTCGCGCGCCTGCTCGCTGGTGCGCACCAGGGGATCTCTTTCGACTTTCTCAATGTCTGCGCGGCTGCAGAAGGCGAACCTTATCAGCGGCAGCAGTCGAGGCAAGTGGCCTCGCCTCTCCTCGACGTTCCCGGCGATCCACTTCAGAACAGCCCCAAAGGTGCACTCAACCTCATTCGGGGTGTGAAGCTCGTCGTCGTGCAGCACGCTTACAAGCTGGTCGGGCGTCAGTGATTGGAACTCGGAGTTCGTGGCCCAGACCTTGTCAAAATTTCGCACCATGTAGCGAAAGGCATCGCTACAGAGCATCCTGTACCCTCTGTTCAAAGCCACTTGGTAGGTGACGACGCAGTTCTCCGGTTCCAGATTCTTCCCCAGCAGCTGAAGACAGTGGTCCCGTACCATTGAGATGTCCAGCGCCTCGGCTACGTCGAGCACCGCGCGGACGTTGTGAAGGCCTACGCGCTCGTGAATCGGGACCTGGTATGCGAGGTCGATGAGGAGCTGTAGCATTTCGGAGCTCAGGTCAGTCACGACTGCTTTGCTGAAGGGTGGCCACACAGTGTGTTCAGGCTGCGGCGCCCATTGGAAAAGGAAGTCCGTTCTCTCATCCGAGCCGGAGAAAAAGGCCGCACAGCCCGCGTATCTGGCGGCGAGCACGAAGCGGTGCGCCCAGAACTCGGCACCGTCCGTGGTCCGGAAGACGACATCGCAGTGCTCCCGGGCTCTCCTCAGCTCTCTAAGCGCGGGCATGGAACGGGCCATGAACGCGGAGTTGAAGGTGTGCTGGCGACTGTGATCGCTGAAAAGCTGCCTGGCAGTAATCGTTGCCGTGTTGTCCTCGGAGGCGCTCCGGTCGTCAGAGCCGTCTCCGGCGGCTTTCATGTTGTGGCGGCTGAGGAGCTCCCGGGCCACACGACGTCAGAGCTCACTAGGGGGGGTCAGGCGAGCGCGGCCGTCGCTGTTCGGACAGCAGTACTTGCTGGGGCGCACGCGTGTTTACCAGCTGGTCTGCACAACGGACGATTCAAATCTGCAGCAGCACTGCGCTGCGGCGCGAGCTTCCGTAAGCGCGTTCGCTTCTTCCTCATCCAGCAATTGTTTCTGATGCTTATGGCAATACTTCTGGCAGGCTGTAGCATCCAAAATTGATGTTCAACTATATGTGGTTCAAGGGCGATGCTCTGTTCCGGGATAGGTGCAAGCCCGGCACTTCCGATGCGATGCAGGCCGTAGTTAATCGTGTTCATATGGCGCACCCTGCTTTTCAACCGCCCTAAATGATACCGAACTAGCTATATTTACGAAAACAACGGGTAGAATTGAGATAAGGGATAAGAGTGCCTTGTAAAGTGATAAACCGTCACGGGTCCTTAAAAAAAGGAAGAATTTCGATGGCTCGAATCCAGGACGTTCGCTCCAAAATCCGCGATTCTTCC
This sequence comes from Haemaphysalis longicornis, assembly GCF_048455015.1. Taxonomy (NCBI): domain Eukaryota; kingdom Metazoa; phylum Arthropoda; class Arachnida; order Ixodida; family Ixodidae; genus Haemaphysalis; species Haemaphysalis longicornis. The sequence continues at coordinate 431,747,036 of NW_027526203.1, read as the reverse complement.
CCTACGCTACTGAGTCCTTTTAACTGCAGAGCAGTTTAAGAGCTCGCCTCGTCGTCGTAGCTCGCTCGCTGGGCCCAAGTAGAGCCCCACGGCGTACTGTCGTAGCGGAGTCCTGCCGTAGCGAGCTAGACTCTTGTGCGGCCCTATCGAGAAGGCTAAATTATAAACACGCCAACAATCCATTAACGGCCAATATCGAAATATATCACCGTAAAATTTATCGCTTCCCTTCTTTACATCTCCGGGTGCAAGAAGAATCTTCAGAGAGCAAAATGCGCGATTTTATCAGCCTTCTTCTTTAGCTTAATGGTTCTCAAATAGCAGTCCGTGCACACCAGGGGGTTTCCGAATCTCTCTCTCTCTCTCTCTCTCTCTCTCTCTCTCTCTCTCAATTTCTTCATTTTGCCAATGCGGCCAATGCGAAAATGAGGCATCTCGGCATGGCATCTACGTTTATTTTTTCTACGCGTGGCACATCATTCAACGGCGGCTTTTTGCACAACTTTTAAGCTATGCAAAAAAAGCCAAACACACAAGAGAGTAGATACGCGAAACACACAAGCCAAACACACAATAGACTGCCAAGGAGGTTAAAAAAATTGCTTGGAGACAGCATATGAGTGTTAGGGCGACTGTCAACTGCAAGAGAAAATCTTTTGAAAATGTGGCATGCACCTGCATAAAAAAGACAGCCACAAAAGGCCGACACTAAATATGCGTGGGTGACTCTAGCTGTATGTGCAGACTGCTTGACATTATGACATGGATAAAAAAAAATTGGCTGCGTATCTACTCCTTTCGTTGCAAATGTCGTCAAAAGACGATAGTCTTTGTAGACATTTGCCAAGGAAATACCCCCCTTTGCTTTCCCGCTCACCTCTCATGCTGTTCCTGTTCCGTCGCGCTCATCCCAAGGTAAGCACACTAAAGGTTTGCTCAAGGCAATTTGAATTTACCGCGTTCCACTGCTACAGGCGGGTTTCCTCGATGCCAGCGCTGCAGTACGGCGGATAAGCGCGTGAATCGAGGTGGCCGACTTCAAGGTTTATAGAACCGCATGGCCGTGCTCCACGTGCGTTCCAAGCAGAACGTGGAACCTGACTAGTGGAACCTTACGTTGCTATTGCCGCGTGATTTCTCATATGCCGCCAGGAGGTGGCGCGGGCAACAGCAGGCCGTGGCGGTTTTCTGTAGTAGATGTAGAGTATCATTTGCTATCGAAAAACCAAGCATCCAGAAATTTTTTAATAAAGGAACACTGTAAAGATCCCTTGTGTACTAATTTCCTGTCTTATATTTGCGTAATGTCTTGTTCTTGTTCAACAAAGTTGACACGTATGAACATGTAAACCGGGCTTAGACGTTTACATTTGGCTGAGAGTACATAAGACTACTGCGCAGTAATTATTTTACTTTGGCCGGGTGGCTGAATCGAGTTACAGACAGACAGACAGACAGGCATACAGACAGACCAAAATTTCTGGGTCTGAGTAGCCAAAGAAAGAATCGTCTTTAAAATTCATTGCGGGGTCCCCCATCACATTCGTAAGCCATCCAAAGGTTCCCGGCACACTCATGGTTGAGAGGCACCGCTAATCGATCTCAATCATTTAATTCAGCAGCTTGGTTTGGTTTTGTGGCTGCCACGGCTGCATTTATGACGCATGCGAAATGCAGAAACGTCAGTTTGACCAATATTTCGTCGCAGGTTGAGGAACTCCAGTCAATTTAAGTTAACGTCAACCCTAACACAATACTACGCGCCAGGGAAGCTTTGGCACTTTAAATATCAATTTATTCAAAAAGCCTGGCTCAACATTTCCCCAATATTTTTCGTGCGATAGAATAGTATACGTACAACCTTTATTCATTCAAGTACTCGAATCCTAACTTCAAGGTCTACTGAGAATATTAGAGCGAAAGTTCTACTACGCCATGTCTCGTAAGGTCATTCATAGCGTCGCAATGACCTTGAGCCACTGGGACGCAAGTGTGGCAGGTCTGACGACGCGCCGCGTGATCTGCTGCGGAGAGGCGTTACAGCTGCGCTCTCGTGGAGCCTCGCCTCTGTGTTAACACAGGACTAGGCGATGTTTTAACGGCTGCTTCGCCTGCGCTTGGTCGCTCGGTTCCGCCATGGATGCCGCACCAGTAGGGCCGTCCGTGCATGCTCGTCAGCGAAAGTAACAGGCTGAATTCAACCATCCAATAGATATACCTAGACGACAGGCATCGAAATCCCTAGAAAAAGCGAACTTTCAAGAACATTGTGTGCTTACTTTATGAGAAACCAAGCCAAACAGGACTTTCGGTGGCGGTAACTAGGCTTACAAGTGTTAAATTCGAGCCATTTTTCTTCCCAAATTGTACGAAAAGGATTTAAAACCTAATTGGAATATTTTTTTATTGGTGTCCTAATTGGAATCATAAATATGCCTTCTTTCATCTGCATTTTGATGTATGTGTCTTTATAGTATACTTACTGTGTCACTTCATGTTCAAGCCCTTCCTGCAAAAATTCCTAATGGGATTGGGATATGCAAAAATATAAAAAAATAATGCTGCTCTTTTGCTTGTGTGGGTTTGCTGGGGTAGGCGTGTCATTTTAACCGTTGACGAAGGACAGGGAGTTGCAAAATAAAATGCAATTTTTTTGGTAATAAGCAACAAGCAGCTCTTCTCCATTATCCAATTGGCAAATACCCATGCATACGTACAGTAACGAGAAATGAAGCGCGGATGTTTAATTGTCAATGAGAAAACTCGAAGCCCAAGATTACAGTTCACGGACGTGAAATAATAGCGATAGAGGTTGGCGTGTATCTAAGGGGTTTTGTTTCCACCCACAATTATTGCAACTGAGCCATGCGGTAACTTAATCTACACACAATGAAAGTCGTAATTTTCGTAATTTGTGCCTTCAGGTTCACATTTTTGTGCTCTCGTCTCCTTTTTCTATGCCTGCGGCTGCATTCGCGTATCATACGCAGTCAAAGGAGACGTAAAATTTCTCTGCGTGTTCGCTTCAGAGTGGCTGAAGTCATCTCTAAATCAAGCGCATACGGAAAGTACGGGGGCAGAGTGCTTGACGACCGTCCTGAGCAGCGTTCGGAGGAGTTTCTCACGGTGTGCGGCTGTCTTTTAGCGATATTCACTTATACCGCGCCGCAAAACGTCTGCTTGTCGCAACACTCTCACTCCGAGTTCCAGCTCTGCTTTACCATGCTCCATTTTCGTTTTTCCTTATGCTGCTCCTTACGATTCCGCCGTCGCCCAGTTCCCCTGTAGGCTGGTCACTCGGTGCTTAGCGAGGCATCCGAACGGCGACTGGGTCGCACTGAAAAATACGCTTCGCGTAAACTTGAACGATGGAACCGCGGAGTCGTATAATGTTTAAGTACCCATTGTTATCTGCGCGCATCGTGAGTGCGAGGCGATGCTCGCGACGCCGGCAGGAAGTCGTCGCCGTATAACGGTATGCATGGGCCAGCCACTGGAAGTGGCGAGAAACGCGTGCTTCGTTAGCTTTTGAGCCGTGCTTTTTGGCTGCTTCCGGTCACCGTCGGTTCCCCTTGACTGACCTGCATGCTGCCTGCTTCGCGGAGCGGGACACGCCTTTTGGTTTGTCGCCCCGCTTTCTGCGATGTCACCGTCGCGCACGTTTCGTTTTGTAATCCTTTGTCGCTCTTTGCTTCGGGTCGCTATTACTGCTTGGCTTACACTTGCTTCCGTTCGAATGCGTTGCCCATCAATCAGGACCTTCTTACTGGGGCAACGACTACGCACTCGGTTGCCCATTTATTTGCAAATCCGTGGCGGTGCTAGGTTGTCCAGATAGGCGGCCTTTGTTCACCCAGCTTTTCCGTTGTCTGCGAGCTTGTACGGAAGAGAGGAAGAGGGGAAATACGAAGTAAACGAAAACTAAATAAACACTAGAAAACGGGCGTTTCCTTTTCGCTTTGCTTCCGAGGGGGTCCGGTATCCGGCTGTAGCGTATGAGAACTGCCGATAAGAGTCGTCGGGAAGTGTCTCGCGTCACTGCAATACAGAACGCCATTACTGCATTGCGTGACGTCGCAGGGCGGACCTCATTTTCGGCGCGAAATCGGACGCTTGGCCTCGCCATTGGCGTACTTTGCCTCTTCGGTCGCTACGGCTTGTAACTCAGGATGTTGACGTAATCTATTCGGTGATTTCAATTAAACGAGTACATCTAAAAAAAAAACGGGCCACCTCCACGAACGTGAAACCCGGGGAGGGGCGAAGCATGCAGTGTGTAAGTGTATTCTTATCGCCTTGGAGTTTTTGCGCACGAAGATGAAACCGTTGTGGGGCAGGGGTATACAGCTTTGCTGTAAAAGTCTCGTGTCTTTGAAGCGCGAAGCGTTCTAGCGCGAGGCGTTGGAAAACGAGTGTCCCGGTGTTTTACTACCGTGACTACTTGAAACGACGACTACGACAGGAGACGCCGACAGCTCGAGCCCCCAAGGGGCTTCGCACCTAAAATGTCTACATGCTTTGCTTTACATGGTATTAATTCTAATGTACATTTTCTATTGAACGATGTCATAACTGTAGCGAAAGATTGACATTTAAAATAAAAATAAAATGTGCAACACATATCGTTTGGTTTATTTTCGATGCCGGGGTTCGAGCTCCGAAATGGTCGGTGGGTTTGGACTCATTTGGAAAGCCTGAGCTCAAGAGAAGTGGTGATGTTTATTTTAATGCATTCGTCCTGCTGACATGCATTTATCGTACGGTAGGAACAGCAGAAATGGCGGTGAGGGTCCCCATTTATATATGCTTTTTGAAAATTGCCCATCTTAATGACCTCAATCATGGGGAGACTGGACATGCATAAAAAAGGACGCGTGTTATCCTGTCTCCCCAGTGGTCGGTCGCCACAGCTATGTTTCGATCTTGACGGCTTGTTCCATTGCAACCGTAATAATTATTCAAAATGTAAAATTTACAAAACGTCCCTCAGCAAAAGGCTACGCAGCAGAACTGCGCGTAGAGTGCTCCTGCTCTCCTATAATACCCGCGTCAACTGTCAATTACTTAGGCGAACTTTTTGACTGTGACCTGGCTTGGAACAGTCATGCTGCATTTGTTTGTGGTCATCTTCGAAAAGTGCCCTGCCTGTCGTACTCTGTGAAATCCCACTGCCCGGTATACGCCTCGAGCTTCGCGGTCGCTGCGCCGCCTGCCGCCGCTTTTCCGCGGCGTTTGCGGGATCAGCGCTGCGTGGCTGATAGGTGGTCATGCAGATTTTTGGTTCCCTTTAGCTCCTCTTTGCCTTTCCGTGTATTAAACAACTTGTTATGGTGACGTCTGTAAGCAAATCGCATGTTTAGGGCACTCAAAAAACACACTCACAAAAAAAAAAAACAGCTGCGTTTTGGTAGAGCGCTCGGACGCCAACAAGAGCTACCGGGGAGGCGGTTCTGCGCTCTTCTTGGTCGTTTTTGAGGGCGTCGGCGACGGCAGCAGCATATCACCACTGCCACCTTCGTACCCGTCAGCACAAGTGAATTCTATTTATGGTCGCATCGTTTAGAACTGATATTGGCACTGTAAGAGGTTGGTTCGTTTTGCAGCGCAGACAACAAATGCGGCTTTGCTTCGAATGTGTACGTCGTATAGAAAAATATGTTTCCGGAATGTGATAACCCAATAGCTGAAAATAACTTGTGCCTTTTATGGGAATATAAGCCACGCGAAAATTTTAAGTAAACTCAAAGGCTGTGCGTTGTCAAAGATGAAACCACAGAAAAATGAACGGTCTGCAAGTCAGGAATAAATAGAATAGTCGTACGGGAATGCAGAAAACCCAGTGCAGCTTCTGAAATGCTAAAGACGCTTGTTTAAGCAAGGTAGTATTCACCAGACCAACCAGATGCGAAATGCAAAACATGGGGAGGGGGGGGGGGGGGGGACGCTCAACTATCGTTCTTTACAAATGCGTGCGGAGCAAAATCAACGAATGAATTTTTTAGTAATCACACACACAAGCTGCGTGTTCACTTTTCGTTTGTTTATCACCTTCAATGAACGGCTAATCACTCGGCGGACGCATTTTTTAAAGAATACAGGGTAGGCAGTTCACAAGCGACACGAGGTGTCGTTGGAAGAGTTGATTGATTGTAGTGTTTAACACGCCGACGCAGCGGGGGCGATGAGGCGCGCCGTAGTGGAGGGCTCCGCGGATTAATTTGGACCACCTGGAGATCCTTAACGTGCGCCGAAATCTCGTACACGCGGGCTCGTTGGAAGAGTGTGGTATCTGATAAGGCCGTCTGATTTCGGTTTATGCTAGATTCTGCAGTCTCCCTGTGTCATATGACGATGTTTCGAAGAAGAGCTTAGTCGCGGACGCGGATTGCTCTATAAGTCCGTCTCAGCGCTTCTCGGGGAGCATAAATGTAACAGATGAATCTTTGCGAGCGCTCACTTCGCGACAAGACGACCAAGCATTGAATTTGTCGTCGTGTGCTGACTCCCGGGTATAATTTTGCATTATTCATCGCACTTCTTTCGTAGAATGTTTGTGAAATTTATGCCGCATTGGCTTGTCCAGGGTAGCGATCAATATCTGATATGTGATATTGGCAAGCGTAACTTGCGTGCTGTCAGGTGTGAGTGCTCCGCTAGATTATGTAAGGGCACAAAGCCGATTTACATCATAGTGTGTATGGCCGCAACATGACCATCGGAGGAAACACTGCTTACGGAGACACTGCCGCTAAATTTCAGGGCAGCGGAACTGCAATCAGCTGCATGCATATGCCGGCTTCGGGACGCCGGCCTGCGACACACACCTGGCACTCATACAGACCGAATTTACCACACTAAGTTACCACACTAAACACACCACGCTTACAAACAGAGTGCCTGCTCCACATTATTCATTATATCGAACGCGTACAAACGGAAAATCGCAGTCTTGTTCGAGCCCCAAAAGGAACGGCGACAGGGGGCAGCGGGCCAGAGACTCCCGCGGCTGCTTTCGAAACGGGCCGTAGGGGGATTTCAGTGGCGCACCTACAGGCCGCGTTCGAGGCGTATATGTACACAAACAAATTGTTCACGCATTGGCTTACAGTGTTGTGAGATATGGCTTTTGTTGTTTTTATTTTTACTCATCCTTTTGAGAAAAAAATATTGAAGCCCGTTATTTACCGCATGCAACGTGATACCAGTATTAACATTTTTAACTTCTACCGTGTTTCTTCCACGTTTTCTGTGTCACTGGCCTTCTCTATCATCCGCTCAGAAGGCAACTAAGGAACTCTTACGCTTTCTACGGGCGACGCACTTAAACACCAGACTATAGACCGAAAGCCTCCAGTGCCAATCACTGAACTTGAACGTTTAGTGCTTCAGCGCTGGGAATGCGTGTCTGGCCCAATTTTTCTTCGTTCTTTCCTTCCTCTTTTTTGCCTATTTTCTCTTTCCCATGTGAAGGATAGCAAACTAGGCTTTAGCCAGGTCAACTTTCCTGCCTTCCTTCTACATCCTTCCTTCCTTCAAGCAGACTGTTGAGCTCAATTATGTTTGGACCGAAGAGTTTTGCTCACTGTATGTTCCTGTGCTTGAACTCCGCCACGGTTCGCTTTAATTTACCTGGGGCGCGAAATAGATGAGGTGAACGTCTACGGATTTGCTATCTCCCCTCCATTCTAAATACTTTCCTGGAAGAAGTCTTTGTTATACAGCTGAAAAAAAAAAGGGGGGGGGGGCGCACTTTTCGAACTCTGTAACTAAGCTTTCAGAAAAAGTGAATTCTGCTTATCGCGGCAAACTCTTACTCAAGTGTTGTCAGCTGCCGGGCACTAAATCCTTGCGATTTTTTCGCAGTGCGTTGTTTTATTCTGCTCCGGACCTATTAAAAAGTTTATCTTTTTGACATTTGTTTATTTATGTTTATTACTATTTTTCCTTTCAATCAATCAGCTAAAATATAACCCGAGGAATTTCCCTCACATTCATTGATATTCCTTTGTAAGCTATTCAAGGAAAAGAGAGAGAGAGAGATATGGTGTGGGGAACGTTCGAGTGCACTTGAGAAATCAGCATAACCCGCGCTTGCACGCGTTTCAAGGAAGTTATGTTTGGAAAGCTTTATTTTGAGCTCGAGGGAGTACGCGAATTACATTCTATGGCAACTGCCGCTTCAACCAAGCCGAGTAAACAAAGCTCTCTTAAGCAAGAACCCTATTCACAGCAGGTGTTCTCAGGGCAGAAACAACCCATAAACGCGCAACAAGGCGATTTGCCTTGTCTGGTGGGTATTAACTCCCCCCTTCATTACGCCTTCTTCCATTTTCATCTCGCTCATGCAGTTGCCACTGCACTTATGTCACCCTGGTGACCTGAAGCGAGTTGGGAACCGGAAATGTCCTCACGCTGTATTGTCAACAAAGCCTCATTCAAGAGCCTTTCTAAACAGTCCTACCGTAGATTACAGCATTTTGCGGTGCTTTTTTTCTTGCTTTCGGGCCAGTTACGTGTGCCCTTAATGACAACCCCAAGAAGATTAAAAGAGGGCGGGGGGTCGCAGGGTTGGCCATTAAAGAGAAAAATAGTTTTTTTATTTTAGATTTTAATGTCGATGTCCGGAAGTAAATGTGTGGAGTGCGTGCTTATAAAGACGTCATACGCGTGGGTCTTATCCATTTGTTTTACATTTATCCGAAGCTCTTGAGACAGATGTGGGTATATTTTTTCTCCCTCGCCATTTTTGGTTTGCAGAAAAACGTCCGTGAAATCTCACCCACGCGGTACCTGTACGACGTTGCGCTGCGAGTTGTCGGTGAAAACAATGAAGTTTTTAGGCATGATATCTTTTGCTTTCCTTTATTTTTCAGCGGTCGCGTAATTGAGCTGAAAGTCGCGGAGGTCGACATAATAAGGTGCCCTTGTCGCTCATGGTAATCGGGCCTTCATTGTGTTTCTTATGCGCCTTCCTGCAAGGCCCCTGCACCTTCCTGCAAGAAGACGCTCGCCTCCCAAAGAGGCTCCTTCCATGGCCTGCCTTCGCGAATGCACAGCGGATTTACACATATTCTGAACAAGCACGCGCACTGGAGGTTTTATTGTCGCAAGCTGTTGTCCGTCGTTCAGCAGCCCTGTCCGCAGCGGTATGGCACCTCACCACCAGTCCCAGAAGCCTCCGTAGCCGCCGTAGTGTCCGAAGCCGTGGTAGCCGAAGCCGTGGTGTACATGATGAATGCTGCGCATTTCAAGCACGTTCCACAAGTATAGCATCAATAAAGAGAGAGAGAGAGAACGCCTTTAATGAAAGCTGAAGAGGTCAGCCCCACTAACGGTATAGGGCTTGCTACTCCAGATGGTGTGAATACAGTGAGGTGACAGCGAAAAATAGATAGAAAAAGAAAATGAGAGAAAGAAAGGGAAGTAAGAGGAGAAATGCACACATATACAAATTGTACTAGCTCAGAGAGTTCACAGAACCTCTTCCAGCCCTGTTTCCGCAAGAAAAGTAAGCAGTGTTTTTGTACCCAGCACTGCTTCCTCACGATTTCGCCAGGGTCCAAGGAAGTGTGAGAGTTTCAGAGGACATCCGCGCCGTCGTCTCACAAGCGCTTTCGACGCTGTTGCCCGCTGACTGTCATATCACGAGCAGTGGCTTAAAATGTGCCTGATGTTGTCGGTAGTAGAGCACACTGTACACAATGGCGACTCTGCCCAGCCCAGCTTAAACAAGAAGCTTCGGGTGTATGACAAATTAAGTCGCAGCCGGTGTAACACGCCTTCAGTCCGCTTTGGCAGACCCCGTGGATACGGGAAATCGCACTGAGGGCCTATAGCATGAAGAGGCGCATAACTGCTCAGAGGATCCTGCCAAGCCGGCAGCTGGAGTTGCCATCCTAGGTCGATTGCAGCTGCGGATACCAGGTCATTCTGGTATAACGGGCAACAAGATTTCCGAACCGGTCGCTAGAGAAGCCCACGACCTCAACTTCACCGTTGGAATCCCGTTTTCAAACGAGGATAGCAAAGCATCAATAAAGCTTTTCCACGGGACGTACCACTTGTCTGACGCGAATGTATTGTTAAGATTATAATCACAACTTCGGTTTTGGGAGAGGTAGAGGTGTTTTTTTAACCAAATCAACAAATAAAGTACGCTTTACGTACTGACGTGTTCTTTGAATAAAATGATAAATGCGGATTGCAGCCTGCACTGATTTTTACATTATACATATCAACGCATAGGTACTCATGGCATGCTTTTTCTCACACAATAAACAGACAGCAGGGCTCTCGAATGGATCTTTCTTAAGTCTACTACTCACAAGCGATCAGCGAACGGAAAAAAAGTCGTTCCCCTTTTTCGGTTTTGGCCAGGTACACGACTAAGGAATAACGCATGGATTGCACTGGTTCATGAATTGCGAACAATGCGTTATGACCAGCTGGTGTTTCTGCAGCCAGAACTTGAAGCGGCCGGACATGACGGGTATACATTACGGACGAGAGGCGCGTCGACGGCCGTCTTGTTTGGTATGGTTGGCAGTCACGTTACGCATGGTTGAGCTGGACGGTAGGTCTGACGACAACCGAGACATGCCGTGAGTAATCTCGCGTGAGGTTTTTTGTCTGGGAACGAATTAGGGGTGGGCGATTGATCGATTACCCTTTCGATTAATCGATGAATGCTTTCGTCGCGAGTAATTTTTTAATCGGTTAATCGGCTCAAGTCATGTTAGCAAAATCAACCAAGAGTGCCATGATAAAATTCTACACAATCGTGTCCGGGATCCTACTTGTTTTCAAAAAACCCGCCTTAAGACGCAACAGGAAACAACGCAAGTATGATCCGAGATTGTAGTGATGAAGACCGTAAGGTGGTGGTAGCCAAGACAGACGGAAAAATGACTAAACCTAATAAAAACATGCACTGTATAAAAAACTGCGAGCGGGCACTCACACCGCTTTAGCGTTGCATACACTACCTCAGGCCCAAGAAAACCACGATTAATCCGAGTGCGTATGATACTGATTCAATAAACAATGCGAATAACGAACGCGGTGATAAGCGCCCGGCCACATCAGCGCCATGACGAGGATCCCCTTACCTCACCTGGAATGCCTGTGACCAGGCATAAAAGCATACTGATATTATTTGTATTGTTATATTATTATTATTATACAGTATTTTTTTCATTTTCCGTCACAGAACAACGCAACCGATTAATCGATCAGTTCACAGATTAGAGCCTGTTGATTAATCGGGTTAAAAAATTTTAATCGACCCCCAACCCCATGGAGGGCTTGGGCGGACCAAATCTGACCATTTAAATTGTCCATAAATTTGAACTATTGAAGTTCGAATTAACGAGATTTCCTTGTATATGTATCGATGGATTGTTTTTTACTCGCTTTACGGGATTTATAATCTCTATTTTACAATTTACTTAAAAGCCTGCGGTTTCCTCACCGTTGCTCGCTTAGTTTATTCACTTAGGAGTTCCATAATTTTCAAATCATGTTAAAAGATAAAAGCAGGCATTTCGGTTGATATCGGCTAATGACGAGTTTGTGAGCAGGACTGAACAAGAAGGTTCAGTTGGGATTCGTCATTCGGCTTTTTGCTTTGCCGGGTTGCACTTTACCAGAACATGGTCGGTGCTAGTTCCCGAGCCTTTGTGTTCTGCGTCGTGGGCTTTGAATGCGTGAGTGAATAAGATAGAAGGTTGGGCTGTAGCATTCGTGAGCCTCAAGCACGAACGGCATGGGCATAGACAGAGGGTAGACGTGCACAGCGCTGTACATGTCTACCCTCTGTGTGTTCCAGCATAATGCGTGAGTACGGCTCCCGGCCAATCTGCGCTTGGCGATACTGACTGCACTGGCACCGGCACGGGTACGGGGTATGACACGTGGTGCTCGTGGTGCCCGTAGTGGCCGCCGTGGTGGTGGTGTCCGTAGCCGTAGAGGCCATGCAGCAGGCCCAGACCGCCCAGCAGGTGCGCGCCGGCGCCGAGCCCGTACACGCCGGCTAGCCCCGCCGCCATCTTGTGCAGCTTCTTGGCCTCGCACCCAGCCAGCAAGATGACCAGGAGTAGCGGCGCAGCCACCCGCCTGCGGGTCCAGCACCGGCCAGAACCCATCTGCGAGGCGGCAGCCGTTGTACAACCAAGTAAATGCTCGCCACGCACTTGAGCCCCGGGGTGGACGAAATAGCCCTATGTGCGGCCCGAACACGTAACGCAGTTAAGGACCAAATCGACCATTTACACTGGACTAGAGCCTATAGTGTTCAAGCAAGACCTCAAGAACATTCCAAAGTCCCCCGCTGTATCAGCGACTCGTCCCCCATTGTACCCATCTACATCACCTGCACCGTCAACACCGCTTACCATCGTACGTCCTGTCTGTGACATTGAGTAAAATGTTTTGACAATGGACACAGCCCCAATGGGGAGATCGACGCCATTTCTGTCGTTGTTAATTGTTCCTTGTGCGCTCAATGCGAGCGAAGATTCTGTTAAAGAAATTGAAAGGATGGAATTAAGTCCAATAGAACATGTCTTGGAAATACGGAAGAATTCCGAAAAAATACTGTTTCATGACGGCATCACTCCAGAAACGTTACACATTTGCTTTGTGCATACGTCAGTAAAACTGCGTGCGTGCGTGTCTGTTATGGCGGAAACATGTTATGGCGGTGCACCTGCGGAAATGATGGAAAACGACTAGCACTAGCTCCTCTCCGTAATGACTATTTACACTCGTACTAACTTTTTATAAGGACAGAAAAGCAGCAAGGAAAAATAGGTGTGTCATTCTTGAGTCTCTATGATTTGGTTTACACTCACTGGTCTGGAGTGACCGCAGCCACAACGAATGGGTTAAAGAAAGTTCCTCCTCCTCCTCCTCCTCCTCCTCCTCCTCCTCCTCCTCCTCCTCCTCCTCCTCCTCCTCCTCATCCTCCTCATCCTCCTCCTAGGAATATCAGATGAGGTTGAAACCATGATTGCTTTGTGGATGAAGCGGTTATGGCGCCTTGCCCTGTATACGAAGCACAGCCTCCGAGCTTGAACCGATCACGTTACTGGTGTCGGGCTCAATTGCTAACGTTTTGCTCAATAAACGTCCATACTGATTAGAAGCCTGGTATAAAATCTTCAGGCACCAATACACACAATAGGTTATGTGTCGCTCCACCTAGGCTTTTTTGCGCCCCACAGAGCATGTTGGCATACTCGCATGTCATGGCAACTTAAAATAACGTCATACAACACCTTAGAGCGCTCGGCAAGGTTACAAAAACTGTTTTACCATCTGCTTACATACGATTACCGGGAATCGTAATGCCTTCTGCCAAATCCGGCAACCCCGAAGGCCTGGAATTTGTTTTTGTCTTGCTTTTTCTCTGTGGTTGGTTATTAGCAGCTGGCTGCTCCCTTTGTACAAAAGATTGCTTGATTCAGAAGCTGACGACTATCCCCGACTCTTCGCGCTTCGCACAGGACCGGGTTCGCAAGGAATGAGGCGACGCCGGCAATGTTTCTTCGAAGTGGTATCAAAAACTATACTTCAAATTCCGCCTTGAGCTTGTGTATGCAATTTTAAGTCTTTTATTATGACGAAAAGTTACGCACACGCAAAATCTGACGGAGAAAAGGATAAAAAATCAACCAAGCGCAATGATACAGCAGGGAGAGCGAGCCCGACTGAAGCAGTTGACAAATGTTAGAACCCCTAAGCCGACGCCACGGAGACGTGATTCGTAGCGCCGCCCGTGGTCGCGCTCTCCGTCAGTCGACGTGCGTACAAATCGAGAAGGTACGCGCCTCTCCATGTGATACACCGCAAGAGCGATTTCCGGCATCCGCGGGGTCTGTCCAAGCGCACTAAATGTGTGCTACACCGGTTGCGACGGAAGCTTCTTGTTTAAAGGGAAGGTGAAGCGGTTTTAGAATTAAAAGGAAAGTTGACTAGCAGCAAGTACACATTGAATAGTTCATGTGTACGAAATATTTTCGCAATACATGCAATAGAAGCGGCGCAATGAGCAAACAAAAGTGGCCCGATGCCCCGCCCCCATCTCGCCGCGCGATGCCGGAAGACCGAAGAGCGCGGGCGAAAACCGTCTGAAAAACGTCATACCTGGACTTCCGGCCGGATCGGCCGCCTCGGCCATGCTCTTTTCGCCGTGTTTCCTTGTGAATGATACTTGTTGTTGTTGTGGTTGATAGCACTCACTTGTACAACTTTCGTGTTCAAAAAGTATGCACGAACGTCAAACGAGGCATAAGTTATCATGCCGTATTCCTAAGCAGAATAATGGCACGCCGGGATGCTTGATAACATACGCAAGCGACAGCCGCGGTGGCTGTGCTTGATGACAGAGAATATACTACACTACGTTAAATACTTTGTACACCGCTCCAATGCGGTTTTTTTTTTATGCGACGGACGTGAATGTTCACATTAGATTCTAGATTTAGGAAGGATAGGGAATACTGCTGTACTTTGGCCGGAGATGTTTCGTTCCATTCCAGAAACCAAGTCACATTTGTTCAGGAAATACTTGTTTCATTAAACGCGTCGGTTTTCTTTCCCTATGGGCTCAGGACAGTGTTCAAAAAAACAATTTTTTGGCGAAACTAAAACAAGGGGCCAATCCTGATAGAAGTTCTCTCCCGGCTAAGAGGAAATTAAACAGTATTCCTACAAAGTAAAAGAACCAAGACAACCAGATTACTGATTTTGCAAGTATACATGTCCCGATAAGGTGATGTTTGTCTGGAATTAAAAAAAAAAAACACCACTCCGAACCACCAGCGTGCCATAATTTGTGTTGACTGCGGGGGCCTATTTTTCGCCCAAGATTCCGTGTGGCTGCATATTATAACCTGGCAAGCACTTGTTGTCATTGAACCTCAAGTGTGACCCGTCGCGGTGGCTCAGTGGCTAAGGCGTTGCGCTGCTGAGCACGAGGTCGCGGGTTCGATTCCCGGCCGCGGCGGCCGCTTTTCTGATGGAGGCGAAAAGCAAAAACGCCCGTGTGTACGAGATTTCGGCGCACGATAAAGATCCCCAGGTGGTCAAAATTAATCCAGAGCCCTCCACTACGGCGCGCCTCATCGCCTGCGTTGCGTCGGCGCGTTAAACCTAACAATCAATCAATCAATCGAACCTCAAGTGTGCTCCAGTGATAGTCGGTGATATATATAATGATGATACTAAAAAAATTTGGAGCGAAGAGTAAATATACGGCCTCTGTCCGACTAGCGCGGTAAATGCTTAAATCTAGAAATGCTGAAACAGGCCAACGATTCATTATCACAAACGTTTGGTGATTGTTACCTAAAGTAACGGAACTACAACGTAACTGCCTTGTCCGACTAGTCTGTTAATTATAACGAGGTGGCCGTAATATTGTAGCAGAATGCGCAACGCACAAGCGAAAATCAAGCCCTACTACAGCCAATAATGCTGAGCAGGCACTAGTAGGCTGCAGTGTTTTCAGAATAAATGCATGTGAAGCAGTAAGACGCCACTCATCGAAGTGCAGCTAGCAATCGCGGAGGCGCCGTAGCGCTGCTGCCGAAGTGGCGCTCGCGTGTGGGTCTGTGTACGGGGATGAGTATGGTGGGCGACAACGAACAAAGGAAATGCGGAAGCAGAGTCTGCTTGTTGGTTTATGCGTGTACCGGCAAGATGTGTCTCGCATATACGTTTACAGCGCATGAACGCTATTTTTTCGCGCAGTGCACGTACGTGCTTTTCGCTGGTAGATTGTTTATAAAACGCCCATTAATCTTCGGCATAAATGGTTTTGTGTATAATAAGAAACAGTTAAGGCAGTACATAATATTAACATAAGGTACAAAATCCCCCTATGCTGGTTGCCTAATTCAAAAATATTTTGATGGAACCCACTAGTCGACGTCACAGTCACTGCTTTGGGGTTCTCTGTCGTGTAAAGCAAATTTAAGCTCCAAGATAATTGAACCAACAGCAAGGGAAATTATAAAACAAACTTCCAGTCATGTGCGAAAATTAAACTGCAAGCTAAATGGCCGCAAAGGCAACCGTGCGATCGTTCGCAATGCTTCCGACAACCCGCGCGGCCGAAGGGTGTCCTCCTTTGACGTCATGACGGGCGCAACCAATCAGGGGCGTCAAAAGACGAAAAGCGCGCGTCTTTCAAACGGGGCCGCGCTTTTTGCAAGATAAATGCCACTTGGACTCATGTACGATAAATTTCAATGTGATATTCGGAATCAGCGCGCAAGAAACTATATAACTGTTAATCTAACTCAATTTTTTTGGAAAGCGCTTCAGCTTCCCTTTAAGCTGGGCTGGGTAGAGTGCAATTGTGTCCAGTACACTCTATGAGTGAGGCCATTAGGCACCTCATATGCCGCCACCCGCGATATCATAATCAACGGTTAACAGCATCGAAGGCACTTGTGCGACTCCGTCGCGGAAATGCAGTAGAACTTTCCCTCTTCCTCAGACCCTGGCGCAATCATGGAGCGGCAGTGCTGGGGACAAAACCTGTGTTTACTTTCCTTGCAGAATCAGAGCTGGAAGAGGTCCTGTGAACCCTCTGAACATATACATTTTAAATATGCGTACATCTCGTCATCATGGACAGTTCAATAATGTTTTGTGAAGTAATATTTAAAACTGATGTACCATCGTGTATATCGTCGTCCCCATCTCGTGTATATGGCCATCTGTATCTCGATATATCTCTATCTCGGTACATCTGTATCGAGATGTATCTCGCGATGTTTTTCTCTTGCTTTCCCCCTACAGGCCTTTTTTCTTGCTTACGCTTTCTCCTTTTTTCATTCTTTCATTTCGTTGTATTCACCCCCATCTGGAGTAGCAAGCTCGACCGTTAGTGGGGCTGACGGCTGACCTCTTCAGCCTTCATTGAAATTCTTGGCTCTTTCACACAAACGAACATGTTTTTTTTTTTTTTTTCACTTTACAGCGGCACCCATTTTGGCAACATTCGTGTTTATGTCCTAGACGACTACGGTCACTTTTCGCGTTTGTTGATAGATATAAAGCTTTCACCTTAAAAGATAGATAGAAAGGACTGCTTGACCGCAGACGCATAATCGCTCGGCGACGTTTACCGAAACTCATTCTTGCAGTACGAAGGTGTGTTTATTTACTACACATCGGGGCTAAAATAAGAGATAAGAGAAATTTGAGCCTCTTTAGCCCCGTTGAGGAACTTCAGGCATCGAGGCTAGATATTACATATCAGGCGCATTAGTGGAGCGCCGCGGGTTAATTTACTGCACCGGATTTTTTTTTTTCATTTAGCAGAGGACGAACGGCTCAGCCACAGTCTATGCGAATTTCCCATTTCCATCCTGAATTCAACATGACATATTGTGCTTTTTAGTTGGCGACACCTCGTGGTCCCAGTTGTGTTCCTATCTCGGTGCACATATCCGCGCAGTTTGAAGGCAAAGTTTCGTCACTTGAAAGGGAATTGTTTTTCTGACTGTCACGAATTAAGAGAAACGTATACGTCTTAGCGAAAGAGAATAAACGTTTATGGCTGAGAAATAACAATGCTGTTAGGATTATCTCTCCAAAAGAAGATTTTCCACGATTTCGATGACGATTAATGAATTTTAATGGCACAAGGCCGACAATGGGCAAAGTGCGCCAAAGAAAGGCTCAACGGTTTCACATGATCGGCTTGCAACATATTACTAATATCACTACCGGACGCAGTAACCCCAAAATGTTGTTCGACGGTTGTGTTGTTCCTGCGACAACATCCGACGGCCAAACCGCGCAGACCAAAGTCGCGCTTTGGAGGCGGCCACGCACGGTTCAGGAAAGCTAAGGGCACCGTTTCGTGCTCGCGCATACCTTACCCAAACGTGCATTTCAAGTAATTCGGAACGGCTTCCAAGTTACCGCAGTTCCAACCGGGTTATCGCACTGTGGCGGGCCAGGTATACATTGCAGCTTTTAAGATAATGTAGAGCTTATCGTGGGGGCTGTAAGCCGCGAAAGATCGACTCGGAGGATACACATCCGTATATCGCATCCCGAGATGCTTACGTTCCCATCCCGTTCAGCACTTAGTGCGGTGGTCGAGTTTTTATTATATAAATCAGACCATGCGGCACGATACCACGAACGTGCATCTGCGCTAGTTCCGACTCCGAGACCCCGTTGTTAAATAACCCGTTTGTTTTCATTGGCGGTGACCGTGTTGTTGTTGTTGTTGATACAAAGAAACCAGGCGAGGGCAGTAACTCGTGCGCCAGCGGGTGGGACGCGCGATATTGAAAGGGAAAAAGAGGACACAAAGCAAGAAGTGAGGCAGTAAGTGTGGAAGCCCAGGGTTAGCAGCGCGTTTCCTCTGGCGGAAAGACGTCTACCCGCGTCGACCTCGATAACAAAGTCGATGAGTCGTCGCGGCGGCGACCTGCCCTTCCCCACGGGAGGACACATGCGAGATACCGGTCGGCCGGCCGAGCGTGAAAGTGCTACTAAGTGCGGTATTAGCGAACAAACGGGCCGCTCGACGGACCGCGCGCGCCGGCAGGAGCCGCAGATGGCCTCCGCCTAGCGAGAACCGCTACGCACAATGGGAAAACGCTTCTCGCTGGAGGCTGCACGGCGGCGCGCCCACTTACGATGCCCGGCAACGGAAGCGCACCTTGCACTGCTTCCGACAGCGTAACTTTCGTCGCCGGCCGATGCGGGGGAGGGCTGCAGCGTCCGCGGCACTGCCCTTGGGAAAATAATCGCTGGGAATCCAGCGTGCATTAATTTTCTCATCAAGATACACAGCAGCGAGCCTGATGCACTCATTTGCATTATGGTTGAGACGTTCCGGTCAATAGCACAATCGCGTGGTCGTTAAAAGGAGGTGGGGAGGGTGTGTGTGTGTGTGTGGGGGGGGGGGGGGGGGGGGGGGGATTGCAGCATCTGTGAAAAGGGGCACAAGATTTAAAGGCACAACGGGCAATTTTAGGAAGTTCCGGTCTGTGCCGGGTTCGTAACCACCGCGAAGCATCGAAGGCGCTGTGCTGCTTTGCACGAGTTGGCAGATAACATTCATCCACGGAGGCGATATTTCTGATGGAGGTGAAACGTTGCTGCAGCGCCTGTGCATGCGAGATTTCAACGCACTTTAAGAGCCTCAAGCGGTCTGCGTTCATCCATAATGCTTCCGTTACGGGGTCTAGCGGTCTAGTTTCGCTAGAGCTAGGGATCCCGCTTCGCCATGGTTGCCAACCCATTTTGGATTTTGTGGTTCTGCGGTTACGCGGAAACAAAATCTAGCCATCAAGTGGCAATAAGAGGAGATTATGTACCCTGAACACGCAGTTTTTGCAGCGAATATAAGGGAGCTAGCGCTGTGAAACATAATTCTCATTGATATGTTAACTTTTTGATTGATTGTGGGGTTTAACGCGCCGACGCAATGCAGAAGATGAGGCGCTCCGTAGTGGAGGGCTCCGGATTAATTTTGACCACCTGGGGATCTTTAACGTACGCCGAAATCTCGTACACACGGGCGTTTTAGCTTGTCGCCTCCACCAGTGAAGCGGCCGCCGCGGCCGGGAATCTAAGCAGCGACCTCGTGCTCAGCAGCGCAACGCCTTAGCCACTGAGCCACCACGGTGGGTGATATGTTACCTTTTACTTTGACGCTTAGACATACATACATACATACATACATACATACATACATACATACATACATACATACATACATACATACATACATACATACATACATACATACATACATACATACATACATACATACATACATACATACATACATACATACATACATACATACATACATACATACATACATACATACTCAGGCGCGAGCTCTTTTTTGTATTTTTTAGTCAAAATATCGTTAAGCGTGAATTTTCGCAAATGTAAAGCGCGCATCTATTTTCAGTGAAAGAGCACTTCCTAGCACTATGTAGTGATGCTTATTTGCTGATGTTTTTCCTCAACAATATTGAACAAGTATGTAATATGCTCCAGATTGTGTGGTTTGGAAAGATTTTGCCTATATAAACTTCTCGTTTTCGAAATTCTTTTATCTTCTGGCCAAATGGCTGAATCAAGGGACAGACAGGCAGACAGACCAAATTTTTTGGGGTTCAAGTAGCTCAAGAAAGACTATATCGGCTTTACAAGTATGTCGTATACGCTTGCAGCGGAAATACAAAGATTTTTCGGGTATGCGCCCCTGAAAAATGTTACGTGACCTCACGTTGATTTTTTAAACAGCGGAGCTGTTTACACTTGAGCGTGGTCCGGTGGCGTTAGCAACAAAAAATACCAATAAAAAAATTGCACCGCTTGTGAAGGATGCACCACTGCAGATAGGGTATTATAACAGTGAAGCCGGCTTTCGCACCTGCTCGAGTTGGGGCACAAGGGGCATTTGCGTATGCGCACCCATTACACATACCATTTTAAATGATAGTCTTTCTCGGGCTACTAAAACGCAAAAAAAAAATGGCGTAGCTTGCACTAGTGGTGCAAGGCCGGAGAAACAGCGGAGCTGGGGTTCAACCTAGCTTCTTCTCTCCTGGGATCCGCTGCCAGTGTGGATGACCTACTAAACTTGGTCAGTGTGGGTGACTGACTAAACCAAAATCCGGCTAAACTTGGCCTCACCCCTCAACACTTAGCCTAGACGAGCAAGAACATAACCTAACAAAACTGAGAAAAGCCCAGCAAAACCTAGCAAAACTTAGCAAAACGGGAGGAAGCTAGGCCGACCCCCTGCTCCGCTGTTTCTCCAGCCTTGTACCACTAGTGCAATGTGCACCAATTTTATTTTGCATGAGTGACAAGCGCGATTTTTCGGCAAGCGGAGTAGTACATGTCGTAGTTGTGTGACAGAATAACTGCGCACCTGCCTTGTCTTTTCTTCTTTTTTTGCATGATGAGTGCCAACGCCAGCTACGGCAACAACTTCCACACAGGCAATCGTAAGTGAAGCCAAAAAGGGCACTGCAGATGTGGTCGCCTTCTTTGCAACGCCAGGCATTTCCTGCGACCATCTCTCGTATACTTGCAGTCCGTACGTGTGCGAAACCATATCGCCGTTCTTGATAAGGGGACGAATGCAGCAGCGCAAGTGCGTGGTGCAAAAGTATGCAGAAAAAGCGTGCAGATCCGATCTGAACTTGTGTAGCTTTCCCTTAATGCGACACTCACCGAACGGAGACGCTGTGAGATAGCATCTGCAAACAAGGACCGTCGATCTACCTTGAGATTTCCGACCGCAAACCAGCGCGAGACAATTAAACGCCGAGCCAGAGAACGCTTGCTGCATCGCTGCACTGCTAGATCGTGGCCACGCGACTGGAAGAGGTGGAGAAAAAGCGCATCTTGTCCGCTTTTCGTTCGTTGAAAGGGGTGATACATATATTTAGAAATAAGCATATCTTTGTACTTTTTTTTACTGGTGCTCGCATCTGAAATCGAGGGCTGAGGTCAAAGCACGTTTAGTCCAAAACCACCTAACCCTGAAAAGAGCGTGCACCGTAGGAGTTCAGTGAAGCATGTCCTGTGTCTTTTTAAATGACCAAAACAAGAGGGAAAGCTTATTGAAAACAAAGGTATGGCTAATAAGGAATAGAAGGTTCGAAATGGGAATAAATAGATGGAGAAACAATATGACTGAAACATAAGCCTTGGAGAAAAAGTACTAAGATCAAAGTTTCCCGAAACGATTATGCTTGGTTCCAAAGGTTAACCGGTGTATGCCTTAAATAAAGACTCAACATAGGGATCAGCCGACGTTCCTAGAGGCAAAGTAATAACGACCTGCATGTTGTGCAGGGTGCAATGGGAGGAGGAAAAGGAGGATGAAGAGAGGCGGAAGCAAAAGTACGGGGAAGAAGGAGGAAAGCAGAAGAGTGTAAGTGGAGTAGGTAGAAGCGGGTAAACGGAGGGGAGGGAGCAGGAGGAATAAGTGAGGGAATTTTATGAGGGGGAAGGACAGGTGAACCATAGAGAGGGTCGAAGGAGAGAGGGAGATTTCGGAGGGGAAAACAAAGTGAGAGAGGGTGGGGAAAGAGGAAGGGCCGGAAAGAAGGGGAATGCGAGGTAGGGCAAGGGGGAAGTGTAAGTGATGAGGGGAGGGTATACGATTAGTGGGCAGGGGGAGGGGAAGTGTACGACGGAAAGGTAGGATTGAGTCAAGGGAGGTAAATGGGAGGAGATGGAGAGAGAGGAGGGGTTAGAAGGAGAGAGAGGGGGGGAGAGAAGAAAGAGGCATTACGTTGCAGGAGCGTATAAGCAGATACGCGGCCAATCTTTTTTTCTTTTAATTCCGCGCCCTTCTCGTGGTTCCATCCGAGCAGATCGTAGCGGCTAACTCCAGCTTCAGACAGGCTTCTTTTGTGTGCTTCGCACTCGACGTTTTAACTTGGACGGGTTAGCTCTATCCGCCATTGATGTTAATTGTCATTTATTGCATGGTTACTCAATCTGTACTAACCAGGATCCCACAAATCTTTCCGCAAAAAAAAGGGGGCATTCCTCATGCTAGGGTAAACCCTTCTAATTACCCGTTCCCACGGTGATATCCGGCCATACGTGTCGGCTACAGATACCGTATCGGCACGATTCTAACGCGCCCCGGTTGTAATGCACAGGTAAGTTTAGTGAGGAAAATTCAAAAAAATAATTTGACGCCGATTCTATAGCGCAGATGTAAACAAAAAAAACATGACACTGCGTACCTGGCAGAAGACATTTTATTTGACGCATGCAACTGTGGCGAAAATCCTTGTGCTTCGTAAACTTACTTATCCAGCTCCTTTTTGCCTTAAAATTACCGCGCGTAGCACTGGAAGCATTCGCTTTTTCTAGCACCTTGGCCTTCGTAGTTTCAGACGTGATGGACCATTGGTTCATTCGCTGCTCGTTTATGAATTTTGCCACAGTGTCTTCAAGTTCTCGAAAGCGTCTGTGCTCAGGGGCAGTACAGCCTTGCATGAAAATATGGCTCTGGTTTGCTCACGCCGATTGCGCGCTCTTGTCCCCGAGGGGCTCAACGTGCGTGACGCCGCTCGGTTCCTCCCGCTGTCGGCAAGTTAAGTACCTTGCGTTTGAAGCACGCTTCACAGTGGTACCTCTTAGAAGTCATAAATACTGAAATGAAGGGCTAATTACGGCAGTATCAATATTTGTAACAGCTCGATAAGAGTGAACTTCTAGTGTACTGTAGCTACCCTTCGAGGAATGGATGCGCCAAAATTTTATTACGTGATTTGTATGGATCGTTTTGGATCGGATTGACTTAAATTTTTGGATAAGTGTCCATGGCGATGCTGCTACTCACTTTGAAGCCGTTTTAGGTTTGGCGCCCCATTGTAACGCGCGCACACACCTAAACGCTGGTTTTAGCAAAAAAAAAAAAAAAAAATGTGCGCGTTGGAATAATGGAAATACGGTAACATAAAAAAACAAAAAAACGCATGGCGCAAAAGTATGGGTCAGTATGCCATTTCAAGTAAGTTTGGGAAAGAAATTTTCTGTATGATTTTGCTCCATCAAAAGCTACGCTGCACAAATTATGCGAGAGTGTATAAAGGAGTTTGGAACAAAGAGGCTGCAGGTTTGCTTTAAGCTGAATCATGAATTAAAAGGGAGTAACGAGAAGCTTCCCTGCCGGGTCTCAGTTGTGTTGTACACGGTGAAGTGGGATAGCAACAACAAATGCGCGCCAAGTGGTACCGATGCCTGGAGCCGAGGTAAACGAGCGAGTGTATCCGAGTCCCTCATCGCGTACGGACGTCGAATTTTGCGCGGCTGCTTTCGCCCGCAGCAAGCAGGCCGGAGCGGCGTGTATCTTTGCCGGACGTGCGCACACTTAATACTCGTGTATTTTTAGTCCGGCAAAGCACAGTTATACGTGTTACGCGGACGCTGTGCGCACAAAAAGGAACAAATCGTTAGTCTTCCCCGGGGCAGGCAGCCGTACAAACTGCTTTCCGTTATCTCTCCATACACCCCTCGCCCTTCACTCTCCCCCAACGTACGGCATTGTATGTTATTTCTTTCTCTCTGAGCTTCCTTTTGCTCAGGAAGGAAGTATTTTAATGTGCAACATATGGAGGCATTTCCGTGCGTTGAAGGAAGTTTTCACTGGACGGGCCACTCATTTGGCAACGCACTTACTAGCTTTGCGATATTCACCAAATGAAAAGATCGACTGCCACATTGCGTGCATGTATTCACGAAATTCTCACGGCATATCCTAACCTTACCTCCTCTTCTTTGAAAATTTTCATTGTAAATCTTTCCTAACGGACTTGAAGGGAACGGACAGTTATTTTGTTAAATCAGAAGTTTAGATCAATCGATAAGTAATAAAGATGGGTGTACCCCAAGGCTCTATTCTGAGCCTATCGTTTTTTTTTTAAATGTACGTTAATGGCCTCGCCTGTGCTGTATTTAGATCTACATTCAATATGCGGATGCCACCGTTACTGCGGCTTGTGCTTCCAGCTATTTTGACGTCGTATTTCCCTTCAAGTCCCTGCTGTAGAAACTAGAATTGGTTGAAAGAATATGTAGATTTTCGCCTCGCGGCGTGAAAAATACATTAAAGAAAGTTACCTTACCGCAGTCCTCATTAGTATACTACTTAGCTCGTTGTCCTTGTTTTTGCAATCGTGTGAATTGCGCATCCACAGTCAAGTATTTCTTTAATATTTTTTCGATATTCGCATTTCTCTGAATTTCCACCTTGCTTATGTCTGTTAAAGAAGACATGCTGTGTCATATTTATTGCGTATAATAAGAACGTTAGTAACGTTTTCGTTAAGAAAAGTTTTGCACAGTCCCTTTGCTACAGTGAAATCACATACATGGTATGTAGATAAGGTTGCTGTGGTTTACCCGGTAAAAACCGAGTTAATTCCTTCTTACTTTTTCTGCTATGTACCATTGCACATGACTTATGTATTGATAAAGATAGTGATATATTTACACATCTTTGCTACCTGATTTTGACCCATTACTCCAGGAACCATCGACTTCGAGGAACTTTCGGTTCATTTGGTTGAAGAGGCGTCATACACTTATCCGGTTCTTTACACCGAAGCAACATTACACAATTTTTCACAGTTCAACAATATATGGCAAAATAAAGGTAATTACTATGTCCCTATCTTAACTTAATACCCTGCAACTAAACACTTTTGCCATACACTTAAAATACAAAAGGCCACAAGGCGTATGCAATAGTATTGTGCAATGGTTTTGCAATTGATTGGTAGGTACCTGAAATCACAAAAATGTTTTGTGTTATTAAAAGTCTTTAATGTTTCAACGCTTGAAATTAGTTCGTTATATCCGATATTTGTTGTAACAGTGAAGGTAAAAATTGGCTCTAACAAATCGGCAACCTGGCTCGCGCAAAAACCCTAGATAATAAAACGCATTATTCTAGTCTTCCAACTCGCTGTATAAACGAGGTAATCCTGACCTGTCTCCT
Organism: Haemaphysalis longicornis; assembly: GCF_048455015.1. Lineage (NCBI taxonomy): Eukaryota > Metazoa > Arthropoda > Arachnida > Ixodida > Ixodidae > Haemaphysalis > Haemaphysalis longicornis. Next base: position 431,721,508 of record NW_027526203.1, on the reverse strand, counting down.
TGTGGCATTTCAAACTAAATGGACCGGAACGTGGCAACGTGAAATTACAACAGAACAAAGCTGGTTTGACAAAACAGGCTTTCTTTCAGTTATTTGATGAAGCGTGTGATCTTAGCCTGGCGACTTTCCATAGCACTGCAGGATGAAGTTTTCCATAGTGTACCCGCACGAAAGGGCCCTTTCTACTTTTGTGGTATTACAAACTGTTATCTTCTTGTGATATTACAAACTGTTATCTTCTAATTTTTTTATTTTGATTTTCTAGCTTTAGAGTTAGAGCCTCGCGCGAATCAAATATTTCTTCGTTATAGCCGATATCGCGCGCGGCTCTGGCGGTTTCGGTTTCGCTATAAAACGAAACCATACCATAGTATATTGGTTTCGGTGATAAAGTACTGGAGGGCTCTTGTTGTTCAAGGGTTAACCTGTTTGCTTTACTGGCGCTAACATTTGCTTACACTTCAAGGCATACGATTGAAATGTTTTCACTATTTACACTGAAAATAGAAAAATACTCAGACACACTTCGCGGAACATATCCGATTGGCGAGGATCTACAGGCATCTCCTGGCGTTTGTTCGCTTCCCCTCTCGTTCGTTAGCGTCTGACCCTCTTCTCTTGCCTCAAAAAGACCAAACACCCCGTATTATTACAAAACCCATGTCTCCCATAGGGACGTCACAAAAGAGGGTGAGGAAGGCTGGTCAATAAACTCACATTAGGCCGCTGATTTGAACGCAACGACAACTAATCGTAGTTGTGTGTTCAAATAGTCACGTGACCCAGCAGTCTACCTCATGTAAGTGCTCAAATACTTTTCTCGAACTCACGTTAACAACCAACCAACAAGAAAACAGGACTGACAAACTCTCAACAATCTATAATCAAACCTCGGATGGCCCATAGAGCGCCAAATTTACCCCTTCTTCGATAGTGCGTCCCTCCATTCTCCGTATACCCTAACTGGGAGTAACAAAGCCCGACCCTCTGCACATTGACATCTCCCCGCCACAGCGGTGACACACTCCGATGCCAGACGAACATCACACGCGCTCCATAACTTTGGACAGTACAGCATCTCTAATACGGCGCGATTCTCCATCCATAATTCCAACTTCTCGAAATATCTCGCAGATACTGTAACTCTGCCCACGCCTGCGGCATGCTCTGACGCGGAAACTACCCTCGTTAACATGAGAAGAGGCCTCCGAGAATATACCATTCTCGTGGTTAGCTGGGCAATTGTGTACGTATTCATGATCGAAGAACAGGGCATGAAGGAGGAAAACCTCGTGAGACTCGTCCAGTCCTTCGTCATCAGCCACATTACGTACGTGGCTACGTACCATAACTGGAGGGTCATGGAACGGGCCAAGATCAATACACTAATACGCAAGGCTTACAAATCGGCACTGGGCCTCACGGGAACCACGAGAACAGCGCGCTTACTACAGCTCGGAGTGCACAATACCCTAAAAGAAATCGTGGAGACGCAGTTGGCGGCACAGTATGAACATGAACGTCTCTCCACGACAAAGACGGGACGCCAGATCCTCAATAACCTTGGCTACAACCCCCGCACCGGCAACAGCGCGACATAAACGAGGAAGCGATGGTGCACATATGCGTTGACCCGGAACCTAGGAACGGGCACCCGGAGCACAACAGGAGAGACGTGACCACGGGCCAAAACCCTCATCGAGATGCACGCCCAAGATGGGCACGCGCGTTACGTCGACGCAGGAGAGTACCAGCATGAAGGCTGTGTCGCGGTCGCCGTTAAGGCCTCCACGGGCACGAAGACCACGGCTGCGAGTTTACGGTGCACCGACGCCACGGGCGGAGAGGAGGTCGCCATCCCCCTGGTCATCTCCGAGGCTGAGTACCGCGCAGTGCTGTGTGACTCGAGAATGGCCGTACGCAACTACGCTAAAGGTCACGTTTGCGCCAAGGCGGCTGCCATTATCGGCAAGGCCAGGCTCGAGGGCAGAGAAGTTCGTGTCAAGTGGTTTCCGGCGCACATGGGTGAATGCGCAACTGCATCCAACCACAACGAGACGGCACACTCGGAGGCGCGAGCACTTACCCTCCGCTCCCCCGAGACCGACCGTCCGGGGTGGTTCGCGAACAAAGATCGCCTCGTGAGCTACAACGAGATCACCAAAGCCTACCGCCTGGCTCGACGGGTCATCCACCCCCCATTAGGGCCTGAGCCGGGAGGAGGCAGTTCTACTACGGCAGCTCCAGACCGGGTCCATCCTCGATCCGGCAACGCTGCAACAGGTTTCATCCAGCACTTTATTCGACGGTTGTGTGCCAAGTGTGTGGTGTAGGTCTGGCAGACCAGTGCCGCATCTTCTGGGACTGTGCCCGGTTTCCAAACGAAGCTCAATCAAGGACTAATCCGCCGCAGCTCCAGGACGCTGCACGCAGTAACGACAAGTACACTCAACTCTGGGCCGTCCAGCAAGTCCAGGGTGCGCTCAAAAAGCACATACCAGGCAACCCGGCAACGGGAAGCGTTGGCGCTGCGCCTAGTACCGGCAAACCTATAGGGCGACGCCACGCCCGCATCGCGGCGCTTAAAAACCTCCGTTTTGGAGGCACAAATAAAGTTTTTCCAAATCCTATCCTAACAGCGCGACAGACGGAACACACAACAATTAAAATAGACGAGTGCTCACTCTCGGATAAAATATTTATTCATACAGCCGATCTATTTATGCACCAGCTGAGTGAATGGATCTTTCAGTTGAGAGACAGCGCTCGTTCTATTTTCTTCGTTTCGCGCGCTGTCTGTTGCGTTATTCTTGAACGACGAATACGTAAGGGGAATGCTTGTGACTGATTTTTACGGTTCATGCGTTAGCACTCAAATTGATTCGAACGGTTGGTTGACAGTTTAACTAAGGATATCCACATATACGTTATACACCAAAACACTTTGCTAAATAGGTTGCTTTCGACACAAGATATGCGTCCATGAAAGTTGGCTATTACTTGTTCTTCATGCGTCCACATCACATGAGGCTCAACTTTGTTGCTTGAAGTTGTATTATAAAGGAGGAGCATACATAGAAAAACTTGGCCCGGCAAATGAATAAAGCCGAGCCTGCAGTGTATCGTGAACGAAATAGGGTCACAATTCTTTAACAAGAAAAGTAACCGCGGGTTGGGCGAAAGGGAGGAGTTCTATACTAGAGTGATTTGACTTCAAAAAGAGGTGCAGGTTGCCGGTATGTCTGCCGTTTGTTTTGTGAGTGGTCCTGCTTCGCGGCAGCAAGAGCTTCGGTGGGAGGATTTTCTAGTTCATTCAAGACTTTAAATAAATTCCTCCCCAATGAATGCAAATGTGAATTTGTTGCCTGAACATACCCCTGTTGATACTGTGCAACAACTCTAAATGTTAAATGCCTTCTTCCGTTTCTACGGCTGGTATGGCAGGAAGGAATGAGGTTAGTCCCATCCAGGATACGACGAACAGCTTGGGGCCCCAGTTGAGAGGCAACCGCAAGTCACTGCGGTTGCCTCGCAGTGAAAGCAGCATTCGCATAGTGCATGCCCTGATGAAAGTAGACTTCGAATCCTTAGACCCTTCTTCGGACGCCTTCAAACCCGACAGCAATAGCAACGTTCCTCTTACGCATACAGCAAAGTAACGTACAGCACACGTACCTCTTAAATAGAAGCGCGCGGTGTGCGGAGTTCTGTAAGCGTAGGACCAAAGATGCGGACGGACCAGCCTCGTTGTGGGCTCCCTATGCGACTGTGCGACTATGTGGAGTAATGAGCGCGGGGCGAGCAATTTTATGTGTGGTCACGCTTTGGTCGCGCGGTCAACAGAGCGTTCACCACGAGAATGCGTGCGGAATGAACAGCTTTCATCAAGTTTTGTCCCGTTGGTAAATAATCGTCCGCTGCGCGGCCTCCGTCTCCCGCCGCAAATTTACACGCTCGACGATGCACGCGCGCAGTCGCCGGCCGTGGGAGGAAGCGGGAAGAACGCCGACGACATCCGACCAGCCGCCGACAGTTTCCCTTTTTCGTCTTCCTCCCGAGGTTCTCTGACAGAGCGGGGGATCAAATGCAGTAGCGCTGGCGACCCGAGGCTGCGTGCGGGCCCTGCAGCTTCCTGCCGTACCGGGGCCAGCCCAGTTGACAACAGACATTTCTTCTCTCGAGCCCTTACAGGTCCCACCCAGCCCGTTTCACGACTGTCTAGATCCAAGAGTTCGTTCCGAGCCCTTCGATGTCGTTCGGCCGGCAGCCTCTGCCCGCCGTTCGGCTTCGTCAGCACACGGGGCTCGATCACAGCGGCGGCATGCATTGCGCCACGAGGAAAGGGTTGCTTCGTTCGTTATGGTCCGCGCACCTAGCCGTCCCGAAATTCGATCTGCTTGAGTTGCATCCGCGCTATAGATAGTCGAGAGCTAACCCAGTTGAGGCCTGCTCCAGTGAGCCCGCTGAAAGGAGGAGGAAGGGGGCGCGCATACTTTCTCGTAATCGTCATCCTTACACCGTCCCGCTTAATGCGTCGCTTTGCAGCTGCGGATGCGGATGCCCGCCGCGTCTGTTCATGCGCGCGCGAGCGTGACAGAATGTTGAGGCAGAGGATGCGTTGCTTTCGTGTTTACCGCAAACACAAGCGTGACCGCCGGGGTGAATGCGTGCTCCCATCATTCCGGAACAGGCCCGTTCTTGTTTAGTTGGCCTCTCGGGCGAAAGCGCGGCGTGCCGCTATTTCGACCCGTATGCATGTGGCGATGTACGGTTTGGCCCGGGGTCTAAGTATGCGCGCAGACCTTTGACCGCACTTTGTATTGCCGACTTCACCCTTATTCACCTCTTCTAGTGCCAAGCTCACAGGCGGACTCATCCATCACGTGGCCGGTCGTTACCTCACTTCCTACAGCCGTAGGGGCGCGGGGAAATGCCGATGTTGCAGCTGCCCACCGGAAAGATGCCTTTCTCTGCTCGTCTAAAAAAAGCGCGAAAATAACAGAAGCCCGCTCGTCAGTGGTCGAGGTTTTCGGTAGTCCATTTCTCCTACTATTTATAAGAGAGGAGCAGTAAGAAGGTTCGTGCGGTTGACGCCGGCTGCGTAATTTTCGGGCGAATGACGGTAAAACCTTTTGAAAGACCTTTAAGAAGACCCCTCTACCGCATATTCACTTTGGAACATTGAAGAATATGGTTAGAGAAAAATTAAAGGGTGCGTAACGGAGATATTTAAGGTGCGCTGGAAGTTCTCTACAGTATGCATAGCAATCTAGCCGAATGAGATAACCGGTAACCTTGTTGAGTTCAACTTGCCTCTTCGTTTTCACTAAACATTTTTTTTTCTAAGCATATTGCAGTACCCAACAACAGCTCTCGCTAACGCACATAATCCTTAAAGATTTCCTGTGAACAGTAAAACACCTTTTTTTTTTCAATAAAAAAGCACTCCTATTTCTTAAAGTACCTTATCTTTCTATTTCTGAAAACACCGATTTTCGATGTAAAGTTTTAGACTGGCAAAGCAAAGCACGCCTGTAGTTTACTGCGACATTGCCGGCTCAGAGGGAGCATGTCCAGTGACATGTTTTCTTCTCATCAACAAGAATGAAATAAACCAGACTGCTTAAACGGGCGAAATGTTCCCAAGCATAGGACGCTGAAGGTGACGCGAGCACTTGCTCAACTAGTTCGGCATAGTATGAAACAAATAGCTGTGATTTACGCAACTAGGCGGGAAGCAACGGGCGGTGCTTCGAAGTCATTCGCGTCATGTCAGATAAGGAATTCTCGCATTTGTCGTCTGCGTAACTCGGGCTCGCTCTCACTGCTGTCTTGGTTGTGCGTTCGATTGGCGCTTGATTCTCGCCCACAGTGGATTTTATGTGAGCGTAACTTTTATCATGAACTAAAACTTCAAATCGCATAAACATGGTCAAGGCGTACTCAACAATACGGTTTGATTTGCTGTTAATCCTCCGGGAGTAGCATCGTCTGCTTCGCAAGATCTTGTGCTGAGTGTGAAGAGTCAGAGCTACTTGACCCTACGAACATGCGCGGCGCCGGCCTCTACGCCCAGCATGCAATCCGTCAAGCAAGGAGAACAAGCAAGCTGGTCACGTCCGACAGCCGCTAAAGTTCAAAAGGTACTAAAAGAACAGAAAATAGATTAGGCCTTCTTTTTAAAGGTGGTTATGGGCCTTGCCAGAAGGCGTTAGAATTTTGTGTAACAGGTTGCAAGCTGAGTGTAAAAGAATTTTTTTAACCTTGCGGAATGTATTGTATCACATGTGTTTACCTGCATGGATGTCGACATGCTGTAGGGTAGCAAAAAATGATCAAGCGCTCTGTGTTTATAGACGCCTGCAAGTCTTATACAATGCTTAAGAAGATTACAGATTTTTATTGAGGCCAACCATAGGGCTCGAGCACGGCACAAATAACGAGATCTGTTGAAACTATGAATCAGTGTGCGTGCAGGGCATGGACGATATAGCCGCTTCGTTCACAAAACATTCGTTGTTTCAACATCGCACACCATGTCTAAAAATAGGAATGGCACATTCCTTTTTCTCGAATAAATTTTGTGTCCTTAAGCAAGCTACTGTAGAATAGTCAACACGAGAGTAGCAGCCGATGCATCCATAGTCATTGTCCATCATTTCTGCTGGTGCGCCGTCAAAACGTACTTGCGCTATGTGCTGTTGTTTTCTATTACTGCAAAAGCGATCCATTCCGCTAAAGAGAGACAAATTTTAGATAAACTTAAAGGCAAAAAGCATTGCCCCACACCATATTTTTTCAAGCTGGGAGGAAATTACTTTGCTTCATTTTTCACGCTGGGCATTGAGATCAGCCCCACGTTCACACATGCCCTGTATACAATAAAACTGCAGTCAAAAGTGGAAGAGAAAGTTTCTTCAGTGCAGTGAACTTCATAAAAAATTTGGCAACATTTCATCCCTTGCACCATGAACAGTTGTAAAACCAAAAATAGTCGACCCGTATGCATGTCGACCCGTATCCCTTGCACCATGAACAGTTGTAAAACCAAAAATAGTCTCAATAAAGTGCTTGGGCGTACTCATTCATCCATTTCGGTTCTTATAACTCAGTCACTCGGCAGGCATTGATTGTAGGGCTTAACACGCCGACGCAACGCAGGTGATGAGGCGCGCTATAGTGTAGGGGTCCGGATTAATTTTGACCACCTGGGGATCTTTAACGTGCGCCGAAATCTCGTACACACGGGCGTTTTCGCTTTTGGCCTCCATCAGAAAAGCGGCCGCCGTGGCCGGGAATCGAACCCGCGACCTCGTGCTCAGCAGCACAACGCCTTAGCTACTGAGCCACCGCGGCGGGCACTCGGCAGGCATACTAGTGTTAGCATTTCTTCGCGATAATTTAATTCCAGCCTTCACCACCTAACCTTGTATTATACTTCAATCGTGTCATAAGCGTGCGCGTTTTAGGAGTCGGTTATGTTACGGTTAGGATTGTTCGTCTGAGTGCTTCGGACAACGTTGTTCGCATTGTTCCGCGGTGACACCGTTCAAACCTTCTCCACGTGTATGCATATGCATAAACAACGCGCGTTTCGGGCATGCACCCTCTTGGCGTGCAGCCTTAATGAAAGCCGGTTTGTATAGGGAAGGGAATGCTATGCAGCCGGAAGCAAATGTCCGTACGAACCTCCTATAAGCCTCCAAAACATTCCTAAACAACCAACTGGGACTTTGATGACAATAGACAAAAATAAAAAATATCAGTTTACAAATTATATAAATCTGATCCAAATCAGAAATTAAGTAAAAAAATAGCAGCAATAGACCTTTCCAGAAACTGCAGCGCCGCTCCTTCCCCTGGCGGGCCCGCGCAAGGCGTCATGGGAACTGCGTGCGCGGGCGGTGCGAGCGGCGACGGCGGCGACGGGGTGCATGGGCGCCGCGCGCCGCGTGCGCGGAGTGAGCCCGTCAATGAAATGCTAGTGCTTTCAAAGTTATGTCACGCATCAATTAAAGCATCTTTAAACCATAGAACCCAAAATAAGAAATAAACTCCCCATCCTTCTGAAACTGCTGGCACCGCGTGAGAACCTTTCGTCGTCTGCTAGCAACGTCGTCTGCTAGCTTGGAGAGTGGAACCAGCTGCTGCCAGTTGAAAAGCGTCTTCGCGCTTCTGGCTGCCCGCGGGAAAAGAGAAATTCCTGAACACGAGGAAATAGAGAACAAATGTGACACTTGAGCTACCCGAGAAAAATACAAATAACCAGCTCTTGCTTCCGGCAGCCCGCGGGGAGCCGAGTGGGAAAACGAAGAAGCCCATATCATGTGCACACGCTACTCGTGATGCATTTCCGCGTGTGCAAAGCTACACTCGTTTACAACCTGCCTTAGCGTTTGTAGTTTACGCGATACTGACGATATGGCGCCAAGGAAGCTGCAGGAGGCGGACAAACGTCCTGTGTGCTCGGTTGGCACAACAATACGTTACGAGACCGGCATGTTTCATTGCACAAGTTTCCGAAGGACAAGACAATTAAAAAGGATTAATGGGTTCGCCGGATAAATCGCCAGGGTCGTGATGACCGATTCGCTTTGTGGGAGCCGTCCGAGCATCACAGGATATGTGGAGCCCATTTCAACGCGAGCGGACGCAAATGTTACATGGACCGTATGCGACCACTTTTACACACCAGGTCTTAGCCAAGGGGTGTCCTCCGGTAGACAGGCAAGCCCAGCATTATAGCGTAAATTATGTTTTTTATACGTTTTTTTTTTGTTTCCTATGCTGCCGCGAAGTGAACGAAACACCACCTTCCTAAGCGCCCGTCCCGCTTCCAGGCATCCAAGACAAACTAGTGATATGCAGCACTGTCGAGATACTCCTGTCAGCTCAGAGTAATCAACGCCTGTTTTGAAATGAATTTTAGCACAAAGGGCGTAACAGGGCGATAAAGCAATGCTTTCGCTCCAGCAGACAACGATGCGGTTTATCGAGCGACAGTGACTGCCTGCAGCCTGTCTCCTGCGGCATTGTGAGTTCAGCATTTCGACTATTTCTTTTCGGTCGCTCATTGTGGAATTATTATTTCCCACTTTTAAGGTATGGTGTACTTCCTGAGTGAAAACAAAGGAGACAGCTCGTCATAGCTGACCCAGGATTTTTGATCGAAGATGAGCTCCGTGAACTTGGCGTTAAATTGAACAGACGTACCCCCCATGTTAAATGGTCGGCGTCAACTGACAGTAGCGGAGCAAACACGCACACGGCAGATCGCCACGCTGAGGAGACACGTTGAGCGAGTTATTCGAGAAGTGAATAACTTGAGAATACTACATGTGGTATGTTTTCCCAAATGCGATGGCTGACAAGCCAAACCAGATATGGAAAACTTGTTGCTACCTGAACAACTTAACACATGAACCACTTCTCAATCGATAAGTAAGCGAAATGTCAACTCGTGTTTTGTATTAGCGCCCTCTGAATAGTTTTACCTTTTAGTCGGTATTGGTTAGTTTTGCTAACCGAATAAAAGTGTACGTGTCTTTTATTGCAATGATACCATACTGGCTGCCTCGTCTTTTTTCGACTGAAATAAACATTGCTATTTTCATATTTACACACAGCCGAAAACAGCAAAAGAGCTCAGTATTGCTCAATGAGACTTGCCGCCTCTTAGGCAACAGTACTTGAAGCGAATACAGACATAGTGTAGCATGAATCGATGGGATACACACTGAAACTCCCCAAAATGCAGCAGTTTGTTGAAGAAATGCGGGCTGTGGTAAGAATGCGTAAGTTTGAAAAAGAAGCCAGTTATCAAAACAGCTGTCCAGGATAGCAGATGTTCTGCATGCATCACACAATGTTAAACGCCGAAGCTGCACAGTCAACAAATGCTGCCTCCACAGGCGCTGCCGCGCACGGCACGGTTTGGCACGGTAGAGCTACATGAAGAGCGGCCCGGGCGGCGGCGGCTGCTGCGGCGCTCACAGTTCCCAGGCTGCTTTGCGGCCGCCGTTTGGGGGCGCGCGCAACTTTCCGGAAAGGTCTATTCCACTCTGTGGTGGTGAATCTCCTGCGAAGCCGCAATACAGAGCGCATGCATGGTTAGATAATGTACATACACGTGTTTATTTTTCTCATCATCTGATATTTGTGGTGAGAATGTTTTTGTGATTATTTCATTAAAATGGGAGGACTAGAGTTTTATCGTAGCCGACAATCATGGGACTGTCCCTTTCCCTCCCGTACAAGGTATATTGGCAGCAGACCGGAACCCCCAAATTTTACAACTTCACTGCAAAATAAGTGATTGTGACGAGTAAATAAAACACGTCGTGGTGATGGAGTCGTCTTAGCGGCCGATGGTCCTGTAATTTTTGCTGGGAAAGTTTTGATAAAACAAGAGTTACGGCCGTTTTCAGCAACCATACTCCTCCGTAGGGGCCACATGTATTGACAGCAGACGGGAGTTCTATAACGTTTACAACTTCCCCGTAAGCTAGTTAGTCATGACAAGTGAATAATACTTAAAATAATGATAAAATCCTTTTAGGGGCCAATGTTATATAATTATTTTTGCAAAATTTCGGATAACACGAGAGTTATAGCCGTTTTCTGGTCAGCATTCGCGGTAAAGATGGCTTTGCCGCAAGGTGTTTTGACCGCCCCGTATTTATTGACGGACGCAAAAAGTCCACGGAACTGCACTCGTAAGCAGCTTCACTGTAAAACATCCGCTTCATTTTCTGCTGTACATCACGATTGGTGGCACTGTGAGGCGCTGGAAACATGAAGCTATACCTGTTGTGACGCCTTGGTAGTTTCGCAAAAAATACTTAGAGTAACACATTAAATACTTATTGCGCAGCTGTCAGCATCGTACTTCGCAGGTAAGCTAGAGACGAGTTGCCCTGATTTGTTGATAACTAATTTGTTGCGGGACACAGCTTCAGTTTCAGCAGCTCATAATATAATTGACTAAGGCAGAATGGCTTTTTGGTGCAGTCAAGCATCGAAGCCGAAAAGTCCGAGCACCGAAACTGCAGCTGCACCCAGACAGAGTGCATACGACAGCGGCCCGGGTCCACATGCTGTAGTCAGGAGCCAGCGGACGCCACTCAAATTCATCACCGCCAGTTGGGCGTGAAGAGCGAAGGCCATAGTAGACAGCCCTACGATAGGAGTCTGAATGCGTCCGGATCACCATCCACAGCGCGAACGCCCTGTTGTATTTCGCGGAAATGCACGCTAACAAACAAGAAGTAACAGCAGAGTCGTATAATGTTGGCGAATATTTAAAATTTGCAACAGGAACGGCGTGCAGCATTTTGCGCTTCCCATTAGTATCATCGTTAACCCGCTGTCGTTACTTAATTCGCAGTAAACGAATCCCTCGGAAACATTTTTTTACTTCCACAGAGCATGAACAATTTGTTTTCTTTCAACGAACATAAACCACTTGAATCGTAAATAGAAACCGTGAAATGGGAACCTTGCTGGTAACCAGGACGAAGATAATGGACTAACTCTGGACGAAAACTGAACGCCAGGAATAATTCAAGCAGCTGGAACCTTCCTTTTGGCGTCAACGTTTTCGGTTTCTACGTTTAATACAGCGACAGCCTCGCCATATTTACCGCCCCGCGGAGCATGTGTACACGTCTGGACTGCATTTTGACTGCGGAAAGGCGAAGTTCAATGCCTGCCGCAGCGGCGTCGCCCTCATTGGAAATGTATCGCGGTGCACGGCGCGCGAGCGCGACTCCTTTAGCAAACCGGCCGCTGAGAGCGAGATGCCCGTGACCGGGGGAAGCGCGCGTGCCTGTGTGACCCGCGCGGCGAGTGCAGGTAAAACTGCCCGGGGTCGCGCCGAGTTCAAGGGCTATGCACGCTGCTGGCAGGCTTAACGGTGACGCTCAGGGATCCGCGGAAGAAACAAACAAGGATCTAACGGTGCGCTAAAGCCACTGCCCCAATCCGGTTTCGAGACAACAGGAAGCTCGCAGCAGGCATTCCCGCTGCAGTTTACGTCCGGTGCACGCGCGCGCATGCGCCGTCTAGACAGAAACCAGATCAAGCGTTTTTCCGCGAGGCGGGCCACCCGAAAAAGGCTCGCCAGAGTCGTACTTTTCCTCCATTAGATTTTCCTGGTGGCGAAATTTCGCTGCCCCTAGCTGTGTTGACCAGGGCGGAAAGGGAATGGGCCAGAGAAACGGCTCCGGAAACGGAGAACGGAGGCACGTCGCGTGCGACAGGCACAGGCTCCGAAGTTACGAGGGATTACGGCACGCGGCGAATCGATGTTTACGCGGATGCCACACACCGGCCTCCAGTGTCCGAGATGAGATCAGCGCGGTGCCGTGAAGCGGGAGCTATATAAGTATACCCGTGGCTGCAGCATTAGTACTATTCGTGGCGTGGCATGTTAGAACATCGTGGAATGCGCACGCCGGAAGTGCAGACACAAAATGCATTCTCCACGGGTCTGCACACCGTGTTCCGTTCCCGCATTTTTCTCTATGGCGCACATCGCAGCAGCAAAGAATGCGCGCTGTATGGCAAGGGCGGGGCATGGCCGCTACGCGACACCATGATTCACATTGACGAGCAACGACTGAAATATCAGGAATGTACTAGAAAGGTAACCAAACAACAGCAGCCACATGCTAAACTGACAAGCCATTCAGCTACACAGGAGGTACATTCGGTACAACGGAATGTGACTCATCGTTCCAACCCAGCAGGCCGCGTTGCAACGTAACGCGCTTCATGCTATTCTCAGCGAATCTGTCCGCTGTGAATCAAGCATGCACGAGTCTGTTCTCCGAGTATCGCAATTTGACGCGTGATTTCCTGTTAGATTGCAATGGCTCAGCTATTATTACGAGCTCCTGCTTATATTTATGCTTTACCCTCAGTTTCTCCTGCTGGGTAGGTATCTTGGACACCGTAGCCCACAGTAACACTCGACAGCACCGACAAAAGCGGAAAGCACTGCAAAAACTTGCAACCTATTGTCTCACACCCGCAATGCACATCTCAGTGCGCGTGTTTTCCGCCGACGGTTTAACGAGCACAGCGTGATTTGCACGTTTCTGCATTCGTGAGGAGCGGAGCCCAGCGTATATCTACCGAAGGATCTGTTCGATCGAAGCCTGCAGTTGCCTTGTTGGTACGGCGACATGGGCGTGACTGCCGCAAAATACCAGAGCACGCTAACAAAGGCAGCACCAATGCACGGTGCACATGGCGGATCGAGGATGGGGAAAAACCATGCAAGTCCTCCTCTACCGCCTGGTTGCGGTTTGCCGCCGGAAGATCGACAGCACGTGAGCCGGGTTCGTATTGGATGTAATCTAAAAGAGTGCTGTGAGCACCGCAGTTTGACTCTCTAGAAGCTCAAGTGAGTCTTAAAACGCCTTTTTGTTGTCCTCGTCAATACGTTTCGGTTTCCTGCCGGTTTCACGAGGGGGTTATAGCCATTCAGCGTGATCCCCTTGCACAATCTCACGCGATTACCCATGTAGTTGTGTTTTACATGTCTCTAGGTCTGGAGTTCTGCCTTGCCCGATAGAAATAACAAAAACGGTTGCCATTGTCGCTAAGCCATTTATATGTGCAACCACGCTGGAAGGCTTTCATGGTACAATAAGTACACGCTTAACAAAGCAGGACGAACCCAGGATTCCTGCCCAAGCGCCTCCGCGGAGAGCAGCGCCTTCTGCCGGCGTGTGGCGGCGCGACGCTCCGTAACTGAAGGGAGCGAAAAATGAAAAATCAATAGCTCCTCACCCAAACCAGTGAGCTAATTGCTCTCCCGGTTGTATGCAGAACAGCTTTCACTCTCCATTACTGTATATTTTCAATCATGTAACTCGAACGATGCGTGTTACCTGGGCATATAACTTTTTGTCAATGGCGTCTATGGGCAGTCTCTGAAAAATGGACCACTTGGCTCTCCTAAATCGAGCACTGTGTCGCTGCAAGATCAGATATCCAATTGCTCTCCCGGATTTGAGTACTACAGTATGTTAACTTCAAGACGCCATAAAATTCCACGTGATTGGTTCACAGAAAAATGTTACTGGGCACTTTTTGTCTGGAGTCTGATGCCAGGTTAGAGAGTGGGAACGTGTGGTGCCCTCTCTCGTAGTGGCCGGCATCCTCTACAGCCCCCCTAGCCTCCGTGGTCGGCTGCCGGCGGCGGGCCGCCGGCAGCCCCGCTCGGCTCCGGTCTTTTCGGTGCAGGACGTTTCGGTACAGTGCGTTTCGGTACGGTCTTTCCGGCGCACAGACCTTTCGGGACACGGGCGTTTCGGGACACGGACCTTTCGGGACACGGGTGTTTCGGTACAAAGGCGAATTCCGGCATGCGCTGTAGGCTGCGCGCGTTGTTTACGTGGTGGTTGCGAGCACGCAATTCGTACCTAATTATTACAGACGTTCTTGTTCGCAGTTCTGCGTTATTTTAGGCCAGCAGTTGGTTGTGCGGCCTTGCCAAAAAAAACTTCTGTTTATTTGTTGAATATTAGCTGGGATATTTGTAGCATTTATAAAACCTAATTGTTCATTATTCTTTTTTAGCGACTTATTAAGTATTTTATATAACAAATCAGTGACAGTATCACCGTATTTCCTCGGTCGTGTTTTGACGACTTATTATCGCTTTTTTTTTTTTCAAAAATCAGTGAGTAACTATTTTATTTTCACACTTTGCGGATCCCCTACGACAAAGGCTGCGGAAATGAGGGCCACTGCGCGGGAAAAGGAGCCTGTGCCTTTTTAGACCGCTAAATGATGTAGGGCAATTTCTCGGACTTCCGCATTTGTATGCGTTGGTTTTTTTTTTATAACACAAGTGCTTAATAAGGCGTTTTTAGAAATGCATTACGGAAGGCACCTATTATATTCGTCATACCTGTCACCCTCTCCATCTGTGCTCTTTCCCCCTTGCCCACCCCCCCACAAAGTAGCAGGTCAGAGACTATACGATCAGGCCGACCTCTCTGTGTTTTCTTTCCATGCAATAAATTACTCTCTCTCTCTCTCTTTTTATCGCCGCACGCTTCCGTCCCGGCTTCGTTGTTAGCAGGGGCTGCGGCGGGTTTGCAGTGTTTGTTTTATCAGAAGTTGGAAATGCTTTGTAATAATGTTTTCTGCAGCATACGTACAGATAATTAACTTCTCAAGGACTACTCATTTGGAATTTTTCTAAGGAACAATGCAAATATCTGTTATGTATTGGTGTTTTATTTCAAATATGCTTAATGTTTTGTTTCGGCTCAACAATAATCACAAGTATTGACATTGCCGGCGGACTTAATTGTTTAGAACTCTCCTCTGCATTAACTTTGGCCGGGCGGCTGAATCGAAGAACAGAAAGACAGGCTGACAAACAGACCAAGAGAGAGACCAAACTTTCCGCGTTTAATGAGCCCCTCAACCGTCACAAAAAAAAATAAAAGGAAAGAAACCAAAGTGCCTTTTAAATTAAGCACGTGTGCATTCGCCTTTCCTGATATTCTCTATCACGCCGTCGTCGTTGCATTCGGTGTATTGAAGGACTCTGGTTCTACTCAAAAATAATCAGCGATCGCACTTACAGTGGCGTTGCTAAGGGGATTGACCAGGGAGGGGGGGGGGGGGGGGGTGTTGCTGGAGAACCAGCCTCCTATGTCGGGGGGTGCCATTTGTGCTTTTCCACTGTGCAAAGTGGGCGCCGAAAGCTTATAGACAACTGTTGCAGCTCTCGCCACACCAGCCGATTAAAAGTTCCTTCCTATTATAATGGGAGCAGGCGAGGAGACTTCTGCATCCAACAATGTCGGAAGTGTTATTATACCCGGCTTGAAGCCGTGGAGGCCAACGGGGCGAAAAAGGAGCGATTCCTGGAAAGGGGCGCCATCGGTATGACTAAGGCCCTTAGGTATGACGGCGACGCCCGGAAGGGTGCAGGGAGCAAGCCTGTTCCTTGAGATGGGCGACACCGGGGCGAATGAGACTGGTCATTGTGTCCTCGGGGGCTTCTTCGGTGGCTCTTTGTTGTGCAGTAAAGAGATTATGTCAGCTCATGGTGCATGTATAGCTATAGCACTGCCATGCACCCGGCCACAGAATCGACTTCGTCGGGACGGCCATCGTCGAGAACGAAAACTTGGTGGCACAACGTCACAATACCTTAATCGCTATCTTGGGACTCTCACTTTTGTGTACACGCATGGCCTGCGCTAGACAGAGAGGGGCTTTGTGAGATACCTAACGCGTTGAAAGGCTATCGGACGCGGCAGCAGGCTGACCCCAGTCACCCCTGAGAAAGAAAGCTGGTTGTGAAACGTCGGCTTCTCCATTAATATTGTACCATTGTTTGCAGTGTAATTATAGCTTTTCATTTGTAGCCTCCCAACCAGACAGGTCGCAGCCAAAAGTTTACCTTCACTGCATGTTGTGTGGGTCCTACAGAGGAACCAATTGGTAATGGGCCTACCCAATTTCCCATTGATTCCGCTGAATGACGATCATTTGCGACCCCACAAGCACGTGTGCATACGAACTTTTAGCACGTCATCCCGCGGCTCACAAAACTTGCACAACATAGGCAGTTTTTTTTCTTTTTTCGTACCACCGGTGTTGGGAGTCTAACCTACTTTCTAGTAGTCGACCAAGTGATAGTAAACAAAAACAAAAGAAAAGTGATTATGAGCGAGCTCTTTAATAACAAAGTTTTACTCGCAAATAATTGCAAATTGGCACGAACAAACTGGGTGCGAGAGTACAAGCTTTCGCGTTTCAAAGGCCTTGGAGATTTTTAAAGGTCGATAGCCGAGCTCTTTTGTCTCAAACGGCATTTCAATCAAATGGTTTTGAAAAACGTTGTGTGTCAGCTCAAAGGTGGCATTTTAGTCAAATGGGGATCCGCACATTTCAGTGTAGGACATTTCGGCGCAGACGTTTCGGTGGACGGACATTTCGGTGCACGGACATTTCGGGGGTCTAGGTCTTTTCGGTACAGGGCGTTTCGGTACGGTCTTTTCGGTACACGGACATTTCAGTGCACGGACATTTCGGGGGTCCTGGTCTTTTCGATACAGGGCGTTTCGGTACGGTCTTTTCGGTACACGGACGTTTCGGTACAGGACATTTCGGTACAGGGCGGTTCGGTACAGGTCGTTTCGGTACGAAAACGAATTCGAGCGAGCGTTTGAGGCAGCAAAATCCGCGCCCGTTGTTAACATGGGAGTTGCAAGCACGCAAATCGAACGTGTTTATTACAACTGTTGTTGCTCGTAATTTTACGTTATTTTAGGCCAGTAAAAAGATAAAAGAAAGGACACCAAACAGGCGCTGAAAGTTTATTGACGAAACCACCATGTATATATAATACATCCATGGAACGGAAACAAAAGCCCACATATATGACATACTTTTCATGATGTCATACCTTTCACTTTTTTTTTGGAAGCTCGCAGATACTGCAGATGCTCGTTTTTGGCGAGGACTTGTTTAAAGCGCTAGACACATGAACAACCGGCGCATGCGATTCGCATGCGACTGATCGTTACGACTGATTGTTAGGACGGGTTTTTGCGGATCAGTCGCATGCGAATCGCATGCGCCGGTCGTACATAGCGCCTGTCTTGCGTTTTTCTTTCTGTCCTTGTCGTCTGAGCTGTGGAATCATGACGACGACAATTGAGTGCTGTTGCGGCCGTTTTCTCGATTTCCCTGGGAAGGCCGATATGAGTGCTCTTGTATTAAAACACGAAGGTTCAGGGCCTTTTATTCTCACAATTTTCGCATGCAGGAAAGTCTGGCACATCCTGCACTCAGACGGACAGAAGGGTTTGCGTGTTGAGTCCACACAGAAAAGCTGCACTTTTAAAATGTTTTAAGCGGGTTTCCAAGTTATCCGATGTAAAAGGGTTGAGATTTGGGCGAGTTGGTAATAATGCATGTAAAAAAAAAAAAACTGCGCGGAAATTAACGGGGTTCTCTGCTGTCTTCGTGTGTTCTTGTCCCCATTAATTTGCGCGCAGTTTTTTTTTTTTTTGAGATTATCCGATGTGCCTGGAGTGGTAATATTACTGCGTAAGAATTTATGTCCGCAGCAACAATAAGTGTCGAATTGGTCACGCTGGAACATGTAAGTGTTATAGTAGATTAAATGTAGATTGATAGCTCCCAATTTTGTGAGTAATAATCGAAAAGAAAAATCACGAGACATTCCTGGTGAATGTGGATTACCAGCGAAGCTTGTCTTGGTACGTGACACGCAGGTGGCGCCAAATTTACCGGAAAGGTGTAAACAAATTTAATTTATGTTGAAAGTTGACGATGGGCATACTCAAGGAAGACATATACATTTATCCACGCACTTTTATTTTGACTCTAGCGAACGAGCAGACGGTGCATCATATTAACTAGTCTACTGATGGTGCGGATCGAGTGTTGAGACGCATAAGCTTGAGGTCAAGAACGGCGAGTCACATTGGTGGTGACCGCGTACTGACAATGCCTACACCGGGACATTTTTTTTCGAACGCCCCACGGCAAAGAACGCCTCACTCTTCAGATACGTAACTTTTTGTTTGCATACATGCAAAATACAAAAAAACACTATATATTCAAATGAGCTTCGCCTAAAAAATGTATTTGTCATGAGGCGGCTCGCTGTCGTTGTTTCGGAAGCCGGTTCCGAAAAGAGAGGGTGTGGGTAAAGCGGGGCTTAGGCGTTGCGCTGCTAAGCACAAGGACGCGGGTTCGATTCCCTGCTGCGGCGGCCGCTTTTCTGGTGGAGGCGCAAAGCAAGAACGACCGTGTGTCCGGGATTTCGGCGCACTTTAAAGATCCCCAGGTGTTCAAAATTAATCCGGAGGAATCCACTGTGGTGCGCCTCATAAAACGTGAAGCGGGGATTTCCCCCTTTTGACCTAACGCTATTGCTCGTGACCCCCGCACTTCTTTATGTGTATCCAACATGAATGTTTACCAATTCACTCCAATTCGCGGATTGTATTCGGCCTTGTAACTGGAGTACACATATTCGGGGTGATTTAAATTCAGAATTTTTCTACAATACGTTTCGGAGTTCATATACAGTGAGCACTCATGTTAGCGCAGTGTCCTTGTTATTCTTATATCGCCTCAAAGGCGTTCTGCTGTGGTAAATGGCGTGTTGGCAACGGGAATTCTTATTTCTAGAAAAACAAGAAAAACGGAAAAGAAAACAGTATATGTGAATACTTTTGAAACGGATAATTCTCGCGAATACCACGGGCTTGGAGGGCGACCGACAACATAAATTAATGAAGCCACCTAAGGTTAGGAGTCTTCATGCGATCGACATCGTTTGCAGGAAATGCAGTAAAATTTAAAGGGAGACTGAAGTGATATGTAAACATTGCGGGATTACTAGCGCAAATTGTAGTCCGGAGTCCCCAGGCCATGTTTCGACCACTCTAGGCGCGTTTACGCGATTTTATTTAGTAGAAAAACTAATTCGAAAACTCTGTCCTCCTCTCTTTACGCTCGCCCATTTTCTGTGGCGTTTTCGTGTGACGTCAGGAGGGGATGAGCTGGCAATTGGCTGCGCCACGGCTGCGCTACTGCACGGCTCCCCGGCCGACAGAGTCAGTCGGCCCAGCGTTTCGTCCGCCGGCCGCCGGCGGGTCGTCGCAATCAAGGAGGTTAAAAAAAAATTGCTTGGTCGCAATTCGTTCGCTTAGTTGAAACGAAGCCAGGACACGTTTGTGAATGGAAGAATGTGCCTTTCTTTACTTGGTTTGTTTGTACACTGTATCTAGCTCCAAGTCAAGGTCGCTTCACACAAGCGCTGCACATGCGACGCTTCGCTGACTGGTACGCCAGTAGGAAAATATAAGGCCTCTTGAAGGCGGGAGAAGAGTCAGCGAAGTCAATATAGGTACTAAGCAAATACAATCAACTGATATTTTTACCGTACAGCGTAAAACAAGGGCGCGGGAAGCACTTTTTTGCGCTGGGCGAGCAAGCACAGCGGTCAGCAGCACGACTACGCATCTGCGAACGCTTTTCCGTCTACGAAATGCAAATGCTAGACGTGAGCTACTATGGAAACTCCGGCGACGCTTACTGCACGATCGCAGTACAACAAATAGTCACCTAAGCGGCTTGAAATGCCAAAACTAAAGAAAAGTGTAAACCGGTTGTACAATATATACCCTATATTAGCAAAGCTTTCGCGTCCCGCTCCGTGGCCTAGCAGTCTGGGGCGCTAGGAACTCACCGCAAATGTTTTGCGAGTCACGAGTTCGAATCCCCGCGGGTACGTGCTTTTTTTTTTTTGTAAGTTAACTTTTTTGTTTTCCGCCGATGTTTTCTATATTGAGTTCACCTTTTTTGGGGCCGCAACGTTCATGGCTACACGAACTAGTTCACAAAACGCGCGCAGGCTGGCACTGGCGCGCTAGCGAGTTCTCGTTGGCGTGCTGTTGCCATAAGCACCGACTGCTTGCAGGCAGTGGGCACAGGCCAGAATGAACAGACCCTTGGCCTGGTGCGAACACGCTTTTTACGATACAGGCATGAGGGAGGCAAGCTCCAAATATGGGGGAAAAGCGCATGACATTTGGGCGTCTGCGGGTACGCGGAGGGCGTTCAAGCACTGCGTAGGTCTCGGCTAGTGAATGCTACGACTACAAGCCGTCCTGGGAGGCTTATCTTGTGCATTTTACAGCCGACAACATGGCAGAAGCGCGGTACGATGATTACTGAGATATTGAGAATGCCCATCCAACAAAGCCATTGGTTATGTTTTACAGAACCGAAACCGAAACCGAAACTTGTGTGATTGCTAATCTTGGGCATCGTCCAATCACGGCGCCCCTCCTCTCAACGTCACAGCCTTAGTTGGTGCGGCCGCCGCAAACCGCGCATGGTAGTTTTTCTTCTTTCGCGCTTTGTAAAATAATTACCGATTTGTCAACCGGATAAACGATGAAAAGTGTGCTAATTTGAGCCAGTCTACGCAGTGCAAGCAAAAACGGGAGCTTGACAAATTCACTTCAGTGTCCCTTTAATATTCATCAGACGCGATATCCGTGCAGTGAATTGCAGTTTTTGTTCTCCCATGAGGTGAGATCCTCATTTATGTGTAGGTTTGTTTTATGCGTTTCCTATGTTTAGCGTTCATTTTTATATACCCCGTTCACGCATTACTTGTCACACATGCTAAAACTTGTACTTGTGTCTTTTTTAGCTTACCTTACTCAATGCCTTATGGAGGAAACTGAGAGATAGTTATAAATAAATAAATAAATAAATATATGTAGAATATTACTCATATGGAAGCTAAGCCCTTAGTTGAAGCACTAGTTACAAATCTTTATCTCTAGTGGTGTGTCCGTGAGTTCGCATCGTGCTGAAAGGTAATAATGAGCAGTGACAGAGGAATTCTAAAACTAATTATTGATACGTCACGATGTCATAAAATGAATCAATTCCAGAACTTCATTGAAGTAGCTAAGGTGACGCGCCGGGAACATCGCTCGCAGGTACTGTATTGAACGCGTTTTGAAATTCCATGCTTTCTGCTCACGTAATTAGATGCGTCCCTGCAATTTGAATTTTCTCAAAAGCCATCCAAGAATACCAAATTTCGGAAGAAAGAAACGGCGGCTGCTGCCGTAGCATTTTTTACTCGAAAATATCGTTCCGCAGTTGTAGCTGTCCGAAATAAGTAATTATTATCGAATGCTTTTTTTTTTTTTTCTGGTGGTATGAAATGTGCGATAAACAGGAAAATAGCGTCGTAGATAGACATAAGCCGTATATCTAGTAGTTGTCGTGAATTACTTCGCAGCGGACAACCTTTCCAAGCTCCACCAAAATCCTAACGCAGAGGGCATCCGCTTTCAGAGTAGAGGGCAGCGCAATGAACGGGACGACGCGAAGACGAGACAAGCACAAAGC
The DNA here is from genome assembly GCF_048455015.1 of Haemaphysalis longicornis. Taxonomy (NCBI): domain Eukaryota; kingdom Metazoa; phylum Arthropoda; class Arachnida; order Ixodida; family Ixodidae; genus Haemaphysalis; species Haemaphysalis longicornis. The sequence goes on along the minus strand of NW_027526203.1, from coordinate 431,699,557 downwards.
GCTTGTGTGTGTCTCGCCTTCGCTTCGTCCCAACTTTTGCACCAACCGGCTCAAGCTTCAACTATTCTGAGGCATCCGCTTGCCATCCCACAATAGTCGCGGGGGAACTCTATTGAAGTGACTCCCCGCTCACAGACGAACAATTAACTTGAGGAGAAGGAGTTGACCGCGCCGTCGCACTTGACAGTCAAACCGGTCGAACGCCGCGACCGCCCTGAGAAGAATGAGGGATAACAGCCGTGTAGGCAAAATTCCATTCGACGACGGCACGTGGTGGCAGCTTTGAGAACTAGGGGCGCTTGGGCAGGAATCCTGGACTCGATCTGGCCACTATGGCGTGGCATTTCACTGAAGCCTCCCACATTGGGCGACGCCTTCGCCCTGCGCTCGACATAAATAGGATAATGAATGAATGAATGAATGAATGAATGAATGAATGAATGAATTCTACAGAAAGTTATTTCTTGCCGTGTCCCTGAATGTGGAGCAACCACCGAGTTTTTTTTTTTTTCTGGCGGCTGTAATGTCACCCCTTTCGCGTGCAGGTACTGTTACCGAATTAGCGTCTCGACTGGGGCCAGTTGGTTCATTCTGATCTTAAACAACAGCGCAAACGACAAGAACTAAGTCTGTGCTTCTTTCTTAGGCCTTGTCGTTTGCGCTGTTGTTTAAGTACTGTTACCGCTCGTAGGGCGTGGAGAATGGATGCAGAGGAAATTGTGCTAGCTACGATGCGTTCAGCGTTCTTCACTGATTACAGGGTGGTTGATGTACCTGGTATATACCTGATGTACCTGATACCCGGGAGTACCCTAACAAAGGGTACCCCTGGCACCCTTTGTCAGTTATTGATAGTGGCATAAACGTTAACAATACTCGCTCTTGAGCGAGTTAGTTCATGTTTACGAAAACTATATAAAACAGAAGAAGAACCCCACAAAAACCAACGGACACAAGAACTGGTAGCACTCGAGTACTAAGAGAGCTAGTACATCCGTTCGCTGTCTTTTAAAGAATATGGTTTGTTGGGGTTTGAAAAATACATATTCGCGTTTGACGCGAATATGTATTTTGTCTGTCTGTCTGTCTGTCTGTCTGTCTGTCTGTCTGTCTGTCTGTCTGTCTGTCTGTCTGTCTGTCTGTCTGTCTGTCTGTCTGTCTGTCTGTCTGTCTGTCTGTCTGTCTGTCTGTCTGTCTGTCTGTCTGTCTGTCTGTCTGTCTGTCTGTCTGTTCTATTCCGCCACCCGGTGAAAGTTAAGCGAATTCTTGGATGAAGCGTTCATATAGGCAAAGCCTTTCCGAACTACAAAACTGGCTGCACACTCGTTACTTGTCAGCGTTGTCCAGCAAAAAGGAATGATTAGACTAAACATTAATACATAACTGGTATTAGCACTGTTCTTTAAATTGTAAATAGACGTGGGTTTCATTTCAGCGATATGAAATAGAAAACGCGTTAAAAACAACGTTTTAACCAAAAAATACAAAAATCGCTAGCGCTCGAGTAGTCTCACCTTGTGGCGGCACTCGGTCCATTACGAACAGATAGCGCGCGAGCATTGCGAGGATAGAAAATTGAATGGATTTAAGCAAACCTACATCGCCTTTATCATGGGAGCAGCGAGACTCCCGGGAGGGGTAGAGCGTGAGAAAGGGGCGGGAGAGAGAGGAGCGGCGCTTATGGCCAAATGACTATGGCTATGGTCTTTCGACGACATTTTCAGCGAGGCGAGTAGATACGCGGCCAATATTTTTATTTCCGAAAAAAATTTTCTGGTCACTTTGACATAAAAAATAAATGTTAGCAAAACTCCCCCAATTTGGTACGCATAACCTATAGTAAAAGTAGCATTTCTCCGTTGGCTACTTTTTCACCATTTATTTGCGCTTGTACGCACAATTAACCATAGCCCCCAAAAAGTGACATTTTTGTTAGCTGAGCTTGTATGCTACACTGGTCTGTTTAATTTGATAGCGTGTTTACTTATGTGACATCACCCTGAAATATAACAAACCGTAATTAACCCGCCGCGGTGGCTCAGTGGCTAAGGCGTTGAGCTGCTGAGCACGAGGTCGCGGGTTCGATTCCCGGCCGCGGCGGCTGCTTTTCTGATGGAGGCGAAATGCAAAAACGCCCGTGTGTACGAGATTTCGGCGCATGTTAAAGATCCCCAGGTGGTCAAAATTAATCCGGAGCCCTCCACTACGGCGCGCAACTCATCGCCTGAGTTGCGTCGGCGCGTTAAACCCTACAATCAATCAATCAACAAACTGTAATTAGTCATAAATATTGCCTCAAATCTCCATTAGCTGGGTCGGGCTTCCGTGTCTATTGCCTTCACCGTGAGTTTGCCCACATTGTACCTAACATGCGGGCGGAGGTCGGTCGACCGAACAACCTGTGCAAAACATCGGAGGCTTTACTCCGAAATACCGTGCTTCACAACAACAACAAACATAAAAACGTCGTTTGCGCGCTTGTTGACTAAGACGCTCGAAAGCATCGCTCGAAAGTTTGATTGCCAGCAGGCGTATTCGTGCCGTTGATGAACAAAGTATAACATGTGCGTTCCTCCGAAATTCACGGAGTGTGATGGCGCGGTTTTTCAAGGCATTGACTACCCGCTCATCTATTATAAACGGTATTACGTTATTACAGCCCAGAATATTTTTCTGTCCATTTTTTTTTCGGTGGTTGAGTGTGTGTGTGTGGGGGGGGGGAAGGGGGGGGGGCATGTTCTTTTTTTTTTTTTGAGTGACATTCCCGTCATGCCGAACGTATGTTGTTGCAGATACACTGTGGTGACCAACGACCAGAATATAGCAGCCCCCTACACACTATCATCGGTAAGGTGGTTCATTAATAATTATTTTATTGCAAAAGAAACGTTGGTCGCATGTGAGGCCAACATGTGAGGCACCGGATATGTAAGCGAGCATATGTTAGATTGCCGTCTACCAAGGAATAGTTCTGCAAGGATCTGTGCCTTTTCAGCTTTAAAAATTGAAGTTTGGAGAGAAAATATTCGCGGTTCTTCTACTGATGTGACCGCTCTAGAAATACTCAACGCAGCTTGCCGTGATCGTGAAGCTTCATCAGTATGTTACAAAAAATATGTTGAATGCAAAATGTGTACAAGTGCCAGCAACGATCCAAAGAGTTTAATCCCAAGTCCATCAAGTCCTAGGTTGTGCGGAATTTCATTTCTTATTTTCCGTTACACTTACAGCGTCTCACATACGAGCCGGCTCAGTTATTCGGCCCCGGTCTAAGCAGTCAGGAGTCTTAAAATTGGTCCTTTACAATGTTTTCAGGACGTCCGAAAGAAAAATTCGCAGGCAATCATCGGAATTGATCGTCTGGCATCGAAATGTCGAAACCAGTTGCTACGATGGAAGGACGCCATTGAAAGGTTACACGAGGGCAAAAACGACTTCAGAGATGGAGACAGAGCGATCTAGTAGATTAGCCTCTGCTCAGTGTTTCTGTTACCGCCCCACAAGAATGACGCGTATAGCTGTCGCTCAGCGCCATTATGTAACTTTGACGCGTGCACATCACAAACACGGACAAAAAAAAAAAAAAGTCTGACCGGGTCAAATCATTTGCTCGTCGAGTTTCATTCGAGTCTCTTAATTTAGTTCTGTCGGCCGCCGCCGCCACACCTCGTCAAAACACTGACGGTTGCGTTCGTGTCGGTTATGAGGGCCACCCCAGACTCCCCGCGAAAGCGCTTCCTGTATTCAATTTGCTCTCCGTGAACTTCAAGCGCCGGTCTCCTATTCAAGAGACCCCGCCTTGAACGAAAACGCGTTCCGCTTAACAATTTCGTTCCGATGGTCCGCGCACTTCAAAGACGGATGCGTGTATCCGAGCTGTCCCGCGAAAGACGCCACCTCCGGCGCGCCCCCCATTTTGGAAGCAGCCGCAATCCTTCCGTCGCGATCGTCACAGCGAAGCAAACACAAAAGTGACGCCTTCAGGCGAGAACCGCCGCAAAGAACGAAAAAGGAGAGAAAAGAAGGGGCAGCCGGGGTGACTGGGGAGCACGTAACGAGGCGCTGTTGCCGAGCCGCGTATACCCGGAAGCCGTCAGCGTGATTCCACGCGCGTCCGTTCTGCTGCAGAAATGCCGCGCCGTTTTAGATTAACATGTCGGGCGTCATGTGCCGAATACCGATTGGGCATCAAAGCGCCCGCTGTTCAATGAACTCCCCGGGTGGGATTGGTGGGAGCTGAAAAATGTTAGCCGCTCCCGCCTGGTGCACCATTATCACACCAAAACACGGTGGGGGGAGGTCAATACAGTTGCTGAGGCTGCCAGCAGTACTGCCGTTTGAGATGCGCATAGCGCTGGTCCGATGGGAAACGTTTGTGTTCCCTCTTCATGCACTGAAAGGCACAATTACATGCCTGACGAGGCTGATTTCAAAGCCTTGCTCGGGATACAAAAAGAAGGGGTCTGAAATAACGCCGCATATATACTGCGGCTTAATTCAGTTATGTAGATGATCAATATTATAAGCGGCCATATACTTAGGTTGACCGTCAATTCTTTGCGACTTGGAGATCTTTTCGCAGCAGTGCCCAAATGGTTAGCCTGCATGCACATTTCGTAGCACACGAACGGCAAGTAAAAAGGTTCCCCGTCTACATTGTTTTTTAACGGTTGTCCTGCAACGGAAGTGACTTGTCACCGTCTGTACGCCCCCCCTCCCCCGCAGGAACGCACTGGCTCCAGGAACGTCGCCGTTATTCCCATAAAAAGTTCCATTAATTTACGCCAGGTGCCATGAAAGCCGGACATCTCGCCCCATCGGTTAGTGCTAAAGTCTGCATAAATGTCTCACGTGCCAGGCTGCGTGCCATTATATGACAAGGAGGCATTGGAATCGCCTAGAAACAATTGACTGAAAAGTCACGCGAACTTCTTCTTGTGCCCCTAATTTGAAACCAACGCTGTAGATGAATGTGATACGAAACTAATTTGAAGCACCCATGGGGGGGGGGGGGGGGGGGGGCGGGGCGGGGCGGTTGCCTTAAAGTTATTATTGGACATCAATCCAACCACCCACCAGCTCTATTTCTAGGATATCCGAGTGTTTACAAGCCCCTGCCTGTTCTAGCTGAAACCTTCATCATTTATGATCGGGACTACATTTACTATGAGTCAGGTGACTTTAACCCTCTCGTCAGTTCACCAGTTGTGAGCCCGAGTACCTTTCTCACACCTGCCCCGACTACGCCATTCAGACACTTAGTTGAAGCCTATCTGAATTGAGGGAAATGTACGACGTTTTAACAATCATGCGACAGCCTATGCCGTCGAAATTGGAAACTGGCGTACTCTTCGCGGATTCACCAGTTGCGGAGACCCAGTGGCCGAGCGTCTGTGCGGCTGAGCATGAAGACTCGGGTTCGATTTTGGCCAACGCGGCTGTTTGTCTGGTGGAGGCGAAAAACGAAACCCCCGCGTGTCCAGATTCCGGGGCACGTCAGAGATCCCTACGTGGTAAGAAGGCGACGGAAAAAAAAAAAAAGGAAAGGGATGCCGGTCATCTCCTGTGTTCATAGGGTGCCGCATTCCCTCAACGTGTTGGCAACCGCTACGAAGTTGGCGTGGTATTTTCTGCCCAGAATAAGTTGTGTGGCGCGTTCTGGACCGCTTAGAAAAACAGCGGGAGATACAGGCTATCGGGAGTGCTCCATGCATATGCAAAACTTCGCGCTTTCCAGAGGGTCTGCAATCTTCGGGAACCCTCCTATACGAGCAACCGAATCTATATGGGCTAAACAGGTCTCCTAATTTTCCACGGGTTATTTGTGGGGGAGTGTACGACTATGCATGCTGATGTAGCAATGCTGTTATTTCAGGCGTGTGATGTGGAAACGAATCCTGGTCCTCTTAAAAATATCAAACTACTTTTTTCCGACACCGGTAAAGATAACTTTTTGATAGTTGTTCATGATGCACAATGTTGCAAATTCGTAAAGACATAGATAACGCTGGACTTGGCTGGGCGTCAAGCAGAAACTAAATCTAATCAACGTGCGCTGCTTGCAAACCTGTCTGGTGTATTTGGCAGGTTTGAATCACTACAGCGCAATTCCAACGCTTTGGAGGAGCCTCAATGTGACGTGGCTGGATTACATGAACTACACAGCGCCTGCAATCTCACAGCTTGCCTTGAGCAACCGCTTAGATGAATTTAAGGACAGGTTCAGGCGTAATAACGCTACCTTTACGGCATTCCGGACGAGCAAAAGTCTCAGGATGAAACCGAAGCGAAAACGTGTCATACGCGCTTGAAAGACTACGACACACTAGCTCATAGCGTTGGCGTGCTCTCCGACGGCAAATATTGCCCATTCATTATGAAGTTTAGCAATTTTGAAATAATAAGACAATCATTTCATTGCACTCTAATCTAAAGGACAATATTTAAGTGGTCGAAGACTTTTCGCCCGTACCAAGACTTGCACAGAAAAAAAAAACTATATAATTTGCTAAAAGCCAGCCCCAACCCCTCGCTCTAAGTTTAAATATAACAAGCTAGACATTGGCTGTAAGCATTTCATGCGTGACGCTGTGAATGATATCATCAATAAAATTAAGCGCACGATCTCAGCGCATATTGTAACGACGTTACCTCAAACTCCGGACACACACATATATGTAGTAATCAGCGAGGGGCAGGGGCGTATCTTCGAACGCACTCCTGATACCATCAACCCCAAATGTTCCCATTTTGCTCGCAAACACCAGAAGTGTTAACAAACGCGGTGGTCTCAGTTAATTGCTTTAACCAAAACGTGGTTACATTCAAGCCTTCACAGCAACAAAATTTTCGACGGCTTTATTTGCTTCACGGTATATCGCTGTGTTTTTCAGAGCAAATTATAAGCCCAGTGGTATTGCGTAGAAACTTGTCACCGTAAGGTGTCTTCGGTGTTTGTAACCACCCGCCGTCTTATACCCTCAGTTTTGTGTTTAAACTGCATGATACTCATCACTACAGAGCGGAACTTTAGGCAAAATTCCTATTTCTTCCTTGAGTTCGTATCACGCCTATTTAAAGTATAAGCATGAACTAAGGGAAGGGGAGCATTTTAAGCAATAGTTTATTGCGCCTATAATGCCTATTTTGACTGTATGGGCTTTTTAGCGCCTATTTTGACTATATGCGCCTATATGCCTTTTTTGTGTTATATGGGCTTTTTTTTTTTTTTTTTTTTCAAGTTACTGGTCTTCACGGACTGTTCTCGCTTCAGGAACCCGCAACAAAGTGTTTGTCGCACCCCGTTCGCAAAAACAAATCCGCGAGCCGTGCCAAACAAGCTCAGAAACGCAAACCGTGCACAAGCCACCGCCACCTAGACCTCGTCACATCGGCCGAGCTGCCAGAGGTCCGTACGCAGCGAACCGCAGCCAAGCTCACCCCGACGTCACCCTTGTCCACACGAGCTGTTTTGTTTATGTCCTGACGGGCTGTGTCCGCGGACCAACGGCGAGAACTTGTTCCCATGTGCCCAACCCATTGCTAACGCAATAAAAACCACGGCACCGATGAATCTATGGGATTCAATGGTGCTGTGAAGAGCTGAGCAGGTCGTTCTGCTCTGTCATCGAATAAATACCTGCAGTTAAGATCTTTCTTCGGTTTTCAGTTGAAGCAGCAGTTACCGACTGTGCATTGCTACGACTTAAAAATTCGGCTAAGGGCGGAAATTTACTCTCGCCAGTGATGTTAAGAGCTTTGCAGTCGACAAAAGCGTCGCAGCCGAAATTGTTTACACCACACTACACTTGAACGTGACTTGACACATTTGTGTGCTTATTTCACTCTCTTAGCAAAAAGAATTTCTGCAGCTGAGAGCTTTTGCGCCACTCTGACAAAGAATGCTGTGCTCAATTCGAAGGTCCAGGACTTACCCGCCACAATCCCCAAGGGACCGGTTTTTGATAGAGCCATTCCTGTCTGACAATCTGCCATACCGTCTGGCATAAAATTCCTGGATTCCCTGTGCTAAAAGCGCTGCCGAAGGTTCTGAGCACCAAACATAATTATATTCCAGATGCAATCATGAAGCGTCCCGAAGAACAAGCCCGGTCCTCGAACTTCAGTGAACGTTGAGTGTTGTTTTTTCGCACACAATTATCGAGCGAAATGAGGTACAACTTCAGGCCGCAA